>NC_089227.1:47204576-47521700 GCF_963924675.1 Phocoena phocoena
TACAGTCTAAAGTCCAAGAGCATGATACCTCCAGCTTTGTTCTTTTTTCTCAAGAGTGCTTTGGCATCCCTGTCTTGTTCCTTTAGAGGAGAGGCTTTTAGCTTTTCACTGTTGACTATGAAGTTAGCTTTGGATTTGTCATAAGTGGCCTTTTTTGTGTTGAGATATATTCCCTCTATACCAACTTTGATGAGTTTTTTTTTATCATGAATGGATGTTGAATTTTGTCAAATGCTTTTTCAGCATTGATTGAGATAATCATGTGATTTTTTTTTATCCTTCTTTGTTAATGTGGTGTATCACACTGATTAATTTTCAAATATTGAACCATCCTTGCGCCCCTGGAATAATCCCACTTGATTATGGTGTATGAACCTTTTTATAAATTATTGGATTTGGTTTGCTAATATTTTGTTGAAATTGAGAATTTTTTCATCTATATTCATCAAAGATATTGGCACATAATTTTCTTTCTTTTTTTACTGCCTTTATCAGGTTTTAGTATCAGGATAATGGTGGCCTTATAGAATGGATTTGGGAGTGTTCCCTCCTTTTAATTTTTTTGGAATAGTTTGAGAACAGGTTTAAGTTCTTCTTTTGTGTGTATGGTAGAATTCCTCAGTGAAGCTATCTGTTCCTGGACTTTTGTTTGCTAGGAGTATTTTTTACTACAAATTCAGTTTCACTACTAGTGACCAGTTTGTTCAAATTGTCTGTTTATTCCTGATTCTTAGCATGCTGTATGTTTCTAAAAATTTGTCCACTTCTTCTAGTTTATCCAATTTGTTGGCATATGACTGTCGTAGTAGTCTCTTATGATTTTTTTGTATCCCTGTAGTTATCAACTGTTATCTTCCTCTTTCATTTCTTATTTTGTTTATGTGTGCCCTCTTCTCTTTTTTTTAAATGATTCTTTTTTTAAACCATTTTTAAAAATTAATTTATTTATTTGGCTGCATTGGGTCTCAGTTGTGGCATGCGGGCTTAATTGCCCTGTGGCATGTGGGATCTTAGTTCCCCGACCAGGGATCAAACCTGCATCCCCTGCATTGGAAGGTGGATTCTTAACCACTGGACCACCAGGGAAGTCCCTCTCTTTCTTCCCTTCCTGATGAGCCTGGCTAAAGATTTATCAACTTTGTTTATCTTTTCAAAAAACCAGCTCTTGCTTTCATTGATCTTTCCTTTTTTTGTCTCTATTTTACTTCTTCTTACCTCTGACCTTTACTATTTTTGTAATTCTGCTGCCTTTGGGCTTCATTTGTTCTTCTTTTTCTAATCCCTTTAGATGGTAAGTTGTTTATTTGAGTTTTTCTTATTTCTTGAGGAAGGCCTGTATCACTATAAGCCTCCCTCTGAGAACTGCTTTTGCTGCATCCCATAGATTTTGGAAAGTTGTGTTTCCATTTACATTTGTCTTGAGGTATTTTCTGATTTCCTCTTTGATTTCTTCATTGACCCATTGGTTTTTTAGTAGCATGTTGTTTAGTCCCCATATGTTTGCACTTTTCCCATTTTTCTTTCTGTAATTGATTTCTGGTTTCATACCACTGTGGCTGGAAAAAATGCTTGATATAATTTCTAACCTCTTAAATTTCTTGAGACTTGTGTTGTGGCCTAGCATGTGATCTATCCTGGAGAAGATTTCATGTGCACTTGAAAAGAATGTGTGTTCTCTGCTATTGGTTGGAATATTCTTTATATATCTATTTGGTCAACTTGGTCTAAAGTATAGTTCAAGTCTAGTGTGTTCCTGTTGATTTTCCATCTGGATGATCTATCCATTGTTGAAAGTGGGGCACTGAATCCCTACTATTATTGTATTGTTGTCTCTTTCTCCCCTCAGATCTGTTAGTATTTGCTTAATATATTTAGGTGCTCCAATCTTGCATGTGTATATATTTACAATTGTTATATCTTTTTGATGAGCTGATCACTTTATCATTAAATAATGACCTTCTTTGTCTCTTCTTACCATTTTTAGCTTCAAGTGTAACTTTAAGTATAGCTTATATAGCTTATATAAGTATAGCTACCCACACTTTCTTTTGGTTCACAGTTGCATGGAATATCTTTTTCCATCCCTTCACTTTGAGCCTATATGTGTCCTTAAGGCTGAAGTGAGTATCTTGTAGGCAGCATATAGCTGGGTCTTGTTTTTTAATCCAGCCAGCCACTCTGTGCCTTTTGATTAGATAATTCAATCATTTACATTTAGAGTAATTATTAATATGTAATGACTTACTAATGTCATGTTGTTAATTGCTTTCTGGCCATTTTGTAGTTTCAGTGTTCCTTTTTTCCTCTTTTGCTGTCTACCTTTGTGAATTGGTGATTTTCCATGATAGTACACTCTAATTCTCTTCTCTTTATCTTTTGTGAATCTACTACAGGTTTTTGCTTTGTGGGTATCATGATGCTTACACAAAACATCTTATAGATTAACATTCCAGTTTATTCTGATAGCAACTTAACTTCAATTGTATATTAAAAACCACCCTTTTATTCCCTCCCCTTTTATATTTTTGACATCACAGCTTACCTCTTTTTATATTGTATATTTGTCACAAATTATAGTAGCTATAGTTGTTCTTAATACTCTTTCTTTAACCTTTATACTATAGTTAAGTGGTTAACACACCATCATATTACAGAATTAGAGTTTTCTAAGTATGGCTGTATATTTAAGAAAAAGAAGAGCAAATTAAATCTAAAATAAGTAGAAGAAAATAAGTTATTAAAGTTAGAGCAAAAATCAATACAATTGAAAACATAAAACTAATAGAGAAAATAAATTATACCAGAATCTGGCTCTTTCAAATGTTCAATAAAACTGATAGGCCTCTGGCCAGGCTTACTAAGAAAAAAGGAGAAAGGAAAGAAATTACTAATATCAGAAATGAAAGAGGAGACATAACTACAGAGTGTATTGATATTAGAAGAATAATAAAGGAATACTATAAACAACTTTATGCCCACAAATTTGATAACCTACATGAAATGGATAAATTCTTTGGAAGCTTCAATTTGCTAAAGCTCACACAAGAATAGACAATACGAATAGGCCTGTTTCTATTTAATCAACAATTGATCACCTTCCAAAAAAGAAAGCACCAGGGACAGATGGGTTCACTGGTGAATTCTTTCAAACATTTAAGGAAGAAATTACACCAATACAATCTCTCTCAGAAGATAACAGCAGAGGGAATACTTCCTAACTCATTTTATGAGGCCAGTATTTCCTAATACCAAAACCAGACAAAGACATTACAAGAAAGGGAAACTACAGACCCATACCTCTCATGAACAGATGCAAAAATCTTCAGTAAACTTGAAGATAGATCAATAAGAATTACACAATCTGAAAAAGAGACAAAAAGGCAATTGAAAAAAATGAACAGAACCTTTGGGACTTACAGGACAATAACATAATGTATAACATTTGTATCATCAGAGTCCTAGTAAAAGGGAGGAAAACATGTTGGGATGAGAAATTTTTTAACCAAAATGGTGAAAAACTTCCCAAATCTGGTGAAAGACATAAACTGCAGATTCAAGAAACTGAGTAAACCACAAATGAGATAAACGCAAAGAAGTTCATTTTAATACACATCATGATCAAACTTCTGAAAACTAAAACAAGGAAGAAAAAAATCTTAAAAGATCCAGAGAGAAACTACATATTTTAAATGACAATTCAAGTAACAGAGAAATTCTCATTAGAAACCATAGGGGTCACTGCTAATCCCTAACTCCCATTATAGCAGAGGCAAACTGTTATATATAGGCTGGATAAACAACAAGGTCATACTGCATAGCTCAGGGAACAATAATCAATATTCTGTGACAAACCATAATGGAAAAGAATATATATATACAGTTATATATATAACTGAGTCACTTTGCTGTACACAAGAAATTAACATAACATTATAAATCAATTATATTTCAATAAAATTTAAAAATATGTAAATCAACTACACTTCAATTAAAAAAAAAACCCACAGGGGTCAGCAGGAAGTGGCAAAATATATTTAATTGCTAAAAGGAAACAACTATCAACCCCGAATTTTATATCTAGCAAAAATACCTTTCAAGAAATAAAGATGAAATAAAGACATTCTCAGATGGAAAAAAATAAAAGAATTTGTTGTCAGCAGACCTGATCTAAAAGAATTGCTGAAAGAAGTTGTTACAACAGAAAGAAAATAGTAATAGAAAAAACCTGGAACATCAGTAATAAAGCAAGAACAATGAAATGGGTAAATATAACAGAATATCATTCTTCTTATGAGTCTTTAAAATTATTATTAAACAGTTGAAAGAAAAATTATACTGTTGTCTCATATGTAAATATCTACTTAAATAACACAGTAAGAAATTGGATAAAAACTATAACTTACTAAGCTATATGCTATTAACAGGAAATTCATTTTAAATATAATGATATAGTTAGGTTAAAAGTAAAATGATAGAAAAAGTATACCATTCAAATACTAATAAAAATGGGAGTGGCTATATTAATATTAGATAAAGTAGACTTTTTAGATAAGGTAGACTTCTGAGCAAAGAAGAAAGAAGTGGTACATTACACAATAAGGAGGGTCAATCCACCAAAAAGACATCACAATTCTCAATGTGTTTTCACCAAACAACCAAGTTGCGAAATACACGAAGCAAAAACTGACAGAACTATAAAAGAGAAATAGATAAACTTACAAGTGGAGACTTCAACACTCCTCTCAGTAACTGGTATAACTAGTAGAGTGAAAATCAGCAAGGATATAGGAGAACTGAAAAATGCCATCAATCAATGGGATCTAATTGATATTTATAGAATACTCCACCCAACAACAGCAGAATACAAATTCTTTTCAATTGCACATGGAATATTCACCAAGACCAGACCCTTGGTCTTAAAACAAGTCCCAACAAACTTAAAAAGTACTGGAATCACACAAAATATGTTCTGTGGCTATAATGAAATCAAACTAGAAATCTATTAGAAGGAAAAGAGAAATATCTTCAAACCCTTGTAAATATAACCACATGCTTCAGAATCATCCTTGAGTTAAAGAAGAACTCTAAAGGGAAATAAAAAATTACATTGAACTAAATAAAAATAAAAATATCCAAATGAATGTGTGGAATGCAGCTAAAGAGTGCTGAGAAGGAAACTGTTAGCACTAAATGCTAATATTAAAAAAGAAAAAGTCTCAAATCAATAATTTTAGCTTCCACTTCAGGAAGCTAGAACAGAAGAGCAAAATTAACTTAAAGCAAGCAGAAGAAAGAAAATAATTAAGACAATGGATATCAATGGATTGAAAACAGAAAAACAGTAGAGAAAAATCAATCAAATAAAAATCTTGTTGCTTAAAAATATCAATGGAATTGATAAAGGTCTAACAGGACTGACAGAGAAAAAGGAGAGAGAAGACACAAATTACCAATATCAGGCATGAAAAATGGAATATCACTACAAACCTTGCAGATATTAAAAGGATATTAAGGAAACCCTACCATTGGCTGTACAAACATAAATTCAACCATTTAATGAAGGGAATCAATTCCTGGAAAACCACAAGCTACAAAAACTCACCAAAGATGAAACAGACTATTTGAAGAGCCCCATAATTATCAAATAAATTAATTTGGTAATTAAAAACTCCAGAAAAAAAATCTGCAGGCCAAGATGCTGTCTGTGGACACTGCTCCCAAACATTTAAACAAGAATTAACACCAATTCTATACAATCTTTTCTAGAAAATAAAAAAAGAGAAATCATCTCCCAACTCATTTTATGAAGCTAGTATTACCTTCATACCAAAATTAGACAGACAGTACAAAACATGAAAACTACAAACACAAAAAACGTAAAAAAAATTAGCAAATTATATCTAGTAATATATAAGAATTTTGTATCTTACGTACATAAGATATGTATATAAGCTATTTATAGCTTATGTGTATAAAAATTGTGTATTACAACTAAGTAAGATTCATTCCAGAAAAAAAAAGGTTAGTTCAATACTTGAAAGTGAAGGTAATTCAATATATTAATAGGTAAAGAAGAAAACCCACACAATTATATAAACTGGTACAGAAAAGCATTGAAAAACTTTTCAACACCGATTCACAACAAAATTCTCAGAAAACTAGGAATAAAGAGGCATTTCTTCAACCTCATGAAGAGCATCTACAAAACCCTACAGCTAACATCATAGTTAACAGTGAAAAACCAAATGCTTTCCCTCTAAAATTGAGAATGAGGAAAAAATGCTCACTCTTACTGCTCTTATTCAACATATTGCTGTAAGTCCTAAGCAGTGTAGCTAGGCAAGAAAAGGATATTAAAGGCATACAGGTAATAAAAGAGGAAATAAAATTGTCTCTATTTGCATATTACATGATTGTCTATATCACATCATAACCTTGTCAGCAACCTTTTTCTGAAAGGGACTAGATAGTAAATATTTTCAGCTGTAAACAGGCATAATGGTCTCTGTCACAACTTTTCAACTTTGCTATTGTAGCATGAAAGCAACCATAGGCAAAACATAAACAAATTAGCATGCTTTTATGAAAGTTTATTTACAAAAACAGAAAATGGGCTGAATTTGTCACACAGGTATAGTCTTTAGAGACCTAGTCTACATTAAAAAACACCCTATAACTAATAAGTTAGTTTAGCAGGTTCAATGGATATAAGGTCAACACCCAAAACTCAATCATACTTCTATATATTAGTAATGAATAAATTGGAGACCAAAATTAAAAAAACAAAACCAATCAAAATCTCTCAAAAAATGAAATACGAGGCACAAGTCTAACAAAAGAGTTACAAGACTATATGCTACAAAGTACATAATGTTGATAATATAAGAGGAGCACCAATAAAATGAAGAGAAACACTATGTTCATAAATTGGAAGCCTCAATGTAGTAAAAATGTCAGTTATTCCTAAATTTATCTATTGATTTGGTGCAATTCACATAAAAATTCTTATAATCTTTTTGTAGACATAGTCATTCTTAACAAAAAATTCATATGGAATGGCAAATAAACTGGAGTTGGCTAAAATATTTTTGAAAAAGAAGAATAAAGTTAGAGAAATCAGAACACCTTGATTTAAGACTTACTGTATGGCTGCAGTAATCAAGACAAGTTTTTAGAAGTATAAACACATAGATCGTAGACCAGAATAGAGAACATAGAAATATACCTACACAAGTATGGCCAACAGATTTTTGACGAAGGTGCAAAACCAATGCAATGAAAGAAGGACAGCATTTTTAACACATTGTGCTGGAACAATTGAACCCTCATAGAAAGAAAAATGAACTTTGATGCAAACCTGTCACCTTAGGCAAAAATTAACTCAAAATGGAACATGAGTCTACGTGTAAAAAGTAAAACTATAATATTTTTAGAGGGAAACTTTCAGAAAAAAAATCTTTGTGACCTAAGGCAAGCAAAGAGTTCTTAGATATAATATCAAAAGCACAATCCATAAAAGAAAAATTGATAAAGTGGATTTCACCAAAATTAAAAACTTTTGCTATGTGAAAAACCCTGTTAAGAGGTTAGAAAGATAAGCCACCGATTGGGAAAACATATTTGCAAATCACATATCTGACAAAGGTCTTGGATCCAAAAGATATAAAGAACTCTGTGAGTTTACCAGTAAAAACACAAACAATGCAGCTAGAAAAACAAAACAAAACCCACCAAATCCAGTTTGAAACAGACACGTAACCAAATAGGGAATATGGGTGCACATAAGCATATGAAGAGATGTTCAATATCATGAACCATGCTGAGTGAAGAAAAGCCAATATCCAAGGGTTACATACCATATGATCCCATTTATACAATTTTGAAATGACAAAATTATAGAGATGGAGAACAGATCAGTGACTGTCAGAGGTTAGGGAGGGGGTATGATTATAAAAGTGTAGAACAATGGAGGGTCTTTTTGTGATGGAACAGTTCCATATGTTGACTGTGATAGCAGCTACCTGAGTCTATACAAGTGATAAAATTTCACGGAACTGCTGTATAACATTGTAAAGAAATTATACTCCAAAAAAGATGTTAAAAAAAACAAAAACAAAAACACTTCATAGAACTATACCCACACAGAAAAAGATCAGTGCATGTAAAGAGTGATGCAGTCCAAGTTAAGTTCTGTATCTAGTCAGTAGTATTGTGCCAATATCAGTTTCCTAGTTTTCACATTGTACAGTGTTACTATTGGGGGAAGTTGGGTGACGGGTATACAGGACCTTTTTGTACTATTTTCGCAACTTCTTGTGAGTTTATAATTTTTTCAAAAACTTATCAAAAAGGAACCACTGAGATGCCATGACTACTGCCACCTCAACAACAAAATTTTATGCCAATGCATTTGAAAACCTAGATGAAATGGGCAAATTTCTAGAAAAATTTCCCACAATAAAAGCACTGAATAAATTCTACAAAACTTACAAGAATAAACTTTATTCAAGGGAATAAAAATGTGACATTTCACAACTCAATGTGAGTAATGTCATTAGTACCAATTTTGCCTCTCCAATAGAACTATATATACTGCTAAATTGATTTTGTTTTCTCCAATATCTTGTAATTTCTTAATTCTGTCTGTTCCAATGATGCATTCAGAGTTTGGTATTAAGGGATACTTCATGAATTCCAGTAAGGCAACTAGCTGGTGTTAGATCTCATTTTACCAAAACTCCTATTGATGTGGTTCTTCCAAACATTTTAAATCTTATCTTTTTCCTTTATGTATACTTGGCCATTTTTCCTGAAACTATTGATACCTGTGGTCACATATCTAGTAATCCTAACGTTTTTAGTTCAATTACATTTTAACAGATTAAATAGAAAAACTTTTTTTTTTTCTTTGTTTTTTTTTGCGGTACGCGGGCCTCTCACTGTTGTGGCCTCTCCCGTTGCGCAGCACAGGCTCCGGACGCGCAGGCTCAGCGGCCATGGCTCACGGGCCCAGCCGCTCCGCGGCATGTGGGATCTTCCCGAACCAGAGCACGAACCCGTGTCCCCTGCATCGGCAAGCGGACTCTCAACCACTGCGCCACCAGGGAAGCCTGAAAAACACTTTCTAATATGGGAAGATAAAACAATGCCAATTCTCTAGTTTGGAGCTCTAGGTTTGCTCTTTATCCTTGTTCTAAGCTTTTCCCTGGTCTCTTTGATTGTGATACTTCATTCCTTCTCTCTGGTTGTTGGAATGGCAGAGGCTCTTTGTTTTGGGGCTGCATGACAGCCATTTGTCCTTATGTGTTCTGTTATTCTGTCTCAGGGGTTGCCTGTCCATAAGATAGATATAATGCTTTTCACGTCTGTAATAAAGTCTGCAGTGGGTGTGTGTAGGGGTGTCTTTCTATTCTTTTCTTTTCTTGTTTTTTATCTTTTCTTGTCTTGTCTTTTCTAATAGATTTCTTATATGCTTTTTTCCTTCTATTTCTCTGTCTACTCTGGTACGCAATAATCTCCACATCTTTCAGTAGTCTGTGTCCTAACTGTGCCTATCTCAACTGGGATATCATTACACCCCACCTGTACTTTTAGTTGCTCCCATAATTGTAATTATTTCCTGGGGAGATCCTGCCTTATAAATGTTCTGATCTTCATTTCATCTCTGCTTGTCTGAACAACAATTTATTTCACATGTACTTTTTATGCCCAGGCTATCCTAGTTTCATCAGTATTGTTTTGCTTTTCTATAATCTTTCTGCAGTTTAGCTCTTAAACTGTTGTTTGGGGTCACCTAATTTTCCATCCTGTAAATATCGATTTCAGTAATGACTGTCTCTGTGTAGTGACTTTTATGGTGCCTGAATGTCAACCCTCACTTTGTTTTTAACTTCAGTAATATCAAGGAACACGATATCCATATATCCATATATTGCCATGTGGTTTATGATTCTCTAATTTGATGCCTGAATTCTTTAGCAATTTTTATCATTAATAAATATAATATATTACTACTATATTTGCTGTATTATGTTTTCATTTTTCTGTGGTTGAGCCTATTTTATGTCCACTACAGCACAGATTTTTCAGTAATCATGACTAGTCACTCTCTGTAATTCCTGTCATCTGGATTGTTGAAATGCCCCTTTAGAGCATCATTTGACCGGCCCAGAACCCCTTGGGTCATTAGCTTCATCACAATATTTATGATATGCAGCACCATCTGCTTGGAAACATGATTCTTTCTACCCTTGTTTTTTCTTAATTCTTTCTGGATCCTGCACTACTTCAACCATAATCATCACATCCTTTACTGTCTAGTTTTCTCTTCTCTAGTTGGTCTAAACATCATGGGAGCAGGGAATTACCCTCCTTCTATTTTAGGCTTAAACATAACTCTATATTTATTTTCTTTAAATAATCATTCCTGCCTAGTTTGTTACCCTAGTAAATATTTCTACTTACTGAATTACAAAACCTTTAAAATATATTCATAGTATAAAATTACTAATGAATTTCTCTCAGCTCTTGATCTCAGATTCTATTTTGCTTCAGCCTTACACACATATGAGAGCATATCACTCTAAAAATGTGGTGCTGTGCATATAGACATAAGGCCAACAGAGATTCCGAAGAACCTTTATACCCTGAAGGTGAGGAAAGGTCAGGCTCAAGTTTAATTATGGTCCCAAAGGAGAAAATGTCATTTTATTATGTGGATAAATACACGTTAGTGTCAGTTAGGTTAAAAAATGTTTAAACATAATTCGTAGTATTTTTCCAGAAAAATGAAACAGATACACCAAGAGTTTAAAAAAATGACCCCAAATCATGAGTGCAGTGAGAAGTGGGGAGATGAGGCTATGCAGGTTTGATATTAAGAGATTCAAGAAAGCTAAATTGTGCTTGGTGTGATGTGCTTGCTTATGGAAAGTTGAGAAAAGCTGAATATGCATCAAAGTGGGGAGTGCGTTGAAACAGGGTGAGTCTTATAGGGAGGTGAGCCTCGTGAGTGCAATGATAGTGAAGGATACATGAAGTACAAGAATACACTGGCTACTGGCTATGAGAACTATGCCGGGCCCCATATCCAGCACATTACATGTATTCTTTCTAATATTACTCTAACTGTGCAAAAGGGCCAGGTTTGTGCATATGAAGAAACTAAATATGTGAAGAAACTAATGCTCAGAGAGGCTGCAGTTCATTTACCTAAGGTGACACAGAGAAAATAATAAGCCAAGTGCATGAGGCTCTGCAATCTGTATTTATCTCACTACTCTGCACTTCCCACCTGGTGTGACCTGTGTAAATATGTCTTTGGGATAATTTCATCAGTCCTTATTAAAACTTTTCGCTTAGCTCTTCCACTGGGGACTCAACATTCATTCCTTCCAAGCTTTCTCAGAGAAAAACTGAAATTGACAAACCAAAATTCTCAGTTTGTCCTGTAGGTGCCACCATAACCATAGAATCTCTTTCTTGCTCGTCAGCTCTTATTTCTCAGGGCTGCGATAGACCAGGAATTCTAGAAGATAGAAGAAGCCAATTTACGTGGCTGATAGTTCATATTGGTAAGCCCACCCGTGTGTTTAGAGTTCTGTAGCTCTAATATGCATTTTTCCTTGTTTTAAAAGACTTTTCTAATTTTTTGAAGAGAGAATATTTTACATGATACCAAGATCAGAAAGTATAAAAAGGTACATAATAATCTCCCTCCCACTGCCACCCCCATCTGTCCAGTTCTTATTCATGACCCCTCAAAGCAGGTAACCACAGTTATTAGCCTCCTGTATCATTCCAGAGAGTTTTAACACACACACACACACACACACACATGCATACACACACATAAATTTATAATCTTGCTTCTTTTTCTTACACAAAGGGTAGCATATTATACAGACTATTATATAGACTATTCTGTACTTTGGGTTTTTTTCCCACATAAACACATATATAGGAACTTTCTATAGCAGTGCATAAAGAGCTTCTTTACACTTTTTAAACAACTGTACAAATGTACAATTTAAACACTGTACAAATGTACAATTATTTATTGATGGGCATTTAGGTTGATTCCAGTTTTATTGTTAATTATCTTTTATTAACAATAATAAAAATAGCAATCTGTATTTGCTTTTTGAGGCTGCCATAACAAGTTACCATAAACTTAGTGACTTAACTCCATTTATTATCCACAGTTCTGTAGCTCAGAAGTCCAGGTGAATTTGACGGGGTTCTCTGCTCAAGGACCAACAAGAACAAAGTTAAATTGTTGGCCCAGTGGGGCTTTTACCTGGAGGCTCCGCTTCCAGTCTTACTTGGGTTGTTGGAAGAATTCAGTTTCTAGGGGTTGTGGGACTAAGGTTCTGGTTTCTTCCCGGGCTGTCAGCCAGGAGCCACTCTCCGATCCCACATGTAGCACAATTCCTTTCACATGGCCCCTCATATTCCAACCAGCAGGGGCATGGCATCAAGTCCTTCTCACTCTTGGAATCCCTTTGACTTCCCTTTCTGCTATCAGCAGGAGAAATCGTTCTCCTTTTAAGGAGTCATATGATTGGATCAGATCCACTCAGATAATCTCTCTATCTTTTAGAAATTCTTCTTACCACACTATCACTCATCTTGCACTTATAACATTTTTCTATGTTCTTTATTTATATCAGCTCACGTAATCCTCACCACAATCCATTAAGTTCAGTTGTTATTTCCATTATACAGATAAATAATCTGAGACAGAATGGATAAGTACTTGTCTTCGGTCACAAAACTGTGAGTGATGGAATCAGGACCCAAATGCAGGCACTCTGTGACCAAACCTGTCCTCTGTGTACTTCCCCTATTGCCTGTTGCAAATGGAGCCATAATGAATAATTCTTTGTTAGTCCTTGCATCAACCAGAGTCCGGCAGGAAACAGAGGATATGTTCAAAATTAACTACTGAGAGTGTAATGAAGCAATGATTTACAGAGGGACAGGAAAGATTAAGGGAATCTATAAGGGATGGTGAAGATCAGATATAAGCCAAAATCCACAGGAGGTTGTTTTACCATCCCTAAGCTTGACGTGAAAGAGAAGAAAACTGTGTTACTTGAGGCTGGCAAGAGCTGGAGCTGGGGAAGGTGGCTCCTTGCCAGGAGCTGTGACCATAGAGGAACATAGGCATTTCCAAAATCACAGCTATGCAGGGAAGGAGTAGGGGAAGGCAAGGATAAGCCCCTCACCTCCCTCTCCTCCTGACTTCCAGTGTCCTTGCATTGGTCAACTCCAAGTGGAAGCCAGAGGGCAAGGAAGCCTTGGTGATGCACTTAAAGCTTAAGTGCTTGGGCTCAGAGTAGGGTATAGAAGAGTAGAGAATGGTTATGAGTCAGGGGATTGGATAACATAGCGTCTTGGTGTCCTTTGGTCAGAAATTCAGTTTCAACCAGGGACCAGTAGCAAGCCAGGAGTGTTTTTTAAATGGATAATAGATTGTGACCAAAGAGGCTTTCATTCAAAACCCTCCAGATCTGCCCTGTGATGTTAGGTCTTGAAGACCATTCATATAGCATCCCTATCTGTCACTGTCATGTACTAGTGGGTCTGCTGGATGGTAAGTCCCAAGAGCAAGGCAGTTACACCTTAGCCTTGATGTACGGTGTGCTGGATCTAGCTCATACTGGCTGATGAGAACGAACATGTAAATTTTCAGGAATATTGTGAGTTAGTTGATGTCACTTTGGTAGCTCAGAATTAGCCGTGATGGGAGTACTTACACCATAAAAGGTAGCAAATGCTACAAATCAGGCTTTTTTGTTTTTCTGGAGAGCTGGTTATTAAACACTGACCAGTATGCCACTGGCCTTGGCCTTGACCATCTCTTGCTCTAGGCCCCAATAAAACTGATTGTCTTATGGGTTACCCAAAAAAGGGGTCTGGAGCAATGCAGCCAAACATGGAATATCTTGGCACTAAATTCCAAAGAAGCTCACTATATATATATATTTGTGTGTGTGTGTGTGTGTGTGTGTGTGTGTGTGTGTCTGGTACGTGGGCCTCTCACTGTTGTGGCCTCTCCCGTTGCGGAGCACAGGCTCCAGACGCGCAGGCTCAGCGGCCATGGCTCACGGGCCCAGCCGTTCCGCGACATGTGGGATCTTCCCAGACCGGGGCATGAACCCATGTCCCCTGCATTGGCAGGTAGACTCTCAACCACTGTGCCACCAGGGAAGCCCAAAGCTCACTATATATTGTCCCTATTCATTTGCAGTGATGTGGCCAAGTGTAACAACTTGTATCTCACACAGATGTCCAGACCAGTTAATGCTGGAAACTTCATCCATAGAGCAGGCTTCTGTGTTTTCACGGGGTTTACCTCCTACTCTATGTTTTACTGTATGGCATCAGGTATCTTCTAAGGTACTTATAGTGCTTGCTACTTCCTGTTTACCAGCTCCAATTAGCCATGATATTTAATGGATCTATGAGTCAAAATATTCTGATTACCACCCAGACCCTGTGACTTATTAAAGTAATCACTCCCATTTAATCTCTGATGGTCAAGCAGAGCCACTTGGCATCTACCATCCCAGAATCTTCTTATTCCCACTGAAATCAGCACCAATTCTATAGATGCATATCTCATCATTATAACATGCCTACTAAATCTAGCTTTTTAAATAGTGCTTTTTGCTTTTGCACAGCAGGGGAAACCAATGAGAAAACAAAAAGACAACCTACTGAATGAAAGAAAATATTTGCAAATGATATGACCAATAAGAGGTTAATATCCAACATATATAAAAAGCTCATACAACTCAACATCAAAAAAATAAACAACCTGATTAAAAAATGGGCAGAAGAATTAAATAGACATTTTTCCAAAGAGGAAATGTAGATGGCCAACAGGCACATGAAAGGATGCTCAACATTGCTAATCATCAGGGAAATGCAAATCAAAACCACAATGAGATATCACCTTTCACCTGTCAGAATGGTTATCATGAAAAAGAACACAAATAACAAATGTTGGTGAGGATGTGGAGAAAAGGGAACCCTGTACACTGTTGGTGGGAATGCCACTGTGGAAAACAGTATGGATGTTTCTCAAAAAACTAAAAATAGAACTACCATATGACCCAGCACTTTCCTTACTGGGTATATATCCAAAAAAACCACCAAAAATACTAATTCAAAAAAGATGCATACGGGGCTTCCCTGGTGGCGCAGTGGTTGAGAGCCCACCTGCCGATGCAGGGGACACGGGTTCGTGCCCCAGTCTGGGAAGATCCCACATGCCGCAGAGCGGCTAGGCCCGTGAGCCATGGCCGCTGAGCCTGTGCGTCTGGAGTCTGTGCTCCACAACGGGAGAGGCCACAACAGTGAGAGGCCCGCGTACCTCAAAATAAAAAAAATAAAAAAATAAAAAAGATACATGCACCCCAATGTTCATAGCAGCATTATTTACAATTGTCAAGATATGGAAGCAACCTAAGTGTACATCAACAGGTGAATGGATAAAGAAGATGTGGTATATGTACATATCACAAAGGAATAATACTCAGTATAAAAAAAATGAAAATTTGCCATTTGCAGCAACATGGATGGACTTGGAGGGCATTATGCTAAGTGAAATAAGTCAGACTGAGAAAAACAAATATTGTATGACATCATATGTGGAATATGAAAATACAACAGTGAATATATAGTGAATATAACAAAGGAAGCAGACTCACAGATATAGAGAACAAACTAGTAGTTACTAGTGGGGAGAAGGAAGGAGGAGGGGCAATACAGGGGATTAAGAGGTACAAACTATTAGCTATAAAATAAGCTACAAGGATATACTGTACAACATGGAGAATATCGCCAATATTTTATAATAACTATAAATGGAGTATACCTTTAAAAATTGTGATCACTGTATTGTACACCTGTAACATATAATATTATACAGCAACTATACTTCAATTAAAAAAATAAATCAGTGTTGCTTTCTAAGATGCTGATGCTCCCTTCATCAAGGCATTCTTTAATGCTTCAGTAAATAAATGTCTTCTAGTTCTCTTGCTGCTTATGATTGAGGATGGGAGGTGGCTCTTCTACCTATGTATAAATACAATAGATCCACTTCAACATTCTCATCAACTTAACCTTTGAAGTCTGCCCTGTACATCTTGCTCAAAAATTCCAGCATCACAGCCTCATGGTAGGCGCATTGCCAAGGCTTCAGAGAACCACACTCAGGTGCTTGAGCCAACACACTAAACCACAAATCCTTTGTGAGGATTCATATCAAAACATTTGGCCTGAAACCTTATGTTTCATCTAACACACTCAGAAGCAATACCTGTGTTTGTTTCCTAGATTCCTGCTAATACAAATGGGCAAGTATACTTTATCTCCTCCTGCAGAAGACCTTACTCTTCTCTCTTTGGGCTGTGCTGGCATTTAACTTTCACTATGGATCTGGAAGTAAATAAGGGATGGTGAGGCTGGGTGGGGGAAGAGCTGGCTCCCCTTATGAGGTGACTGTCCCAAGTTAAGTCAACAAAGGAAATTTATGAAAGGAAAGCCAAGCTTCCTTGGGAAAGAACTGGGTTGCTTACTCAGACAAGGAAGATTCAAGGAGATTTCAGTGTTCCAAATTTTCAGCCTCATGTCTAGTTTTCCAAATATTCCTATTCTAGGTCTCAGAATCCCACCCACCCTCATTAACTACTGCCTTGGGATAACTTGAAGAGGCTGAACATTTAAATAGTGCTATTTCTCTGTTACACATACGGTTAGTTTTTGGACCTAATTTTTGGTCATGTGTGCCCTGTAGAAAATAATCTTTTTTTTTTTTTTTTTTTTTTTTTGCTGTACGTGGGCCTCTCACTGTTGCGGCCTCTCCCGCTGTGGAGCACAGGCTCCGGACGCACAGGCCCAGCGGCCACGGCCCACGGGCCCAGCCACTCTGCAGCATGCGGGATCCCCCCAGATCGGGGCACAAACCCGCGCCCCCTGCATCGGCAGGCGGACTCCCAACCACCGCGCCACCAGGGAAGCCCGAAAATAATCTTTTTAAGGCCAGCATTGAGGCTTTTTGATTTTCTTCTTGTTCTTCGACTTGAAGGTTCAAGTCTTTAGGCTTGGGACTTCCCTGGTGGCACAGTGGTTAAGAAGCCACCTGCCAATGCAGGGGACACGGGTTCGAGCCCTGGTCCGGGAAGATCCCACATGCTGCGGAGCAACTAAGCCTGTGCGCCACAACTACTGAGCCTGAGCTCTAGAGCCCACGAGCCACAACTACTGAGCCTGCATGCCACAACTACTGAAGCCCGCGTGCCTAGAGCCTGTGTTCCACAAGAGAAGCCAGGGCAATGAGAAGTCCATGCACTGCAACAAAGAGTAGTCCCCCGCTCGCCACAGCTATGGAAAGCCCACGTGGAGCAACAAAAACCCAACTCAGCCAAATAAATAAATAAATTTATATATTAAAAAAAAGTCTTTAAGCTTAGATTTTTCCTCCTTTTTGTAAGCTCTCCAAGGCAGTCAGGAGCAGCCAGGCCACAAACTATAATCACCATCATTGCCAGAGCAATTAAGAGCCTTAGTCATTTGATCTTGCCTTGCCATCCACTTGTACTGCATCCTACAACAGTGCTATCTTGAGTAATCATGATATTGCTACATATCAGGTATTACTATTATCCTACTTTCCCCTGGGAGAGGATATCTGTGAGCTTATCAAAGATATGGGCAGGGCTTCCCTGGTGGCGCAGTGGTTGAGAGTCTGCCTGCCAATTCAGGGGACACGGGTTCAAGCCCTGGTCTGGGAAGATCCCACGTGCCACGGAGCAGCTGGGCCCGTGAGCTACAAATACTGAGCTCTGCGCGTCTGGAGCCTGTGCTCCGCAGCAAGAGAGGCCGCGACAGTGAGAGGCCCGCGCACCGCGATGAAGAGTGGCCCCCGCTTGCCACAACTAGAGAAAGCCCTCGCACAGAAACGAAGACCCAACACAGCCAAAAATAAATAAATGAATAAATAAATTTATTAAAAAAAAAAAAAAAAAAAGATATGGGCAATGGAATCTCGGAATCCCATTTTGAGGGTTTGTTTCCTCGAGCCATTTTTTTAAAATGTATTCTTTTTTTGTTTGTTTGTTTTTTTGTGGTGCAGGCCTCTCACTGTTGTGGCCTCTCCCCGTTGTGGAGCACGGGCTACTGATGCGCAGGCTCAGCAGCCATGGCTCACGGGACTAACCGCTCCGTGGCATGTGGGATCTTCCGAGACTGGGGCACGAACCCGTGTCCGCTGCATCGGCAGGTGGACTCTCAACCACTGCGCCACCAGGGAAGCCCGTAAAATGTATTCTTTTTTTTTATTGAACTATAGTTGATGTACAGTATTATATAAGTTACAGGTGTACAAAAGTGATTCACAATTTTTAAAGGTTATACCCCATTTATAGTTATTATAAAATATTAGCTATATTCCCTGTGTTGCACAATATATCCTTCTTGTTTTTTTAAATTCAAGCATTATTCATTGCAGCACTATTTACAATAGCCAGGACATGGAAGCAACCTAAGTGTCCATTAACAGATGAATGGATAAAGAAGATGTGGCACATATATACAATGGAATATTACTCAGCCATAGAAAGAAATGAAATTGAGTTATTTGTAGTAAGGTTGGTGGACCTCTAGTCTGTCATACAGAGTGAAGTAAGTACGAAAGAGAAAAGCAAATACCATATGCTAACACATATATATGGAATCTAAAAAAAAAAAAACAGGTTCTGAAGAACCTAGGGGCAGGACAGGAATAAAGACACAGATGTAGAGAATGGACTTGAGGACATGGGGAGAGGGAAGGGTAAGCTGGGACAAAGTGAGAGAGTGGCATGGACATATATACACTACCAAATGTAAAATAGCTAGTGGGAAGCAGCCGCATAGCACAGGGAGATCTGCTCGGTGCTTTGTGACCACCTAGAGGGGTGGGATAGGAAGGGTGGGAGGGAGACGCAAGAGGGAGGGGATATGGGGATAAATGTATACGTATAGCTGATTCACTTTGTTATACAGCAGCAACTAACGCAATAGTGTAAAGCAATTATACTCCAATAAAGATGTTAAAAAAAGAAAAGAAAAAAAATTCAAGCATTAAAAAATACAAACATGAATAGCTTAGAAATGTGAAAGTTCCCTCATAATCCAAACCTCTGCTGATAATCACTGACAGCCATTTAGTATTTTTCATCTTTGCTAGTCTAAAAGAGCTAAATAGTATCTTCGGTTTTCTTTAATTATCCTTGAACCATTTTTGATACCAATTACTGTATTAGTCAAGGTCCCCACAGGAAAGAAATAGCATACTTGAGGGGTTTAACTGAAGAGGATTTAATGACGGAGATATTTTGAGAGGGATGATGTATTAGTTAGGGTTCTCCAGAGAAAGAGAAATATATATATATATATATATATATATATATATATGTATATATATATATATATATATATAGGAGAGAGATTTATTACAAGGAATTGGCTCACATGATTATGAAGCCTGGCAAATCCAAAATCTGTAGACCCAATATCCCAGTTTGAGTCTGAAGGTCAGGAGCTGCTGTAAAATGAGGAAGAGATGATTTTCTAGTTCAAAGACCTTTGGCAGGAGAATTCTCTCTTACCTGGGGTACCGGGTCAGCCTTTTATTCCATTCAGGCCTTCAGCTGGTTGGATAAGGCTCACCCACATTATAGAGGGAATCTGCTTCACTCAGTCTACTGATTAAACACTAATTTCATTCCAAAACACCTTCACAAAAACAGCCAGTGTAGTGATTAACCAAATATCTAGCCATTCTGTGGCCCAGTCAAGTTGAAGCACATTAACCATCACAGATGAGTAGAGTTAAGGGAACTGAAAAGAGATGGTGAATACCCAGAGATTAGCTGCAGCAGAAATGTGTTATCAGCATTTGGCCTGCAGGGATGATGAGGAAGAACTGATGTCATCAGACTCTGGTGATGGCCATAGCCATGCAAGAGGCCATTTGATATTAGCTGTGGTGACAGAGGAACAAAAGCTCTTCCAGAATCACTCTTGTCAAAACAGGAGTCAGTGGAATGCATACCTTGACCTCTCCTTTCCTTTCCAATCTCTTGTGGATGGTCCACCCATACATTAATCCAACCTAGAAAGAAGTCAGAGGGTAGAAGAACCTGTGTGAAGCATTCAATAGAGGTCAACCTCTATTGAAAAAAAAAGAGTGAAAATGGAGATGAGGTGCAGAAGCAAACAAAGAATAACCAGAACATTGGTCTTTCTCTGGTACAAGTGTATGTTTACAATAAATTCATAGAAGTGGACTTACGAGGTCAAAGGGCAGAGGCATTTATAATTTTTATAGATTTTCTAATCTCCCCACCACTTAGGGATTGTAGTAATTTACATTCCCTCTAGTCCTACATGTGAATGACTTTTATCACACAGCTTGTCCAACCATGTGCTATCAAAAGTTTGGATTTTTGACAATACAGTAGGCGAAAAGTGTTGTCTCTGTGTAGTTGTATTACGTATTTCTTTTCTTAATGAATGAATATATCATCTTTTCATATAAGTTAATAAAAACTCATTCAATTTCGAGTGGTAGAAAACTCAGCTTAATCTGGTTTAAGCAACAGAGAAGAAATGATTCACATAAAAGTCAGTGAGTATATCTACAGACATGCCTTGATCCAAAGACTCAAAGGATGTCATCAAACCTGACCTACCCCTCTCTGTCTCTGTCCCTCTGTATCTTTCTCTCTCAGTCTCTTTTTCTCTGTCTCTCTGTATCTTTCTCTCTCAGTCTCTTTGTCTCTGTCTCTCTCTCTCTGCATTTTCCCTTTGCTTGGCTCTATTCTCAGACAGTCTCTCCTCTCGTAGTGGCCCCAGGCAGCACCAGGCTTTCATCCTCAAGCTCCAAACTCAGCACAAAGCCCTAGGTCTGACTTTCACTGAATTCAGTTGTATTATGTACCTGTCCTTGAGCTATCACTGTGGACAGAGGGATGTCCTGCTCCACTTGCCCAGGCCTGAGTCACAGGACCATACACCCTTCTATCCATGCATGTATCTCTAAAGACACCCATATCAAAATAATGCAGCTGGGCTTCCCTGGTGGCGCAGTGGTTGAGAGTCCGCCTGCTGATTCAGGGGACAGGGGTTCTTGCCCCGGTCTGGGAAGATCCCACATACTGTGGAGCGGCTGGGCCCGTGAGCCATGGCCGCTGAGCCTGCGCGTCCGGAGCCTGTGCTCTGCAACCGGAGAGGCCACAACAGTGAGAGGCCCGTGTACCGCAGAAAAAAAACAAAAACAAAATAATGCAGCTATACTAATCACAGTAAAAACTGTTCTCATCTTCATCCCAGAAGGAGATGAGATAAACAACCTCAAACTCATAAATAAAGTAGTTATTGCTCTAATCCAGAATCTCTAGGTTATGAGTATTCTTCTCGGTCGGGTCCTAATATGGCTTTTTGTAGTCCAGCAAACTGTGATTAAATGAAAACCATAACTCACCATTATACACTTATAGGGAGAGATAATGACAATCGAAATAAAACCTTCCATTTGAAAAAGAGGAAAGTGGGAAACTGCCCATAGTGGTCTCTGACCTGGAACACTTTCTCAGACCCCTGACCCTAGAGTGAAGTGAGCTCGTTAGTCATAATGTGGCCACTCCGGAAGGTTCTCTTTTCTCCTTATTTTCCTTGGCCTCATTTGAAGTGGTGACCTTAGGCAAGGATGCCCCTTCTATGGGTTGCATTTGTTTAGCATCTCATTTCCTGAAGGATTAGGTTTGAGGGCCTGGAATGACCTTGGAGACTGAACAATGGCAGGCTACTCTTTGTTGGGTTTAAGGTTTTTCTGGCTGTGAATCTCTCTTAAAACCTTATGAGGCAATAACCCCATAAGGTAAGTATTATTCTTATTTCATAAGTGTAAATTCTATTGCTCAGAAATGTGAAGTGGCTTTGCCCAAAGCCATACAGCTGGGGAGTGACAAAGCCAATATTTGTAGCCAGAAGAGTCTACCTTTATCCCTCTATTTCATACTGCTTCCCTGTGTACCTTATATTAAAATAGTTTTGTTTGCAATATCTCTATCATTATTAGCAAAACCTTCATATCTAGAAACTCTAGTGGGAAATTAATTCTCACTGCCCTTCCTCCATGCACTACTAAATTTCTGTCAGTCAGAAGAAAATAATGAAAAACAGAAGAAAAATGCAAAAATTCTCAGTTTGTCCTGTAGATGCCACCCTCATCATAGAACATCTGTTTCCAGCTTTGCAGCACAATTCTCAGAGCTGCAATAGACTCAGACATTCTAGAAGGATTCAAGAAGTTGCATCCAATTTATGCAGTTCAGTGCCAGCATCCATAACCTGTTTTTATTGTTTTGTATGTAGCTCCTGGGTTCTAGTTAGGACTTTTTCAATTTTTAATTCATTTAATTTTTGAACAGGTAATATATTTATAATGGCTCAAAAACAAATAAAAGTGTAAAAAGAATATAGTGGAAAAAACTTCCGTTTCATCAAGTCCATGCCAAAAGTTACCAGTTATTAGTTTATTTTGTACTTCCAGAGTATGTCTTATTCATATACAAGAAAACATATTTTTAAAAAACTACCTTGTTTTATTTTGCATGATAGCACACTATAACATTTTTTCTCCATCTTGATTATTCCATTAATACTATATCTTGGAAATCTTGTATATCAACACATAAAATTTTTTTCTCTCTCTCTCTTTTTTATAGCTTCAGAGTATTCTCACTGTATGGATGCACCTAAATTTATCCACTCAGGTCTCTAGCGATGAGTATGTAAGTCAATTCTTTTGCCAGTAAAAATAATGCTAAAATAAGTAGCTTTGCATATAGTTCATTTTGCATGTGTGTGAATATATCTGAAAGTATTTGAGGATATATGCATTTGCAATGCTTATTGACATTTCCAAATTGCCCTCCACAGGGCTCATACCAGTTTATGTACCTGCCAGCCATGTATGAAATTGTCTATTTCCCCACAGCTTGGCCAACACAGTGTGTTTTGGATTTTTGCCAATCAATCTTAGAGTGAAAAAAATGGTATCTCAGTTTTACTTTTTGTTTCTTTTATTATAAGTGAGTTTGAGCCTCTTTTGGTTTAAGAGCAATTTAAATGAGTTAGAATCCTTTTGATGGCAAGTGATAGGAAGCCCAACTTCCATGGCCTCGGCAAGAAGATGTTTGTTTTCTCATGACTAAAAAGTCTGGAGGTAGATGTAGAATTTCCAGTGGGCCTTAATCCAAAGGCATAAGTGTTACTGAGGCCTGTGATTTCTCTCTCTCACTCTCTCTTTTTTTCTCTTTCTGTCTTGCTCACTCACTTGCTTCCTTTCCCTCTTCCTCTCCTGCTTCAGTTTCCTTCTGTCTTGACCCTCTCCTCAAACAGGCTCTGATTGCCCCATGTTCACAGACCTGCATTGGACAAGGGATGCAATGCTCTGACTGGCCAGGCCTGAGTCATGTGACAGAGCCCAAATCCCCCCAAACTAGATGGATTGAGTGAGAGGTGGGGATTCTGGCTGTCCAGTGAAAGGTCAAAGTGGTGTTAGGTGGAGAAGAATCGATAGGCACTGGCTGGTGAACACTGCGGATTTTTGTGGTAATCCACTCCTCTGACAGCTCAACATCCACATACCCTTCTATTCACACACACACACACACACACACACACACACACACACACACACCTTAAAAAACAGCCATGCTGTAATTGTGACGAAGCCATAATTGCATGCTGTGAAACTTCACTCACCCCCTTCCCAGAGGGAAACCGCACAGCAACTCATGTGGTTATTGCTCCAAGTTCAAGATTTCTGGGTGATGTGCAGTCTTCTTGGTCAGGTCCTGATGTGGCTCCTCCTGGCCCAGCAACCTGTGGTTCCTGTATAACCAAAAGGCACACATGAAAGGACAGAGAAAGAACAGAGTAATAACAACAAAACGCCCATTTAGTAAGGAGGAGAACGGGAAACAGCATAAAGTGGTCTCTGGTCCAGGATGCACAGGACAGGAAGAGCAAGGTGGCCCCGACCTGGAGGTAATGTGAGCTCCTTAGCTAACCTGACTGCTCTGGCCTGTTATCTGGAATCATCACCTTTGTCCTGTATTTCCACAGCCCCTATGAGTTGGAGACTATGGAGGAGGAAGTCCCTTCTGTGGGGTACATCTCATAAGCATCTCTCTCCCTGTTGGAATGGGCTTGGGGTGTTTAGGTTTGCCTTAAAGATTAAATAATCACAGGCTGTTGTTTGCCAGATTTTGAGTTCCTCTAGCAAGATATGTCTCCTAAAACACCGTGAGGCTCCTGGGCATATATTGGGAAAAAACTATAATTCAAAAAGATACATGCACTCCTATGTTCATAGCAACACTGTTTACAATAGCCAAGACATGGAAGCAACCTAAATGTCCATTGACAGATGAATGCATAAAGAAGATGTGGCACATATATACAATGGAATATTACTCAGCCATAAAAAGAATGAAATAATGCTATTTGTAGAAACATGGATGGACCTAGAGATTCTCATACTGAGTGAAGTAAGTCAGAAAGAGAAAGACAAATAACATATGATATCACTTATATGTGGAATCTAAAATAATGGTACAAATGAACTTATCTACAAAACAGAAACAGAGTCACAGATGTAGAGACCAGACTTGTGGTTGCCAAGGGGGAGGGGGGAGGGATGGATTGGGAGTTTGGGATTAGCAGATGCAAACTATTACATATAGAATGGATAAATAACGAGGTCCTACTGTATAGCACAGGGAATGATACACAATATTCTGTAATAAACCATAATGGAAAAGAATATGAAAAAGAATATATATATGTATAATGGAATCACTTTGCTGTGAAAAAATTAACACAATATTGTAAATCAACCGTACTTCAATAAAATAAATTTAAAAAACACCATGAGGCATTAACCTGCGATATATATAGCATATTTCTTGTTTTACAAGACTAAATACTATGGCTCAGAGATGTTAAGTGCTGTTACCAACAGCCATACAGCCGGGGAGGATCAAAGAGTGAGTGACAAACCCACTATCTGTAACCAGCTCTTAAGTCTAAGCTTTCAATATGCTTATATGACAAATTATGCTCACAGTAACTAGCAACTCTGATGAGAAAAATCACCATTCCTGCCCCGTGCCCTGTTAAACTATTCTGATATTCTCCCACCCATCCCCTCCTCCTCCCAGAAAGCACAAAGAAACAAACTGAAATATTCTGTTTTTCCTGTAGGTGCCGCTACTAACCACAGGGTATTTCTTTCCAGCCCTGCAGCCTGATCTCTTAAGGCTGGAAAGAATCAGAAATTCTAGAAGATGGAGTCCAGTCTACATACAATTCAGTCTAAGGACCCCCACTCACGAGTTTAGAGTTCTATAGCTCCAACATATGTTAGGGTTCCCTTCTCCTGAAATTGTATTTAGTTCATTTTTGAATAGCTTATACATTTATAGGTTTCAAAAATTTTAATGTACATAAAAATCTTATTTGAAAAAAATCTCCCTCTATCCCTGTCTCTTATCCACCAATTTCCTCTACATAGCATTTATGATGGTATTCATTTTTGTCTATTCTTCTAGAGATTTTTTTTTTTTTTTTTAATTTTATTTATTTATGGCTGTGTTGGGTCTTCGTTTCTGTGTGAGGGCTTTCTCTAGGTGCGGCTAGCGGGGGCCACTCTTCATCGCGGTGCGTGGGCCTCTCACTATCGCGGTCTCTCTTGTTGCGGAGCACAGGCTCCAGACGTGCAGGCTCAGTAATTGTGGCTCACGGGCCCAGTTGCTCCGTGGCATGTGGGATCCTCCCAGACCAGGGCTCGAACCCGTGTCCCCTGCATTGGCAGGCAGATTCTCAACCACTGCGCCACCAGGGAAGCCCCTAGAGATTTTAATATGTATGCAACTATGAACATAGATTTCTTTCCCCTCCCTTTTTAATGCCACTTATTCACATTCTTCTGTTCCTTTTTTTTTTTTCTTTTCTTCTACATAGCTATATATTATGGAGAGATTTCCATTATCAATTCCTAAAGAAATTTATTCCTTTTAAGAGAGAGTCCTCCACTGTGTGGATGAAACTGATTCTCCCTTGAGGAACATTTAGTTTGATTCTTATTGTTTGAATTTCCAAACAATGCTGCAGTGAATAACCTTGTCCATGCCTCATTTTGCAGGCAGGATATATATCTGTGGGACAAAGTACACAATAGTGTTATTACTGGGTCAAAGATACATGTATTTGCAGTTTAACAAATAGATTTTTACCTTCTTTAGGGATGATTAAACACATTCTCACTAGTAAAATAAAATATTTCCTCACAGTTCAGCCAACATAGTATGTGATCAATTTTAATTTAATTTTTGTCAATATAATTGGTGGAAAACGCTATCTCACTTTAAATTCATAGTTTTATTATGAGTGAGGTAGAGCAACTTTTAATATGCAGCATTAGAAATGATTAGGGGTCTTTCAATTATAAGCAAAACAAAAACAAAAACTCCTCAATCTGGCTTTAGAGAAAGGGATTTATTGTCTTTACAACTGAAAAATCAGGGATAAATTGAGAGTTTCCAGTATGCCTGGACACAAGGATTCAAACGGTGCCCTCACTTGCTTTCTCTCTCTTTCTCTCACTCTTCCCCTCTCTCAATCTCCCTCTCTCCAGTCTCCCTTCCTTTGCTGGCCAGGGAGGCTCAAGGACTGCATTCCCATAGCCTCTTCTGTGGGCTGTATTTATTTAGCATCTAACTTCCTGTTGATGCAGGTTCAGAGGCCTGGGGTTGCCTTAGGCATTGAGCAACCACAGGCCATTTGGAGGGCAGCACTGATATACCTTAGGTGACACAATTCACTTAAAATATTAGTAAGCAACAATATAACAAGGTCACAATCATCCACATTTTACAAGTGAAGAAACTATGGCTTTTAAAAGATATAAGTGCCTTTGCCTAAAGCTATGCAGACAGTAAATGATAGGGACAGTATTTGTATCCATGTGTATCTGACAGTAAATATACAGTGATTAGCAAACTGCTTTTGTTCAGGAACTCCAAGGGAAGATCAATCACCACCTCCATTCATGCTCCACCACGAACTCTCAGAATAAAAAAAAAGAAAGAAAAAAACAAATGAAAGGTTCCGGATGTGTCCTGTAGGTGCCACCATTACCATGGGATATCTCTTTTCAGCTGTGTAGCACAGGTCTCTTTAAAGCTGAAATTCTAGAAGATGGAAGAAAACCTGCTCTTTCAATTTATGCGACTGACATTTCACACTGGCACCTCACATATAATTTAGAATTCCGGAACTCTGCTGTGTTGTTATTGTACCTTTCTAAAAAATATGCATTGAAAACATTTGTGAAGAGTTTGTGTAGTTCCAAATTTTTTTTAATACAGTAAAATAAAAGGTATACAGTGATAAAATCTCCCTCCCAATCTTGTCTCCTAAATCCCATGTTCCACTGCCCCTTCCCCATGGATAACTACTCCTCTCAGTATTTTTTCTCTTTCCTGAGACATCCATACACATACGAGCAAATATGAAAAGACATTTCCTTTCTCCTGCCTGTTTATATATATTACACAAATGTCTGCACTTAAAATATTTTTCTTAACATATGTTGAAGATAAGTTTGTATTAGCCCAAAAAGAAATTCCTCATTCTTTTTTTTTTTTTTTTTTTTTTTTTTTTGCAGTACGCAGGCTTCTCAGTGTTGTGGCCTCTCCCGTTGTGGAGCACAGGCTCCAGACGTGCAGGCCCAGCGGCCATGGCTCACGGGCCCAGCCGCTCCACAGCACGTGGGATCCTCCCGGACCGGGGCACGAACCCGTGTCCCCTGCATCGGCAGGCGGACTCTCAACCACTGCGCCACCAGCGAAGCCCTGGTCCAGAACTTTTTGCTAAACTTGGAGCTGTGAGGTTATAAGTATGAAACTGCCAGGGGTCACCACATGAAAGAAGCCTGTCTAAGACAGAGAGGAGCTAGGGCGGGGTAGGGCTGGGGGAGAGGGAGAGAGAGAGAGATCTCGAAATCCTAGAACATCCATGTCCAGTTATGTGAATAACGAATTTCTTCCTTTTGCTTCAGTTTCCGTGAGCTGGGATTTCTAACCTTGCAAGTGAAAAACTCTCTACTAAATACACTGGGTCTTCAGTGTATTCAGTGGGAGGCCCGCGTACCGCAAAAAAAAAAAAGTTCTGGACCAGATCCACTTATTATTAAGTTGAATTGGATTATATGTTCATATTCTTGGGTGTAAAGATTACAGTGCTCTGATGGTCCAGGTCTGAGTCAATTTTTCTTTTTGAGCCAGAGATAGAGTCAACTTTACTCACACTATATGGATTGAAGTTTAGGGTTAAGGTTCAGAGATTAGGGTTATGCCTATCTTGAGGAAGACTGGAGTTGTACAACAAAAAGGAAAATGAATGAGTACTGAAATGGGTATGTAGCATGTCCATGCTTATCCTTCTTCCCATATACATATCTTAAGAAATGCTCATATCTACAGAAAAATCTAAAATCACTCATCCCCCTGCTAGAGGAAGGCAACCTAATTTTCACATCTAGGATATCTAGGTCATATGCATTCTTGGTCGGATCTAGGCTTGGCTCCTCCCAAGAATTATAGTAATTTATAGTGAATAATACATTATAGTAATTTATAGTGAATAATTATATTTACTGTACATAAAATATTATAGCAATTTATAGTAAATCATAACATCAATCACCCTCAAGAAATACCCAGACTATTCACTGACAGAGAAAGGACAATATAATTATGATTAAAAACTCCATTGTAAATGCAGAAAATGGGAAACACAATAGTGATAACTAGAATATTACCCAAATTATGTCTTAGAGTGCCTTAATGAGATAATCTGGCCATTCTGGTTCTTTATTCTAGAAAGCTTTTCTTTGTTTGATGTGGTCTTTGTTGAGCTCAGTTCCTGTTGGAGTGAGTTTGGGGGACCTGAGATTGTTTTAGGGGTTGGACATCACTGACCTGTAGCAGGTGCGAGCTTTAAAAAGCAACACATTTATAAAGGAGGTAATATTATCTACAAGCGAGGAAACTAAGGCTTGAAGAGGTTAGGGACTTTTGGCATGAGTGACAAGGAGAGCATCAGAATCCAGGTATATTTTCTTCTTCAGCACACTGCCATCTCCATCTGCTCTCTATAAAATGGCTTTGTTTGCAGTGCTTACATCAGTAATTATCAAAATTTTATTTCTAGCAACAGCAAAGAGAAACCCCAAGCATAAGTTCTAAACTCTTCTCCCTTTAAAGGGGGAACAAAGTAACAAAAAATTCTCTGTTTGTCCTGTAGGGGCCATCTTAATCAAGGAATATTTCTTTGGGGCACTGCAGCCCTGATCTTTCAGAACTGCAATAGACCAGAAATTCTAGAAAGTGGAAGAAGAAAGTGGAAGATAGGACAATATATATCACCAACAGTTCACTGCCAGAATCTCTACACACATCCTTGTTCCGATGAATTAGTTAGGATGCTATTATTTTCTTTAAAAGGAAGTTACCAAAGTTTTGAATAAGTAATATATTTATATGGCTCCAAAATAAAAAGAATAAAGGAATATTCAGTAAAAAAAATTCTCCCTTCTAACCTTGTCCCCCATATGCTAAATTCCCATGCCTGCTTCTCAAATATGTAATGACTCATTAGCTTCACGCATATCCTTCCAGAGATTTACATATGTATGAATATATATTCTTCCTTTTTTACAGAAGTGATAGCATAAAATTAATTGATTGGCAAAACAACGTACCTTAGAAATATAACACGTCAAAATAAAAATTCTAGAATTTTTAAAAACATCTTTACAGTGTTCCACCATATAGAGGTACCATACTTTATTTAACCTCTTGATGGGCTGATTCATATTTCTCAAGAGGTTGATTCATATCTCTTATTGTTACAAACAATACTGTAATGAATATCTTCATCATATGATGTTTTTCAGATGTGAAAATATATTAATAGAATAAATGTCTAGAAGTGGATTTGCTGGGGCAAAAGTTCACACATTTTTAATTTTAACAAGTAGTCCCACATTGCCCTTTGTAAACATTGCAAACACCTTATACTTCATCAGTAATGTATAAGGGTACCTACTTCCTCACAGCAGGTCCAACATAGCATGCTATTGAATGTCTGGATTTTTTAATCTTATAGTTGAAAAATGGCATGTCTTTCCATTTCAATTTGTTTCTCTTGTTTTGAGCAAGATTGAACAATCTTTTATAAGTTTTAGAGGCAACTGAAAAAGCCCTAGCTTTTTCGATTGAAAGTGTCAGAAAACCAAACCCATTTGGCTAAAAGAAAAAATGATTTTTTTGATAAGTCCACGTAGATATTTCATTTTACCTTTCAGATTTCTGAGGCCTTGCCTCTAGGTAAAGGAGACCTCTGGGAAGCATCTAGGTTCGGTCTACCCCTCAGCCCCTGTGCTAAAGGACAATGATGCCTTCTTGATCTGGGGTTGCTGTTCTCCCAGATATTGATGGTCACCACCAATGGTGTGATTCTGGGGCAAACAGCTTGCATGGAAGTTTGAGAATGAGCTTCATACATGACTCATTCCACTTAGGAGTGGATTTTTCTACCCTTTCCTCTGCTTCTCCTCAACCTGTAGAGGAAATTCCTTATAGAGTGAATATACTCAGTCCCAGGCTCCAGTGCAAGATGGTTGCTGTAGTCACCTTGCCACCCCAAGATAAGGTTTTCTCTTTATCCTGAACTGAGCATAAGTAGAATCCACTGAAATTTTTCTATTTCATCTGTTCTCTTTCCCAGAATATGGTCTTCCTTTCTTTCTTTCTTTTTGGTCAACCATTTCTGCACTCATCTCTTCCCTCCATCCACATTGTCTTGCATTTCTTTTCAAAATCACCACAACATACATTTATCATCATGTATATGCTGTTGTATTTATTACACAGAACCATCTCCACTTGTTTGCTTTACTTATCTAGTTCCTATAGCTGCCTGTCCTTGTGACCTTGTTCATCTTTTGTGTAATTTGAGGAAGCAAAGCACAAGAAAAGCCACACTTTCAAATTCCAAGTCCAAATGGAAAGAGGAGAAAACATTCCTGGAGTGTAAGGCTATGCCCACATTGATGCCAAATTAACTATTTAAAAAGAAAACTGGTGTCCCTCCAAGAAATTTATTTCTTTTTATCAAATTGGTTTAATTGACCAACTGTTTTGCTTTTAGATGAACACAACCTCAGAATGCTGTTTTATAAGCAAGTTAGTGGTCACAGACTAATTAGAAAAAACAGGAAATCCATGACAAGCTAGAAAATACTTCAAAGTACTAGAGGGGTTTGCTTTAAATGGCATATTTATTATAGTCTCTTCACAAATCATCTTTGTTTAGAAGTTGTACATGTTAGTGTGGGAAGAGCATGAGATCTGGAGCCAGCAAACCTGGCTCAAACATAGCCTTGGTCACATTTTTTTTTTTTTTTCTGTGATGCTTGGTAAATTATCAAACTTCTCCGAGCCCATATATAAAATAATAATCTTTTTCATCCCATAAATATTAATTGAGTCCACCACAATGTAAGCTCCATGACATTTAGAACATAGAAGGTAGGCAATAATATTTGTTGTAGAGTCAACTATACCCAAACATTGTGTAAAAGCCTACATAAACAAGTGGCAATAAAGACACAGTTCCTTGCATCCAGGGAAGTTTAGGAACTATTTGGTCAATCAGCTAAGAAAGCAGGACGTTTTAGTACAACTGGGGGGTGGGCACAGAATTTAGGAAACTACCAACAATCCCCTATACCTATAGAGTAGCATAAGGGTGGAAAGGAATAATGAGCCGTGAGTTCAGAGAGGTAAGGCAGGGGTATATCATGAAGGATCTGAAGGTCCGGGCAAAGACATTTGGCTTCCATCCCAAAGCAAAGGGATGGAACCCTTAGAACCCCTAAAGGGTTCTAAGCAAAGAGGTGCCATGATTGGGTGTGTGTTTTAGAATGTTCACTCCAGCGGCTTTGCAGAGAAGGATTGGAAGGGGGCAAGACTCCGTAGAGAAACCAGTATAGGCAAGAAATAATAGTAGCTTTAACCAGGAAATGGCAGTGGAGATGGAGAGAAGTGAATGAAGGTGAGAGACGTTAAAATGTAGAAATTAAGTGTTAACAATTGATTATATAGGGTCACTAAGAGAATGAGGGGAAGAGGGGAGGAAGCTGAAATTTCTAACTCTTATAACTATTCACACAGATAGTAAACACAGGAAGAGGAACAAGAATATTTAGGGGAGGGTAAAGAAATAATTAAAATTGCATACAATAATCATGAGTTGTCAATGGCATATCTATTGGAGCTGTCCAATTGGCTGTAACATATATGGGTCTGAAGTTCAAGAGAGAGGTCTAGAAGATATCAGTTTGAAAGTCATCAGTATGTAGATGCTTACTGAAACTAGGAGCAGATGAGATTGGTCTGGGTGAACGTGCAAAGCAGAAAATAAGAATTTAGAGTCTACAATGGCCTTAGGCCCAGCAGTACTGAAGGCAGTGTCTGTGAACCATGGCTGCATGCTAGAGTCACTAGGAAGCTTATAAAGAATCGTGATGCCAGGACCCCACGCCACATCAATTAAATCAGAATCTCTGGCCTAGGCACCACATTCTTTCAAAACTTCCCAGGTGATTGCAATATACAGCCATGGTTGAGAGCTATGATTTAAGGAATAAATAGAGGCAGAGGAAAGTTTGGATAAAAACCCAGGTGATATGGTATCACGGAAGTCCAAAGGAGAGAGTGTTTGAAAGAAGAGGAGTGGTCAACAGTGTTATATGCCTCGAGGAGTAGCAAAAAATAATCACTTGAACACCATTAGGAAGGAAGGAGGATTTGCAGATTGCAGTAGAATATTAGTTAGGACTATGATGCTAAAACCCCCCAAGAGCATTGGCTTAAATAAGACAGAAGTATATTTTTCATTCAAGTCTAAGAAGTTGGGGATAGTTCAGTCCAGAATGGCTTCCATTGTTTCAATTCCCCAGAGCATTCTATCTTGTTCTCATGTCATGTATGTTTCCATTCCCAAATTTATCTCATGGTCTATGTCAGCTGCCAGTGTCTCAGCCATTTCATCCACATTCTATCAGCAGGAAGGAAGGGCAGGACAGGAATAAAGACGTAGACGTAGAGAATGGACTTGAGGACACAGGGAGGGGGAAGGATAAGCTGGGACGAAGTGAGAGAGTGGCATGGACATATAATACACTACCAAATGTAAAATAGATAGCTAGTGGGAAGCAGCCACATGGCACAGGGAGATCAGCTCAGTGCTTTGTGACCACCTAGAGGGGTGGGATAGGGAGGGTGGGAGGGAGACACAAGAGGGAGGGGATATGGGGATATATGTATATGTATAGCTGATTCACTTTATTATAAGGAAGAAACTAACACACCATTGTAAAGCAATTATACTCCAATAACGATGTTAAAAAAATCTAAAAAAAAAAAATAAGAAAGGCATACTGTCTCTTTAGAACATTTCTCCAAAGATACACATATCACTTCCATTAGCATCCATCATTCAGAACCTAAAGTCATGGACACACAGAACTGCAAAAGAAGCTGGGGAAAATAGTCTTTAGGCAGTCAAGTGCCCAGCTAAATTGTGTAGTATAGAGATAAGTGCTCCCTTACGCTATATAATGCTTTCCAACTTTGCCATGCCTATACATAATCCAAGGTGCTTGCTACAGACAGATTTTACCTACTTTCAGAGACTCCAGGTCAATAGATTTAAAGGCAAGGTCCATATATGTTTTAAGCATTCTAGATGATTCTGATGCAGTTGGTCCATAGACAACACTGAGAAATAATGTCCATCTAAGCCTGTTTGCAATTGACATCCCTGCTGCCTTTGCTATTCTACTTGGTATACCTGGAATTCCTCTTTTCACCAATCGTTGACTTAAAATCCCAGTTTAATACCAATTTTTCTAAGAGTTCTTAGCTATCAAATTTACTCCATAATTAATGTACTTCTTCAGCATTTTGGTAGAGATGCCTACACAATTAAATGCACAGTGGTACCCTGTGCTTCCTCGTTATGTCATGTGAAATTACATTCCCCAGTCTCCCATCACCACTTTAGACTGCAATCTCCCTAAGCATAGGGACACGGACTCTGACCAGAGCACTCTTTGATGCTGGAAGGTGCCCAGTAACTGTATGTTAAATGAATAAACAAATAGATGAACAAATATGAAAATGTACAGAGACTGAAAAAACAGAAAAATTGATGGGGATAGGGAAAACAAGCAGTGTAATGGAAAATAAAGATGTGAGAAACAGAATAAAGTAAAGAAAAAAACCAGGTTTAGCAGGAGGAGAATCATTAGAGCCTGGAAGCAATGTGGGTGATTTAATCATAAATAGTTTTAAGAAACATGGGAAAAGGAGTCTACCGGCAACGTGAAATAGACTCTTAAGTACCTGACAAACCTGAGAAAAATAGGTAGTGAGAAAATCAATGCATCGAAACCCAACAAAGCGTCAATGTACCGTCCCTTTTCAATCACTTGGAAGGAAAATTTTGTGTTTAGTACATCTTTTCTTCATATTTGGACTTTTAAATAGGGTATTTGGATTCACAGACTGTACTCAGCTCAGATCGTCTCTCCTTCCAGCACACTGCTGTACTTTTTAAATGACACCAGGCTTCCAAGCAAGATTGATTGTAAACCTGAAAAGGTTATATGTGATGTAATGAATACACATGCTACTCCCTCAAGTGCATCTCTGGAACGATACATATCCAGGATACCGTATGTTCTCATAGTGTAGAAAAGATTGGGAAGAGATCTTGCAGGCAAGTATCAAAAGAAAATTTCCTATTATGCTTACTTAATAAACTGCTCTATCTTAAATTCATTCACTCAATGAATACACAGTAATTAAAAACTATTTTTGGCATTCCATAAATGTCTGTGGATGAATGGGTAGACGAATGGATATAATGTGCCAATCAAAGTTCAAGGTGCTATGAGAATAAAATAACTCAAACATGGGACCTGCTCTTAATAGAGACTGCAGTCGAGTAAGGGAATCAAGACATCAATAACCCCTTTTGAGAAAATGTGGTAAGTGCCACCCCAGAGGTATACATTTTACTATGAGAATACATAATACAAAGGAAGAAGAGATTGTTTCCAAGTGGAGTGCTAGCAAAGAACTTTTGCAAGAAGTTGTGTTTAAGCTGAACCTTGAAAAATCTAGATGTGCAGATTTTGGGAAAAGATATTCGGGGCAAAGAAAGAATATGAGATGGACTGTGTTGATGTGTGGAAGATGGAGAAGAGTTTAGTTTGGACAAGATCTGAAGTTTATGAAGGACAATATTGGGCAACAATGTTGAAAAAGTACATTGAGAGTCTGCATGGAGGTCTTTAAAGTTTTGATGACTTAGCACAGGATAGTTAATTACTAATATTTATTGAATGCTTACTATAGGCCAGGCACATTGTAATTACATAAATTATCTTAATTAAGGTTCACAATTACCTCCTATGTAGGTTCATGAGGTCCTTCTTATCAAAATATAATTGATGCTGGGAAAAACCAGTTAAAAGATCTCAGTTGAAGTGGAATTTATGATTTCATGGCAAATTACAGGGGGGAAGTGATTAGAATATTATCTTTAAAAATGATTAACATTATGACAAACGTTTAGCTATCCTTCGTCAACAACACATATATATTATAACTAAGTTTGCACTAATTCTTAAAACTAAGAAAGAATAATTCAAATGGGGTTTTTGGGGGAAAGACATATTTTTCCAAGAAAACTACATGATTGCATAATACAATATTCTTCACTTTATATTTATATTTTCAGCATGATCGTAAAGAGGGTTGATTTTGCAAAATTATTTCAGTTTTTCATGAATTTCCTCAGAACTTTGATATCAAAATTATTCTTCTTTGAAATACCTATCATATTATTGTTCTGGTTAATTTTTATTTTCCCCCATGGAGTGTTAACATGTTTTTAACTCTGCCAATTATTTGTCTGTGGCTTTGTGTGTAATTCAAATATTTTTCCACTTTTATTGACATCATGACATCTTGCATCATTTGTACCATTTGCATTTTGATTTTACAGTCATTTGCATTATGATTCCTAATGGTTATTACCATTATCTGAAAGTGCAGACGTTTTGTACACTCAGTGAGGGTCTGACTTACATTGATGGGAAGGACCAAAGTGCTTGAGTGGGAGGTCAGTTGAGAGGTAACTCATTAGTCAATACTTTCATATTATGACACATTTTATTTTCCTATAAAATCTTGGATAATAAATACCAGGATGATGAGAGCTTCACATGTTTTATGATTCCTATTTTACAAATGAGAAAACTGAGGCCAATGGAAGTCAGTGTGCCCATAGCCACATAGCTCATAAATGATAGAACCAGAATTTGAAGGCAGTTTAACTTGAGTGTTTAACCATTGAGTAGTGTAGGTATGGGTCAAGTGCCTTCAGTTGTCAATTAGGGGTAAGTCACTACCACACATTTACAAAGAATGGAAAGCTCATCTTTCCTGTGTTGCCTGCTGACTTGTGTTTTTTTCCCTACCTTCTAAAATTATACAGACGGATCTTAATTTTCAGTCTTTTTCCCTTAATATATGCAATTAATGAGTTAAAAGACTGTGTTAGCCCCAACACACAAGTTTTGACATAACAGTCTCTTCATTGACCCATAAATTATTTAGAAGTACGTTTTAAAATTTCTAAACAGAGAAGGATGACTGTCTTTTGGCTATTTGTTTTTCATTTTACTGCACTGAGATTTAAAATATCTACATGATGTAGAAATCTAGATCCACTGGTGTTTGTTAAGACTTGTTTTGAAACCATTATGTGGTCAATTTTTGTAAATGATGTATAAGTGTTTAAAAAGAATGTGTGTTCTTCTACTCGGCATATACCCAGAGAAAACCATAATTCAAAAAGACACATGCACCCAATGTTCATTGCAGCACTACTTACAATAGCCAGGTCATGGAAGCAACCTAAATGCCCTTTGACAGACGAATGGATAAAGAAGATGTGGTACATATATACAATGGAATATTGCTCAGCCATTAAAAGGAACGAAATTGGGTCATATGTAGAGACGTGGATGAATCTAGAGACTGTCATACAGAGTGAAGTAAGTCAGAAAGAGAAAAACAAATATCATATATTAATGCATATATGTGGAACCTAGAAAAATGGTACAGATGAACTGGTTTGCAGGGCAGAAACTGAGACACAGATGTAGAGGACAAACGTATGGACACCAAGGGGGGAAGCGGTGGGGGATGGGGGTGGGGGTGTGATGAATTGGGCGATTGGGATTGACGTGTATACACTGATGTGTATAAAATTGATGACTAATAAGAACCTGCTGTATAAATAAAATAAAATTCAAAATTCCAAAAAAAAAAGAATGTGTGTTCTTTAACTATTGGATATAGAATTCTATATAAGTATATTAGATGGAACTTGTTAAATTTCTTGAAACACATTCTAAATCTTTACAATTTTTTATTTGCTTGATTTATGAATTACAGAAGTAATTGCATCAAAGTCTTACAATATGATTATGTATTTGTCAATTTTTTGTTGTAATTTTGTCAATTATTTTTATTATTTTAGGGTTATTTTTAAGTTTAGAATTTTTGTATCTTCTTGGTGTTTTTGTTCCTTATCACTATATAGTGTGCTTTTTCCCCTAATATATACATTTTAAATTTTACTTAAAAACTATTTTGTCAGATATGTTACAGTGATACCAGCTTTCTTTTGGTTAGCATTCTCCTAGAATGACTTTTCCCTTCTAATTTCAGCTTTTTTATGTCATATTTTAACTGCATCTCTTATAAGCAGTGGAGCTGATTTTTTAAAAACCCACTTTTTCTTTTAACAAGTGAATTTAATTTATTTACATTTATTATGATTATGGATATACATGGATTGATTTCTTCCACCATATGCATTCTATTTAGCATATTTTTTTGTTTCTTCTTATCCTTTTCAGGAGTCTACTTACTTGATAGTTTTCTTTATCACTGCCCCTGATTTAAAAGTTATACATTCTATTTCTCATCCTTTAGTGATATCTTTAAACTATTAACATGAATTATTTACATAGCAATATCTAAACTCAGTCAATATTTACTCCCTTCTGAAAATTAAAAGGGTCTTAGAATGCTTTAACTTCAAACTTGGAGGGGGGGTTTGCATTCTATAGTTTTCTAGTATTTCTGTTTTGCTTTGTTTTTGTATCCTTAAATTTGTCACTATTGTCATTGCTGATGCTTAGATATATCCACATGTTTATGAACGTAATTTTCATTACTGTTTCTTTTATCCCACTCCTTCTGTATGAATTCAACTGATTTCTTTATAAAGTATATCATTTAGTAGTTCTTTTTAGCAAGGTCTTTAAGCGATAACATTTTCTAGTTCTTTGCTTGAAATAGATTCTCAAATAACAATTTAGCTGAGTATACAGATATAGGTTGATAGTTAGTTTCCCTTAACACTTTGAATGTATTATTCCACTGTTTTCTGATCTGTATTTTTGCTATTGACACATTTTTGTTTTTGTGTAATTTTTGTGCCTTTGTTGGTTAAGTGTCTCTTGTTTGTTGCTGCTTTTAAGATTTTAGGTTCTACAGCTGCACTGTGATGTATTTAGGTGTAGATTTCTTTTTTATTTATTGTTTTTGGAAATCATGCGGTTCTTGATTCTATGCATTCATGTATTTCTTCATTTCTGGAAAATTCTCACAGCCTTTCAAGGGTGCTTCTTCCCCCTTTTTCCTATTCTGTCCTTCTGGAACTCCTAATAGGTATATGGGGACCTTCTATTTCTACCTTCCATGTTTCTTAAATCTGAATCTGTTTCCTTTTCCATCTTATAATTTCCCAGTGCTACATTCTATTTGAGATCCTAGTTAGAGCTGCCAGTTCACCAGTCTTCAAACATCTAATCTACTGTTCACTCATCAGTTTTAAATAAAATTATCTATGTTTTTCTTTCTTACCCTTTTATCTAATGTATCTACTATTTTTTCATATTTTCTTGTTCCTTAGAGTTTCAATTCTTTCATGTCTTAATTATTTTAAACATAATTTATATTCTGCTTCAGATTATCATTCTATTATCTCAAGTTTGGGGGTGATAATTCTGCTGTTTTTGCTCACTCTCACTCATAGTGAATGTTTTCCTTGTGTGGCCTGTAATTTTTTTATCATGAGCTCTCTTCTTTAGCATGACTATTTTTTCCTATGAGAACTCCATATGACCTGTATTGTGGGAGTGTTTCTTTAGAGTGTTTGGTTTGGGGCAGGAACTTGGGGTACTTTTGGCCTAGGGCCAGTTTTATATTAATTCCTCAACCTGAGGTGAGAGTTTAACCTTCTTGCGTAGGCTAAGTTCAAACCCTAAATCTATTTGAGGCACAGGTTTGTGGTATTAAATTATCAGAGGTAACGCTTCTGTTTTGGTTTCTCTACCCAGAATCAAAGTGGAAACATATATGAATGTATCTATTGTCTCCCTCTGCTAGGGAACAAATATGTTTCTCAGTCCACCCTTTCACTTATGATGCAGTCTTTTCAGGATATCAGCTTTATGTGGGAACTAGTTCCAACTTTCTTTCTTATTTGATCCCTGTATTAGTCTACTCAGGCTGCCATAGACTGGGGGGCTTAAACAGCAGAAATTTACTTTCTCAGATTTGGGGAGATTGGAAGTACAAGATCAGGGTGTCAGCATGATGAGGTTCTGGTGAGAGCTCCCTTCCTGGCTTACAGATGGCTACCTTCTTGCTGTGTCCTCATATGGCAGAGTAGGAAGAGAGAGAGAGAGAGAGAGGCAGTGAGCTAGCTCTCTGATGTCTCTCCTTAAAAGGACACTAATCTGATCAAACTAAGGCCCTACCCTCCTGACCTCATCTAACCATAAATATCTCCAAATACCCCATCTCCAAATACCATCATATTGGGGGATAAGCCTTCAACATATGAATTTCAGGGGGACATAAACATTCAGCCTGAAACAGGCCCAATCCTTTGTCTACTGTCCTCTTGTGTATATTAAAGCCAGACTTCTAGTTTACCAAGAGCAAGGTCCTCACTCACCCCACACCCTGCTGCAGCATCAGCTCACAGCAGCAGCTTAGTGCTCTAGTCTTCTGTTTCCACTACATTTCTGGAACCTAGGGTCTTCATTTCTTTCTTTGAGTCAACTATCCAACATGTCTAGGATTTTTCAGGCCTTCTAGTGTTGTCTTATTGCCAGAAGCAGAAGTCCCTCACACCCAGCCTTTTCCTTTCATTTATGTGATCTAAACAAGTCATCTGAATTTCCATTCCTTTCCTATTAAAAAAGGATAATGTACACAAGCATAATTTTCATTCATCTCATACAGTAATTCTGAGAAAGAGCAATTAGAGATAGCAACATGTTGCCAATTAAAAATGTTAGATATAGCAAAAGCAAATAGAGATTCTCTAATAATGCATTTTAATTATAATGCATTGATATTAAACTTTTTATTTGAGGATATTAAAGTATATTATAACTACATTATAATTCCTTGAAGAGACCATGAATGTTTCCAACCCAGCAATCACAGAACAATGAAGGACCATTTGAGATTTGATTGTAAATTTAGTATCATTGGCTCCCTTTTTAAAGATTATAGGTACAATTTCTAGAACGTTATCTTATTGCTGCAGAGAAGGGCATTTTTATCAGGACATGAGTTGAACAATTATAGTGGTTTATTTCAAAGAGGGCTCCTACAGGGTGAACAGTTCTGGGAAAAGTGAGGAGTTAAATATAAAAATGATCTTGGTGGGAGGCAGTATAAACATTGGGAATCGAGGGCCTTGGAGTCTATTGTCTTGCTATATCCCAATGGCTCTGGGACAGATCATATTCTCCTGTGCCTTCATTTTTTCCTCTAGAAATAAAGAAAAACAAGATTCATTGAAAAAATTATTTGTTATTAACCATGAGGTCAAACCGAGCATGGTTAGTACCTGGAGAGGAAGGAGAATGGGGAAACTGAGCTGGCCTTCTTCACGATTTACAAAGGCAGAGTCCGTCTGGGAGTTTAGATCTATGGTTAGGTTAATAAGAACAGGGCTAATATCATGGAATCAAACTGGCTTCTACGGTATCCTCCAGCACAGGAGTTAGTTCAAATGCAAGCCAGACCTTCCTTTGGAAACAAGTAAGGCTCAACATTAAGGACTGGTTCACAAAACTGTCTGGGAAAGGAGCTGATACTAAATAGTAGTTCCAGCTTATGAAATCCCTCAGGCTTTCTCCCTGCTGGTTTTTAAGGGAGAATGCTCCATTCTAAACACCTAGGGATGATATTCAGTCAATTATAAGGCCATATCAGTTGCTAAAGTATTACAGACTTCTACACTAGTTGGTAAAAAGCAACTGTCCTGAGTGTCCAGAGTTCCCTGGTCACTTAGGCCCATTTTAGTTTCCCCGCACCTTGTAACCCACATCTCTCTCTGCAATAGATTTGCTCCTGGCACAGCAGCCCCAGAGTCCTACGCAAGCACTAGAGCCAGAGTCTGCTCTGATAAGATGGTGCTGTATTGTTGATAAAGTGTTTTGCCTGTTGTCCCAGCCAAAGCCTGTAGGCCTGAATTGCACCAGAGCCTCCAGGTTCCAACCTTTAGTGCTTCCAATGTACATATCTTAACAATCTGACTTTATGGGCATTCCAGATTTTTGGCTTAACAGGCCTGTTTGACTTCCTATCTTCCTGACCATTACTGTTACATGTTCTCAATACCAGTGGATCCTAGAGTTTTAGATTTGACACGTTAAATAAACAAATATCAATGTTTAAATATTTTGCAGACTGATATAATCTTACCCACTCTTTATTTTGCCAAGTAAAGACCATTAATTTTTTAAAAATCATCTTCTGCTACCATTATGCTATGTAAGAGCAGAAGGACACAAATTCAGAATAAACCCCCCTAAAGAATTTATCCTATGAAAAACTCATTATATTGTCTTTCTCTTTCTCATTTTACCAAAGACTAGTGATAAATTAACCACGGACGGGTAGTGATCAGTGATATCTGCAAACCTGCACTGTGCTCCCTATACTAACGTTTCCAAGCTTAGCCCTAATGCAACTCACCTGATTCACTTGTTTTACTGGCTCCGGTCTGGTCTGGTGTTCCAGACCCTGGACTGCACCCTGATTCTAAAAACTGAAGTATAAAACGAAGACAGTCTTAGCATTGGTTAAGTCCAATCACTTCTTCCCACACTACTGGGGACGAACAGGAGCCCTACAATTCTAACATTTAATCTGGTTCTCTGTCCTGAGGCTGAACAGAGTCCAATATTTTATAGCTTGTCCTTATCTCCTTTCCATATAACACACTGGCATTGTATATGTATTTACATGTGTATTATCCAGTAATATTGGTGCTTTCCTGGCAACATGAATTACTTCATTAACACTATGCAAATTTGTAGTCAGGGCTTGATACCAGGCAAAATAGTCAATAACTATCCTATAGAAAATAGTTCTCTGGCTTTGAATAAAGAGTACCTCTAAGGACCTTTCATCTATATACCCAACAGCATCAAAGAATGAGTGCTTCAAATGCATATTATAAAACTACAGAAAAAGAGTTTTATCTGGCACTTGATAATTTTACTAAACTATGTGTGGAGGAAAGAAAAGGCTTCAGTAGCAAAACAGAAAGACATAATTGATTACACTATTAGGAAGCTGTTACATCATGAAACAAACATCATAAGATCGTAAGAAGATTCAGCTAATAATGTATTTCTGACATCAATAAAATTAGTTGTTTTTCATCAGTGTTGTGAAACTTCTGATTTGTTTTAGCCTTGCGTATTATTCTATTATGGCATGATGATTCTCATTATGTTTCCCTAAGCCCTATCAACAGATAGAGTCTAGACTCTATCTCTATATTTAGTCAAAATAGTCAGGCTTCATCTGTTTTCAGAACAGTTCATGTATTTGGCTTATTACTCTGAAAACACTGAGTACAATTTAGCTCCCTAAAAACGTATCCAGCATTAGCTTATGTAAGAAGCATTAAGGTCCACTGTGTGATGATTTCATTCTTTTCCTACCGCAGTGAGTCAGGAAATAATAGCTATTATTTCTCCAGGAGGGTTATTCCCGTGATCAACATCCTTGAATGAAGCTTCACTGATCTTGGATAAAATGCCAACATCTATGAGTTCCTGGACACTTGGACTCTCCTCCATTCCAGGCTCCTTTACTTACTTGGTTCAACTACTCTGGCCTTCCACGGTCCTCCCAACACTCCACACCATTTCCTTTCTCAGGGCTTTCTCCCATCTTCCCTCTGACTCAGACATTCTCTCTGCTCCTACTCATACCTCCAGCCTTAGTTAAATGTCATTTCCAAAGAAGCCCTTCTGGACTTTACAGCTTACATCAGGTTCTCCTGTACTGCTTTCCCATAAGACCCTTTGTAGTCATCATCACAGGTTATAAATGTATCCTTAATTTTGTGATTATTAGTTTTTCATTGTTTTTTTGTAGTTTTATTGAGATATAATTGGCACATATCACTGTATAAGTTGAAGGTGTACAACATAATGATGTGTCTTACATACATCATGAAATGATGACAACAATAGGTTTAATGAACATCCATCATCTCATAGCGATACAACATTAAAGAAACAGAAAAATATTTTTTCCTTATGATGAGAACTCTTAGGGTTTACTCTCTTAACAGCTTTTACACATAACGTACAACAGTCCTAATTATGTTTATCATGTCGTACATTATATCCCTAGTACTTACTTATCTTATAACTGGAAGTTTGTACCTTTTGACTACCTTCATCTAATTTCCCCCTCTCCCACTAAAATGTAAGATTCAGTAATATCAGGGGCTGTGTTGGTCTTGCTCACCATCATACAGCCCCTGAATCCTGCCCCCATACTTGTTGCTAGGGATTATTGATTGAATAAATGAATTAATAAATGAGTGAAAGATTAGTGATGGATTTATGTACTTCCATTGTCTTTTTTTTGTTGTTGCGGTTCGCAGGCCTCTAACTGCGGTGGCCTCTCCCGCTGCGGAGCACAGGCTCCGGACGCGCAGGTCCAGCGGCCATGGCTCACCGGCCCAGCCGCTCCGCAGCATGTGGGATCCCCCCAGACCGGGACACGAACCCATGTCTCCTGCATCGGCAGGCGGACTCTCAACCACTGCGCCACAAGGGAAGCCCTCCATTGTCTTTTTAAGCAGATACAAGCTAAGGTTAGTCTGTATCCATGGAACTTGGCAAAGCTGTATGATTCCATGTGCTTGAGTCTATGCTTTTTGCTCTGGCACTAGACTGAACATTTTAGTTCATTCCTGGTCCATTTCTCTGAAACTGCTTTGCAAGAAAACAAAAATAAGCAGAGGACTAACTATTCTCAGAAAGTTTCTGTAGTGCTACAAGCATGATGGAAGAGGAAAGAGAGGAGACTCTGCCTTATATTTTTAGAGATGGAAACCAGAAATGTCACATTTCTTCAATACTGGTCACAATGGTTAAAGAAAACATATAAAAAGCTAATTGTTAAGATGGCGATGAAGAAGATATGTTTTTAAATTCTGAGACTAATTTCTTCATCATTGCAAATAGCCAAAATAAAATATGTATATGTAGGATTAAATAACTATATATAGGATTATAGAATCAACAGCATTTTTAGAGAATCTGATAGGAACAAAAGGAAATGGGTAGCTTTGAGGTAATTCATTATTAATGCTGAAATCCATAAGCTTTGAACATTTTCTATGCCTATTAAACATTAACTGTTATTTTATAGGTATAACTGGGTTGAAAAGGGGCAGAACGAAGGGAGAAATGCTCTGTTCAAATCTATTTCATAATGCACACTCCCATCAAAAATTAGCTTTTTTTATTACAAAGATAATTCATCCTCATTATAGAAATTTTAGAAACACTGAAAAGTATGAACAAATCATTCAAATCCCAACAATTTCAAGAAAATCTTAGGTAACATATGCTATATTTCTGTTCAGTCTTTTTGCTGGGTATCTTTGTAACATAGCTGCAATAAATTTGCATCATACAAGATTGATTATAGTTTTTAAAGTTTACCTTTTATGATTTATAACAGGAAATATGCCTGCAGTTATAAAATATTTTGGGAAAATAAATTAAAAAGTATTACCGCATATGGCACTACCCATAGATAACTACTAATAATATTTTGGCATATGTTCTTACAATCTTTTTCTAGGGTATTTTCTTAAGTTGTTATATCATATATATTGATTTATAACAGCGTTAACACAGATATTCATAGATCCTAGAATGTTGCAAAATAATTTCTAAGGGCTAATAATTTGCTGCCTATTTCATTGCACCTGAGTCTACTAACATGGCTCAATGAATAAAGCATTCTATGGCACCATGCATTTAATTTTTTAACTCTTCTTATTGATTTTTTACTGATTTTATTGATATGAGTGGGCTAATACACAAGATCACGTTGTCAAATCAGACTCACTTGAAGAATGCTTATTCAGTAACAGACTTTACTAATAACTGCAGGATATGGGCAATCAAGAGGCATGGACAAAGCAGACAGAAGGCTGGGACATCAAAGGTGGCTCCATGGGTCCTTTTACCCCACATCAGACGTGTTCTCTCTGACCCAGAATAATAGATGAAGTTTCAGATAAGGTTTTGCAGGTTTACCTCATACAGCATGAGGACTGCTTAAGTTATGAAATATCTTCATTTTATACTCCAGAGAGTTCTATATGTTATGTGAGATTCTTCAGGGAACCATGCATCCTAGATCTAGATTCTAGGTTTATTTACTAAGTAATCCTTAGCAAGGACATTGTGCTAAGGCTTTCTATGATAAGAACCCTTCCCTTTAGCAAATATTATTAGTGTATTTATCTGGAGTTCCAGTTGACAAAGAGATTAGACTGGATTAACCTGCCTTTTTCTTTCCCCTGGAGTTTCTCTCAACACCCTCGAAGAAAGTGAATGGATCCCTGACCAGATGTTAAAACTCTTTCATTATCATTAAGCAATAGGAAAAGAGAAAAACAGTCTCTACAATTTAGCTCCTCATTTTCCACCCCTAATTCGTGCACAGATGTAATTTTTAGTGGGCGCATAGTCAATGGTTCTATTCCTCCAGTACCTTTTTTCCCCACCTTCATTTTTGAAAAACTCTTAGCCATTCCCCCCGCACCCCCAAATTGTCTCTAATCTGTTCTCTCTTTCCTATGCCAATTAAACTCCAATAAAAAGGATGTTAGAAACTTCCAGAAGATAACAGAAGAGAGAACCTAGATGACCTTGGGTTTGGTGATGTTCTTTTAGATACAACACCAAAGGTACAATCCATGACAGCGAGAATTGATAAGTTGGACTTCATTAAAATGAATGAAAAAGACACTTTTCTGCAAAAGACAATGTCAAGAAAATGAAAAGGCAATCCATAGTCTGGGAGAAAATATTTGCAAAACACATATCTGACTTATCCAAAATATATAAAGAACACTTAAAATTCAACACTTAGAAAACAACCTGATTTTAAAATGGCAAACAACCTGAACAGAAACTTCACCAAAGAAGATATTCAGATAGCAAATACATATATAAAAAGATGCTCCACAGCCTACGTCATGAGAGAACTGCAAATTAAAACCACAGTGAGGTACTACTGCACACCTATTAGAATGGCCAAAATCCAAAACACAAAAAAAAGACCCCAAAATGCTGGCTAGGATGTGGAGCAATAGAAACCTCATTTATTGCTTGTGGGAATTGACAGACACTGGGAAGACAATTTGTCAGTTTCTTACAAAACTAAACATACTCTTACTATACGATCCAGCAATCATGCTTCTTAATATTTACCTAAATGAATTGAAAACTTACGTCCACACAAAAACCTGTACATGAATGTTTATAGCAGATTTATTTGTAATTGCCAAGACATGGAAGCAACTAAGATGTCCTTCAGTAGGTGAATGGATCAATACATGCTGATACATTCAGACAATGGAATATTATTCAGCATCAAAAAGAAATGAGTTTTATGCTGTGAAAAGATATGGAAGAAACTTAAATGCATATTACTAAGTGAAAGAAGCCAATCTGTAAAGGCTCTGTACTATATAATTCCGACTATATGACATTCTGGAAAAGAAAAAAAACTATAGAGACAGTGAAAGGATCAGAGGTTACCAGGGGTTAGCAGGGAGGGAGAAATGAATAGGTATAGCACAGAGGAATTTTAGGGCAGTGAAACTACTCTGTATGATTCTATAATGGCAAATACATGTCATTATACATTTGTCAAAATCCATAGTTTACATTAGGGTTCACACCAAAAGTGACCCTAATGTAAACTATGAACTTTGAGTGATTATGTCCATAGTTCCTGTTAGGACTCACCCTTCATGTCTTGCAGTTCTATGAGTTCTGACAAGTGCATAATGTCATGTATTTTCCATTACAGTAGTATAGTAATAGTTTCACTGCCCCCATATCCCCTATGCTCCACCTATTTATCCCTCCTCCTCACTCCCCACCCTTGAGCCCCTGGCAACCACTGATTTTTTTACTGTCTCTACAACTTTGCTTTCTCCTAAATATCATATTTCAGACTTACTTCCTTCACTTTGTAATAAGCATTTAAAATTCTTTCACGTTTTTTCACTACATAAAACCTCATTTCTTTTTAACCTTGAATAATATTCCATTGTATGGAAGTACACATTTTATCTGTTCACCTACTGAAGGACATCTTGTTCACTTCCAAGTTTTGGCAATTATAGATAAAGCTGCTATAAACATTTGCATACAGGTTTTGTGTGGACATAAGTTTTCAACCCATTTAGGGAAATACCTAGGAGTGCAGTTGCTGGACTGTATGGTAAGACTATGTTTAGCTTTGTAAGAAACTGTCAAACTGTCTTCAAAGTGGCTGTATTATGTTGCATTCCCACCAGCAATATATGAGAGTTCCTGTTGTTCCACATCCTAGCCAGCCAGCATTTAGTATTGTTAGATTGGGATTTTGTCCATTCTAATAGGTATATAGTAGTATCTCATTGTTGTTTTAATTTGCAATTCCTTAATAACATATGGTGTTGAGCATCTTTTCATATGTTTATTTAGCACTTGTATATCTTCTTTGGTGAGGTTTCTATTCAGATCTTTTTAATTGTGTTGTTTGTAGTTGAGTTTTAAGAGTTTGTCCATTTAGTTGTTAATAATTGTTATTGCAATTTCTATTTCTAAAAGTTATATTTGATTCTTTTAAAAATCTGCTATGCTAATTTTTTTAGTTTCCTATTCCCTGCAGGTATTTGCCAACTTTTCCTTTATTTATTTAAACTTCTACAACATAATTATTGTCAATTATTTCCTAATAATTCTCATTTGCTGTTTTAAGTCTCTGTTTCTGCTATTTTTTTCACTTTTTCTCATGGATAATAACTTGTTTTCTTATATGCTTTGTGATTTTAGACAGTGGGCTGCATATTATCTTTGAAACATTATTTGTGGAGAATCTTTGAGGTCTTGAATGAAGGTACCTTCTTTCAGAAAGCATTTTCATTTATACTTCTGTCAGGATCCCAGAGGCATTACTAGCCTAAGACCAATTTAGATCAAAATTAAACTAAATTCACAGCTTGATATTTTTTGAACTACTTAAATGATGTGAAGCACAAGGACTACTTTGTAAACATAACTTCAAAGGGAAAGATTTTATTCCCCTCTGGCATGTAGGTACCACCAATACAGACACTTGGGGTTATTTTGGGTGGTCATGGTACATGAGTTTACCTCTTGTCACCGTTTCTACAATGATCTGGCCCTTTGGAATCTCAGCTTAATGTGGGGAGGGATCCTATTTGATTCTCCCCATTGAGCAAGCCCTGGGACTTGATGTCAAAAATCAAAGTTCAAGTTTGCAGAAACTGGCAAAGGCCCTGAAGGTAATGGCACTGAATCTCTGGGCCCCCATTTTCCTCACAGGCCTCATAATTCTTTATTTTATTCTTTATTTTAAAATTCTTTATTATTTTAATGTCTTTAAGATTTTAAAAGATTATTATTGGATCCAGAATTTTCAGTTGTGGGAGTTCTTTATATTTGATATAGACCACTAGTTCAGTGAGGTATTAGTCCCAACAAATTGATCTGCCTTAGCCCCAGAAATGGAAGTCTCCCTCATGTCTTCTGTATCCTCTAGCTCTCCTTTCACCCGGCAAAGTTGTTATCATCCAGGTTTCCGTCTTTGGCATTCTTTTCTATTTGTATGTTTCCTCCCTTGGTTTGGTGACATCCACTGGTATGGGTTAAATTTTCTTCTCCCATGTTACATTCCTGACTTCCGCTCTGAGTTAGACCTTTCCATGTGGATGTATTTGCCCGCACCTCTATCTTTTCTATTCTGAAAAGAAGTCAGAATCTTTTCTCAGGAACCAGGTCCTCCTTCTGCCATGGTCATCTGTGCAGCAGCACTATTTTCCCATGCATCATTCTCAATATGTAAAATCACAGGTGATTTTTGTCCATCCTGTGTAATCAGTGCCTGACAGTTCTTTCGCAGGATTGACATCTCCCAACTTAGTCGACTCTCATCTGAGCCATTACTACCTTTCTCCTGGACTCCCGCTCTGTGATCTTCCACCTCTGATCCATTCTGGGCATTGCCTCCATTATTTAATCCCCTTTATAAGAATCCTTCCATGAGTTCACATTTCTCAATAGAAAAAGCCCAGCCTCCTTAACCAGTTGTTGTGTAAGCCCCACATGAACTTACTCTAGGCTTTCTTTTCAGGCTTGTATCTCACTCTACACAGGCATCAGGCCAACTCAACAACTTGCCAGTCTCTGACACATTGTATACTTTTCTACTTCTATACTCTTGTACATCCCAGTTATGTTCTGGAACAGAGCCCTTACTGTACCTCTCTTGAAATCTAATAATGCCAAGCCAAATTCTAAATGTCACTATGTCCAAAAAAACTTCCCTCTTCACGCTAGCCATTTTTCCCTAATACTCATGTAATCTCTTATATATCAGATTGAACCATATGAGATTGAGGTTTTTATGGGTCAAAAGTGGTTGTATGTTGGCAATTTCATGTCAGTCAAACAAAAACCTAGTTCAGGGCTTTGCATAAAATTAGCATGTGTCTAATAAATATTCACTTAAATGAGTGAGTGAACATTTTGACAAAAATAAGCAATATAGTCAACAGTGAAAGAAGATAAGTCTAGCTGAGAGTAAGAAGAATTAAAAATTTTATGCTTTTAAATGTATGAAGAATTGTCAGTGTATACGCATACATACACACACACAGAGTAAACGAAATTTGTCAAAGAAATCAGAAGTTACTACAACTAGAATTCAGAGAAGAATAAGGATAATAAAAGTATCAGAGTTACCAATGTTTGCAGCTCATATTCATTTCATGAGGCTGGATGGAAACTGATAACCTAAGTATAACCAAATCCACTTTGAACTAATTGAATGCAAGGGACTCCTTAAGAATAAACTGTTATTATTGCAACTATACTATTGAAATCATCATGTGGTAATTGGAAAATAAAATCAGGAACTGCAATTTACCTTAAAAATTAAAGAAAATTCATTTAAGAGCTCTCTTGGCATTTCACTTCTTGTTGCTAAGAATCTACTTTTAAAAGCCAAATTAACCAGATTGTCCATTAACATTGATCACATTAGCTAGATAACTGCCAAATCTCCATCTTACTTATGCTGTGTAAATGCAGTATAATGTGAAAGTAAGGACAATGTATCTTGATGCATAAAATACCCTTTCCACAGAAACTTCTTTTACAATTTTAAAGCAACCCTCTCTGCCATCTCCCTAGCATTGGCACTGCTTTATATTACATAAGCATGGGGCATAGCCATTAGCAAAGACTTCGCTGACGTCATAAAAGCAGTGCCTCTGCTTTGCCCTCTCATGTAAGGAAGGACAGAGTTCACAGATAAATATGAATGGGATTGCCTTAGTAGTACCTATAATAAAGACTCTAAACTGGAAGGCAAAATCCTCCTCCTTTCGCTGAATTGGCTACTTCAGCTGGCAGAACTGTCCTTAGGGCTGAGGCTTTTTTATCACTGGGGAAACGAAGAATGTACTTCGGGCTCAGTGCTAATCTTCTGCAACTCTCCCTCTTAAAATAAAAGGAGTACATTTTGTACCACTTACAGAACAGGAGTAATTAAACAATAACTGAAACAGATGATAACAACTTTGATACTTTAGTCAATGAACTGATATATATCCAACTAGAAAATCAGGAATTTTACCTTTGACAGAATATTTTTAAAAATAATTATGGTGATGTTTTTATTTTTGTGTGATATTGTGTTTACTTTGCTTTTAATTTGCTCAGGATTGTACCATTGGTGGAGAAAGGCTATTTCAAATCAGAACTCTCTGATGTATAGTTAATGACCATCCAGAATGTTCACAGTGTTGTATAAACTTTTAGAGCATGTCTGCTGGGGAAATATAAAAACAGAAACACAGAATCAAAGGCCTGGGTTTGATTCACCATTACTACTAATGAGGTATATAATCTTGAGCAAGGTTTTTAACCTATTTTTTAAACTTATCTTCCTTTCTATAAGATTAAAATGAGACCATGCTCTTCCCACTTTATTAAGAGGTGTTAGGGATTAAAGTATATTTCGTAAAAAACTCTTTATAGGGTGTTATATAGCTTGCATACATAAAATACATATTACTGCTGTTAATTTCTCTCCTAGAAAGATAAAAATGTAATGAGAACAAAGAATAGCTTGGGAACTATCAGTGTTATGCATCACTTACTAACAGGTTAGTTTTATTTCCCAAATTACTTTCTTCTGTTGTTCTGCTACTACATTATTCAGACCATTAAGGGAAGATGGTACATCCTGTGAACAGAATTATGTATGGCCTGTTCTGTAATGCAAGTGGGAGCTCTGTTCTCTGATTGCAGCATTATAATCTCCCATTATAGCAGGCGCTATGAATCATCCTGCAGACAGAAGACAGGGCTGGATCCTCAGGTAATCTGCGAACAGTGACACTCTTTATAACAAGGTTACACCACTCTGTCCTAAGCATGACGGAGGTAGCTCCAGCATACATGGCACTACGTTTCCACTAGACAGTTAGATATAACGATCAATAAAAGGAGATCTATTTCTATTCCATGGAGCAGCTTTTAAAAGGGGTACAATGACGAAGATACACATTGAACAAAATATCAGACTGAGCACAGATGATACCAATCAACCTAACAATAAAATAATATCCAACACCTGTACGGCACTTTTTGATTAAAAAAAAGAGCCTTCCTGTGAATAATTTTATTTGATTTTCACAACAACCTCATGGGGTAGGTAAGCAAGTTAAATGTCCTGTCATTTTTACAGATATTTAGAGGGGTTAAGTGACTTGCTCAAGCTCACAGAAATTGCCTGATTCCTACTATAGTTCTCTTTCTAATATTTCTGATTATGCAAAAGGCAGACGAAAAACATTCCACTGATTATGTTGCTTTATTAACATTTTGTGTCACTTTTTCAAATGGAGTTTTGTGACTAGGTGAAGGTAATGAGAAGTGAAAGGACAGACAAAGAAGAAAATGCTAAAATAGTGTTCTTCAAACTGTGTAACATTGTAATGCATTGTGTTCACACATTTGGTTTTGAAGAGTCATCTAAGATCAATGTGTGGTATGGACTGGATATTTTTCCTGTAATTAAAATTAATTTAATTTTGATAATTTTATTGTAACCTTTGTGTAGGCACCTTAAGAGACATTGAAATAAAAATGATCAATTGCTTGTTTTTAATGATTTCTCAATCTGGATACCTACTACCACTTTGCCATATATCCCTCCAGATATCAGATACTCATGCTACTTTCCATGCCACTCCCACCAAATAAATAAATGATAAATACTTGCATGCATGTGTTAAGAATTTACAATTGGTCAGATAATCTTCTAGGTTCTTTCACAAAAATTACCTCTTCCATGGCTTGAGGGAACCTTAGGTTTTTTGACAGAGAAGGGTCTCTTCATTCAGGGCCTGAACATTTTGGGAAACAGTGGTTTGAAAGTGTTGAATGGAGGAAAAGTCGATGAATGAAGATAATAAAATCCATAACTCTGGGACTTCTACAACTAGACTAGGGGGGTAGGTGTATGACAGTTTTTTCCTGAGTCTCTGCTCTTTAGACACCTGGCATGGGATCGGTGCTTGGTAATATTTGCTGAAGTTTGGTTAGATGGATGAATAAATTAAAGATGATACACTCCAGGTGTAAACTTCCAATAGAAACTGTATTTTAAATTTCTCTTGTACTTTTGAGCCCGAAAATGGGCCCTGCCAACCCTTCGTGGGCAAAATGATCAAAAATTAATATTGTTTTTCACTCACCGTTTATTTGCCTTCCTGTCTCTATGACCCACACAAAGCACTAAAGAACAAGTAGCATTTATTAATTTCAGTGCAGTTTTATATAATATCCTTAAGACATATGAAGGGCAGACTTTATAATCAATACCTTTTCAAAGACTTGTAAACTAATGCTCAGAGAAAGTAGTGCAGCCAAGAATTTGGTCCAAGTATTCTGAATACACACCCCGTATCTTTCCTATCAGATACTTCTTTGCTATCTCAGGATCCTAGAATCTGTCAGTTATCTATCAATTGACCCTCTACTAGTTATATGATAACTAACAATAGGTGTCCAGACTTATGCTTCCCAGAGACACTTAAAAATCTGGAAAATAGTAATGTTTTTAAAAATACTTCAGGATCCAAAGGAATGAAATTATAAAGGTCAAAGGACAAATTGGAGAGGTTGATATGTTTAGCCAGGAAATCCTACACAACGCTCTTGTTAAGTCACATTCTCAAAAGTACTTTATGATTAATTTTGTATTTATGCACATAGGGAGGAAGGGCAACAAAAGCAAAACAAAGCAAAATTTTATTTACCTCTTTTTTTTTTTTTTTTTTTTTTTTGCGGTACGCGGGCCTCTCACCGCCATGGCCTCTCCCGCCGCGGAGCACAGGCTCCGGACGCGCAGGCTCAGCGGCCATGGCTCACGGGCCTAGCTGCTCCGCGGCATGTGGGATCTTCCCGGACCAGGGCACCAACCCCTGTCCCCTGCATCGGCTGGCGGACTCTCAACCACTGAGCCACCAGGGAAGCCCCTATTTACCTCTTAATGTCACTTGCAGCTTCTAATCCTGACCCTACAGAGATATCCTTCATAATATTCTCAATAAAACACGTAATTCAGAGGGACCTCATAAAACAAAATTATATTTCTTCAGTTAATCAGCTTGTTTGTAAGCATATTACAATTTGAACTAAGGTTTTGTCTGGAAAACATGATCTATTCCAAATTTCAGCATTTTCTGTGTCTTTTGAGTATTGCTCATAAAGGCCACTGGGAAAAGGTTTGAACTTATTTTTGTTTATTTTGTTTCTTGCCTACTAGCTCCTCCCTGTCATTACATTTTTCTTTACCTCAGTCAAGGCCACCTTGACTTTAAACTTGAATTTGGACTATGAAATCCTCAGGCAGCACTAGGTGTTGTACTAGTTAATGAATAAATATTTATTTAGTGCAGAAGTTGTTTGCATTAAAAAAGGAAAGAGGTAAGAAACTGGCAGATTTGAAAAGTGTGTTTCAACCAGTAATATCAGATACATTTAGAGATCATTTCCTGGGTTTCCAGTCATCTCTTTTAACGGCTGATGTTGAATTTTTAACTGGGTGACGTAACTAGTTAGTTGACAAAAATGGCGTAACAAATTAGTTGAGAAAACCAAACATCTTAGTGGATATTAATATGTACTAAGTCTTTCCCAGAATCTCAGTTTCACAGAGATCAAGCAAAGCAGCCCGAGTATTTCCTATGGCTGTGCAAACCACTTTGTGAGTATGAACTAAATATCAAAGTTCAATCTAAAACACACACACACATACACAGAGCAATGTAGTGATGAGTTAAGATTTTCTTGAATCTTATTTGTAACAAAATAAATTTCTCTTCCTATTTCTCTTTCTTCTTCAAGGGTCTATGGATGTAAATCAGGGGTCCATGAACTTGGATGGGAAAAAAGCTATATTATTCTTTTCATTAACTTCTAACTGAAATTTAGCATTTTCATCAATTTTGAATGTAGGTAACAAATCTATTTCTTTTTCACCAATAGAAATCGCAGTTATTTTCATATTATATTAACTTTTGGCAGGTATCTTAAAATATTATTTGCATTCTTTTCTACCTCAAAACCACAGAAGTTATTAGAACTGTCACAAGATCTTGCTATTTAAAATATTTATTTAAAAAATACATACATTACTACAAATGTGGTTTTTAATATTTTAATAGCAGTATTTTAATGTAGTTGGCTTTCTTTGTAATCCTATGTATCCTACTCTATGTTTTAAAATATATTTTCCTGATGTAGGAGCCTGTCTCACACTGCCAAAGGGTCCATAGTACAAAGTAGGTTAATAACTCTTGCTCCACATGCTGCAATATTATAGGTCAGACAGAAGATAACAGCTCCAAAACACACGTTTACAGAAATTTAGTAATGTAGACACAAAAGGGCCTCTTTGTTGTGGTGGTGAAATAAATTAATTTAAAATAGAGGCAGAAGAGGAGATTGGTTCAAGGTGGTGGAGTAGAAGGACGTGCGCTCACTCCCTCCTGCAAGAGTACCGGCACAACTAACTGCGGTACGACCATCGACAGGAAGACACCGGCACTCACCAAAAAAGATGTCCCACATCCAAAGGCAAAGGAGAAACCAAAATGAGATGTATGAGGGGTGCAATCACAATAAAATCGAATCCCATAACTGCTGGGTGGGTGACTCACAAACTGGAGAACACTTACACCACAGAAGTCCACCCACTGAAGTGAAGGTTCTGAGGCCCACGTCAGGCTTCCCAACCTGGGGGTCTGGCAACAGAAGGAGGAATTCCCAGAGAATCAGACGTTGAGGGCTAGTGGGATTTGACTGCAGGACTTCAACAGCACTGGCGGAAGCAGAGACTCTGCTCTTCGAGGGCACACACAAAGCAGTGTGCACATTAGGACCCAGGGGAAGGAGCAGTGACCCCATAAGAGACTGAACCAGACCTACCAGCTAGTGTTGGAGGGTCTCCGGCAGAGGCGGGGGTGGCCATGGCTCACCACGGGGACAAGGACACTGGCAGCAGAAGTTCTGGGAAATACTTCTTGGCGTGAGATCTCCCAGAGCCCACCATTAGCCCCACCAAAGAGCCTGTAGACTGCAGTGTTGGGTTGCCTCAGGCCAAACAACCAACAGGGAGGGAACTCAGCCCCACCCACCAGCAGACAAGCAGATTAAAGTTTTACTGAGCTCTGCCCACCAGAGCAACACCCAGCTCTACCCACCACCAGTCCTTCCCATCAGGAAGCTTGCACAGGCCTCTTAGATAGCCTCATCCACCAGAGGGAAGACAGTACAAGCAAGAACTACCATCCTGCAGCCTGTGGAATGAAAATCACATTCACAGAAAGATACACAAGATGAAAAGGCAGAGGGCTATGTACCAGATGAAGAAACAAGATAAAACCCCAGGAAAACAACTAAATGAAGTAGAGATAGGCAACCTTCCAGAAAAAGAACTCAGAATAATGATAGTGAAGATGATCCAGGACCTCAGAAAAAGAATGGAGGCAAATTTCGAAAATATGCAAGAAATGTTTAACAATGACCTAGAAGAATTAAAGAACAAACAAACAGTGATGAACAATACAATAACTGAAATGAAAAATATACTAGAAGGAATCAATAGCAGAATAACTGAGGCAGAGGAATGGATAAGTGACCTGGAAGACAGAATGGTGGAATTCACTGGCGGAGAACAGAATAAAGAATAAAGAATGAAAAGAAATGAAGACAGCCTAAGAGACCTCTGGGACAAAATTAAAAGCACCAACGTTTGCATTATAGGGGTCCCAGAAGGAGAAGAGAGAGAGAAAGGACCTGAGAAAATATTTGAAGAGATGCTAGTTGAAAACTTCCCTAACATGGGAAAGCAAATAGCCAACAAAGTCAAGGAAGTGTAGAGAGTCCCAGGCAGAATAATCCCAAGGAGTAACGTGCTGAACCATGTAGTAATCAAACTGACAAAAATTAAAGACAAAGAAAAATTATTAAAAGCAACAGGGGAAAAATGACAACATACAAGGGAACTCCCATAAGGTTAACAGCTGATTTCTCAGCAGAAACTCTACAAGCCAGAAGGGAATGGCACGATGTACTTAAAGTGGTGAAAGAGAAGAAACTACAACGAAGATTACTCTACCCTGCAAGGATCTCATTCACATTCGATGGAGAAATCATAAGCTTTACAGACAAGCAAAAGCTAAGAGAATTCAGCACCGCCAAACCAGCTCTACAACAAATGCTAAAGGAACTTCTCTAAGTGGGAAACACAAGAAAAGAAAAGGACCTACAAAAACAAACGCAAAACAATTAAGAAAATGGTAATAGGCACATACATATCAATAATTACCTTAAATGTGAATGGATAAAATGCTCCAACCAAAAGACACAGGCTCACTGAATGGATAGAAACACAAGACCCATATATACCCTGTCTAAAAGAGGCCCACTTCAGACCTAGGGACACATACAAACTGAAAGTGAGGGGATGGAAAAAGATATTCCATGCAAATGGAAATCAAAAGAAAGCTGGAGTAGCAATACTCATATCAGATAAAATAGACTTTAAAATAAAGAATGTTACAAAGAAGGACACTACATAATAATCAAGGGATCAATCCAAGAAGATATAACAGTTACAAATATATATGCACCAACATAGGAGCACCTCAACACATAAGGCAACTGCTAACAGCTATAAAAGAGGAAATCGACAGTAACACAATAATAGTGGGGGACTTTAACACCTCACTTACACCAATGGACAGATCATCCAGACAGAAAATTAATAAGGAAACACAAGCTTTAAATGACACAATAGACCAGATAGATTTAATTGATATTTATAGGACATTTCATCCAAAAACAGCAGATTGCACTTTCTTCTCAAGTGCACATGGAACATTCTCCAGGATAGATCACATCTTGGGTCACAAATCAAGCCTCAGTAAATTTAAGAAAACTGAAATCATATCAAGCATCTTTTCTGACCACAACATTATGAGATTAGAAATCAATTACAAGGAAAAATATGTGAAACACACAAACACATGGAGACCAAACAATACATTACTAAATAACCAAGAGATCACTGAAGAAATCAAAAGGGAATCCAAAAATACCTGGAGATAAATGACAACGAAAACACGATGATCCAAAACCTATGGGATGCAGCAAAAGAAGTTCTAAGAGGGAAGTTTATAGCATTACAATCCTACCTCAAGGAACAAGAAAAATATCAAATAAAAAAATCTAACCTTGCACCAAAAGGAACTAGAGAAAGAAGAACAAATAAAACCTAAAGTTAGCAGAAGGAAAAAAATCATAAAGATCAGAGCAGAAATAAATGAAATAAAAACAAAGAAAAAAATAGCCAAGATCAGTAAAACTAAAAGCTGGTTGAGAACATAAACAAAATTGAAAAACCTTTAGCCAGACTCATCAGAAAAAGAGGGAGAGGACTCAAATCAATAAAACTAGAAATGAAAAGGGAGAAGTTACAGACACAGCAGAAATACAAAGCATCGTAAGAGATTACTATAAGCAACTCTATGCCAATAAAATGGACAACCTGGAAAAAATGGAGAAATTCTTAGAAAGGTATAACCTTCCAAGACTGAACGAGGAAGAAATAGAAAACATGAACAGACCAATCACAAGTAATGAAATTGAAACTGTGATTAAAAATCTTCCAACAAACAAAAGTATAAAACCAGATGGCTTCAGAGATGAATTCTATCAAACATTCAGAGAAGAGCTAACACTCATCCTTCTCAAACTCTTCCAAAAAATTGCAGAGGAAGGAACACTCCCAGACTCCTTCTATGAGGCCACCATCAGCCTGGTACCAAAACCAGACAAAGATACTACAAAAAAAGAAAATTACAGACCAATATCACTGATGAATATAGATGCAAAAATCCTCAACAAAATACTCGCAAAGAGAATCCAACAACACATTAAAAGGATCATACACCATGATCAAGTGGGATTTATCCCAGGGATGCAAGGATTCTTCAGTATATGCAAATCAATCAATGTGCTACACCATATTAACAAACTGAAGAATAAAAACCATATGATCATCTCAATAGATGCAGAAAAAGCTTTTGAAAAAACTTAACACTGATTTATGATAAAAACTCTCCAGAAAGTGGGCATAGAGGGAACCTACTTCAACATAAGGAAGGCCATATATGACAAACCCACAGCAAATATCCTTCTGAATGGTGAAAAACTTAAAGCATTTCCTCTAAGATCAGGAACAAGACAAGGATGTCCACTCTTGCCACTATTATTCAATATAGTTTTGGAAGTCCTAGCCAAGGCAATCAGAGAAGAAAAAGAAATAAAAGGAATACAAATTGGAAAAGAAGTAAAATTGTCACTGTTTGCAGATGACGTGATCCTATACATAGAGAATCCTAAAGATGCCACCAGAAAACTACTAGAGCTAATCAATGCATTTGGTAAAGTTGCAGGATACAAAATTAATGCACAGAAATCTCTTGCATTCCTATATACTAATGATGAAAAATCTGAAAGAGAAATTAAGGAAACACTCCCATTTACCATTGCAGCAAAAAGAATAAAATACCTAGGAATAAACCTACCTAGGGAGACAAAAGACCTGTATGCAGAAAACTATAAGACACTGATGAAAGAAATTAAAGATGATACAAACAGATGGAGAGATATACCATGTTCTTGGATTGGAAGAATCAACATTGTGAAAGTAACTCTACTACCCAAAGCAATCTACAGATTCAATGCAATCCCTATCAAACTACCACTGGCATTTTTTACAGAACTAGAACAAAAAATCTTAAAATTTGTATGGAGACACAAAAGACCCCAAATAGCCAAAGCAATCTTGAGAGAAAAAAATGGAGCTGGAGGAGTCAGGCTCCCCAAATTCAGGCTATACTACAAAGCTACAGTAATCAAGACAATATGGTACTGGCACAAAAACAGAAATATAGATCAATGGAAGAGGATAGAAAGCCCAGAGATAAACCCACGCACCTATGGTCAACTAATCTATGACAAAGGAGGCAAGGATATACAATGGAAAAAGACAGTCTCTTCAATAACTGGTGCTGGGAAAACTGGACAGCTACATGGAAAAGAATGAAATTAGAACACTCCCTAACACCATACACAAAAATAAACTCAAAATGGATTAAACACCTAAATGTAAGACCGGACACTATAAAACTCTTAGAGGAAAACATAGGAAGAACACTCTTTGACATAAATCACGGAAAGATCTTTTTTGACCCACCTCCTAGAGTAATGAAAATGGAAACAAAAAACAAATGGGACCTAATGAAACTTAAAATCTTTTGCACTGCAAAGGAAATTATAAACAAGACGAAAAAACAAACCTCAGAATGGGAGAAACTATTTGCAAACGAATCAACGGACAGAGGATTAATATCCAAAATATATAAACATCTCATGCAGCTCAATATTAAAAAAACAAACAACCCAAGTCAAAAAATGGGAATAAGACCTAAATAGACATTTCTCCAAAGAAGACATACAGATGGCCAGCAAACACATGAAAAGCTGCTCAACATCACTAATTATTAGAGAAATGCAAATCAAAACTACAATGAGGTATCACCTCACACTGGTTAGAATGGGCATCATCAGAAAATCTACACACAACAAATGCTGGAGAGGGTGTGGAGAAAAGGGAACCCTCTTGCACTGTTGGTGGGAATGTAAATTGATACAGCCACTATGGAGAACAGTATGGAGGTTCCTTAAAAACCTAAAAATAGAACTACCATATGACCCAGCAATCCCACTACTGGGCATATACCCAGAGAAAACCATAATTCTAAAAGACATATGCAATCTAGTGTTTACTGCAGCACTATTTACAATAGCCAGGTCATGGAAGCAACCTAAATGCCCTTTGACAGATAAATGAATAAAGAAGATGTGGTATATATATATATATATATATATATATATATATATATATATATACACACAATGGAATATTACTGAGCCATAAAAAGAACAAAATTGGGTCATCTGTAGAAATGTGGATCGACCTAGAGACTGTCATACAGAGTGAATTAATTCAGAAAGAGAAAAATAAATATCGTGTATTAATGCCTATTGTGGAATCTAGAGAAATGGTACAGATGAACAGGTTTGCAAGGCAGAAATAGAGACACAGATGTAGAAAACAAACGTAATGACACGAAGTTGGGAAAGCAGGGGTGGGGGTGGGAGTGGGGGTGGGATGAATTGGGAGACTGGGATTGACATATATTCACTAATATGTATAAAATAGATAACTAATAAGGACCTGCTGTATAAAAAAATAAATAATTTAAATTAAAAATATAGATACAGAAGAGATACAATGTATGTAAACTTAGTTTGTAAACTGTAAAAGGGTTATGTAGATAATGGTTCTATTCTTATCACTATTAACAATATTAATATTAAAGTGTGAATAGGGCTTCCCTGGTGGTGCAGTGGTTGAGAGTCCGCCTGCCGATGCAGGGGACATGGGTTCGTGCCCCGATCTGGGAAGATCCCATATGCCGCGGAGCAGCTGGGCCCGTGAGCCATGGCCTCTGAGCCTGCGCGTCCGGAGCCTGTGCTCCACAACGGGAGAGGCCACCACAGTGAGAGGCCAGCGTACCGCAAAAAAAAAAAAAAAAAGTGTGAATAATATTTACTACCTCTTGAAAATAATTATTTTTGCCTAGCTTTATGAAGTTTCTAGAATTCCACTCCAGTAAAAAGAACATTTTAAAAGTTTATTTCATCTTCATCCAGAATTAAATTAAAAATTACATATATCCTTCTTTCTTACATAGGGCTTTTATTTCCCCCCCAAAAATAAAGGATTTGCGTATATTAAATATGGTAATTTCCCTTTTGCAAATTCTGTGCTCCATATTCAGTCCCTAAGAAAAACTGAACATTAGAAAAATATTATGTAATAATATATCTAATTTAAAATATGAGATTTAAAAAACCATGTATTTCTCTATTCCTACAATTTTCTCCTCTATATAAATGTTTTACACGTTAAAATCACAGAACTTGATTTTTTTCTGCACTCATCCTAAAATATCTCAGGAAAGGGACTTCCCTGATGGTCCAGTGGATAAGACTCCACGCTCCCGATGCAGGGGGCCTGGGTTTGATCCCTGGTCAGGGAAGTAGATCCTGCATGCTTGCCACAACTGAGTCCAAATGACATAATTAAGAAGTCTGTATGCTGCAACTAAAAAAAAAGATCCTGCCACAACTAAAGATCCCGCATGCCACAACAAAGATCCCATGTGCTGCAACAAAAGACGTGGCACAGCCAAAAAAGAGAAAAAAATAATCTCAGGAAAGAAGACATAGATATCACTCTAGACAAGAATCATTTCATGGAAGAAAGAGCTGAGGAACTCCTTAAATTCATCTACAAATTCAATGCAATCTATAAGAATTCCACCTGGGTTCTTTGCAGAAACTGATAAGCTCATATTAAAATTCATATGAAATTCAAGGAACTTAAAATAGCCCAAACAACAGAAGAAGGAAGTTGGAGAGCTTACAATTCTTGATTTGAAAACTTACTATAAAGCAACAATAATCAACACAGTGTGGCACTGGCATAAGTACAGACATAAAGATCAATGGAATAGAATTAAGAATCCAGGAATAAACTCATTTATCTAGCCAACTGATTTTCCACTAGGATACCATAACCATTCAATGGAGAAAGAATTGTGTTTTCAACAAATGGTGCAGAGACACCTGTGTAGCCCATATGCAAATGAATGAACTTTGACACTTACCTCACACCATATAAAATATTCACTTAAAATGGATCAAAGACATAAGTGTAAGAGCCAAAACTACAAAACTCTTAGAAGAAAGTATAAATGTTAAGTGTGAATCTTTGTGACCTCGGGTTTGGCAATAGGTTCTTAGACATGACACCAAAAGCACAATCGAGAAAAGAAAAATAGCTAGTTGGACTTCAACAAAATTAAAACTTTTGTGCCTGAAAAGACCTCATCAAGAAAATGAAAAAACAACCCACAGAATGGGAGAAATCATATATCTGATAAATGACCCATGTCTAGAATATATAAAGAACACTTACAGCTCAGTAATAAACAGATAACCCAAATCAAAAATAAGCCTGGGTGTGGTGGACTGAAAAGAGAAGAACTGGTTGAAGGACTGCACGAGAAACAATTACACCCCCAGATTTGCTTCTAAAGCCTGAATTCCCTTGACCCCAACCTGAGCAGGAGACCAGACACTTATACTTTGGTGAGAAAGACCAAAAGACTATGAATATGGAACTTCAGGTATAACTGAAGGCAAGAATAAGGCTCTGAAACTGAAAAGAGGAGTTTTTCAGGGAAAGCTTGCTGGACTCCCAGAATAATGGCAATCATGTTTATACCCCCAAGCTGGAAATTAGATTTCTCCCTAGGAAAACTGACCAGTCCAAGAGAAAATCTGAGGTACTCTCTTGAGATACAGTCAAGTTTTTGCTTCATTGTCCTAAGTGGAGTCCCACTAGTCAGCAAGCTGTTCCCTTCATACAGAACTTCTAATCACCAATCAACTTTATAGTAACTTGTTCCTAAATGTATAAACACAGGATCATCAGATATTTGAGCAAAATCTCTGCTATGAACAATTATACACAAAACCCTTCACACTTACACTTCATACCTACACACAATAACCCAACTATAACTGATAAGCTTAAAGATCTAAGAGAAAATATTAATCTATGAAATAAGAACAAGTTGCTATAAAAAGGAACACTAACCAAATAAAGAACCCATGGAAGTTCAAAAAGATGAAGAGAAAAGACAGCTTTAAAAATTCAATAGAAGTCTAGGAGGATAAAGATGAGGAGGTCTCCTAGAAAGTTAAGTTTAAAAGATAAAGAAGTGGAAAATGGAGAGAAAAGAAAACTACAGGATTAGCTCACAAGGTCCAAACTTTAATTACTAGGAATTCTACAGGAGAACAGGGAAAAAGGAAAACAGAAGACACTATCAAAGAAATACTAGGAGAAAATTTCCAAATACTAAGGTCATGATTTAGCAGATTGAAAGGACACATCCTGCACAATGGATGAAAAAAGATATATATTCAGGCAAGTCATTGTGAAATTTTAGAACATTGGTTAAAGAGAATAGTCTCCAAACCATCAGAGAGAAAATCAAAAATGAAGAAAACTTGAGACCCAGGAAACAGAATTGCATATGGGAGAAAGGTGAAAGGAAGTTTCAGGACAATAACTGTGCAGATGGCAACTGATCCATGTTGGAAGAGGAAAAGAAGAGCCTTCATTGGGACATCACCAAGAAAATAAAACAAACTTATAGAGCAGCTGACGTGTTTGCCATATTTAGAAGAGTTTTAAAGTTCTATCAGGGAAAATCGGTGGCTGAATTAATAACAGGTACATAGAAAATTAAGCACAATTTTTAAAAACACAATTATTAATCTTAGAGAAATGAAACAGGTCACAAATGAGGAGGAATTTCATGGTGAATGGACTGCTCCAGCTCCCAAGGTTACTGCTCCTCAACCTGAGGCTGCAGACAGTGCTGAAGGTTGCTCAGGAGGCCCCAGTGCCCATCCTGCAGCTCCCTGCTGAGGACCAAATGGGCCTCAGGCCTTTGATGGAGTCAGGGCTACAGCTCCCACTGCTCAGGCCTCTGAACGCTGTATGGCTGACAGGGTCTTTGTGCTCCAACCGGGTGTCAGGCCCGTGCCTCTGAGGTGGGACAACTGAGTTCAGGACATTGCTCCACCAGAGACCTCCCGGCTCCACATAATATCAAACAGCGGAAGCTCTCCCAGAGATCTCCATCTCAACGCTAAGACCCAGGTCCACTCAACGATCAGCAATCTACAGTGCTGGACATCCTATGCCAAACATCTAGCAAGACAGGAACACAATCACACTCATTAGCAGAGAGGCTGCCTAAAATCATAATAAGGTCACAGACATCCCAAAACACCACCGGACGTGGTCCTGCCCACCAAAGAAAAGATCCAGCCTCATCCACCAGAACACAGGAACCAGTCCCTCCACCAGGAAGCCTACACAACCCACTGAACCAACCTTAGCCACTGGGGCCAGACACCAAAAACAACGGGAATTACTAACCTGCAGCCTGCAAAAAGGAGACCCCAAACACAGTAAGTTAAGCAAAATGAGAAGACAGAAAAACACACAGAAGATGAAGAAGGTAAAAACCCACCAGAGCAAACAAATGAAGAGGAAATAGGCAGTCTACCTGAAAAAGAACTCACAGTAATGATAGTAAAGATGATCCAGATTCTTTAAGATAGAGAACAGAGGAAGGAACCAAGATGGCGGAGTAGAAGGACGTGCTCTCACTCCCTCTTGTGAAAACGCCAGAGTCATGGCTAGCTGCTGGATAATCATTGACAGGACACTGGAGCTACCAGAAAGGGTACCCCACATCCAAAGACAAAGGAGAAGCCACAATGAGATGGTAGGAGGGGTACAATCACAGTAAAATCAAATCCCATAACTGCTGGGTGGGTGACTCAGACTGGAGAACACTTATACCACAGAAGTCCACCCACTGGAGTGAAGGTTCTGAGCCCCACGTCAGGCTTCCCAACCTGGGGGTCTGGAAATGGGAGGAGGAATTCCTACCGAATCAGACTTTGATGGCTAGTGGGATTTGCTTGCAGGACTTCAACAGGACTGGGGGAAACAGAGACTCCACTCTTGGAGGGCACACACAAAGTAGTGTGTACATAGGGACCCAGGGGAAGGAGCAATGACCCCAGGGGAGACTGAGCCAGACGAACATGCTAGTGTTGGACGGTTTCCTGCGGAGGCGGGGGGTGGCTGTGGCTCACCGTGGGGATGATGACACTGGCGGCGGAAGTTCAGGGGGTTGCTCTTTGTCATGAGCCCTCTCGGAGTCTGTCATTGGCCTCACCAAAGAGCCCAGGTAGGCTCCACTCTTGGGTTGCCTCAGGCCAACCACCAACAGGGAGGGAACCCAGTCCCACCCAACAGCAGTCAGAGAATTAAAGTTTTACTGAGCTCTGCCTGCCAGAGCAACAGTCAGTTCTACCTACCACCAGTCCCTCCCATCAGGAAACTTACACAAGCCTCTTAGATGGCCTCATCCACCAGAGGGCAGACAGCAGAAGCAAGAAAAACTACAATCCTGCAGCCTGTGGAACAAACACCACATTCACAGAAAGACAGACAAGGCACAGGGCTATGTACCAGATGAAGGAACAAGTTAAAACCCCAGAAAAACAACTAAATGAAATGGAGATAGGCAACCTTCCAGAAAAAGAATTCAGAATAATGATAGTGAAGATGATACAGAACCTTGGAAAAAGAATGGAGGCAAAGATCAAGAAGATGCAAGAAATGTTTAACAAAGACCTAGAAGAATTAAGGAACAAACAAAGAGATGAACAATACAATAACTGAAATTAAAACTACACTAGAAGGAATCAATAGCAGAATAACTGAGGCAGGAGAACGGATAAGTGACCTGGAAGACAGAATGGTGGAACTGACTGCTGCGGAACAGAATAAAGAAAAAAGAATGAAAAGAAATGAAGACAGCCTAAGAGACCTCTGGGACAACATTAAATGCAACAACATTGGCATTATAGGGGTCCCAGAAGGAGAAGAGAGAGAGAAAGGACCAGAGAAAATATTTGAAGAGATAATAGTTGAAAACTTCCCTAACATGGGAAAGGAAATAGCCACCTAAGCCCAGGAATTTCAGCGAGTGCCATTCAGGATAAACCCAAGGAGAAACATGCTGAGACACATAGTAATCAAACTGGCAAAAATTAAAGACAAAGAAAAAAATTATTGAAAGCAGCAAGGGAAAAAGGACAAATAACATACAAGGGAACTCCCATAAGGTTAACAGCTGATTTCTCAGCAGAAACTCTACAAGCCAGAAGGGAGTGGCATGATATACTTAAAGCGGTGAAAGGGAAGAACCTACAATGAAGATTACTATACCCAGCAAGAATCTCATTCAGATTCGATGGAGAAATCAAAAGCTTTACAGACAAGCAAAAGCTAAGAGAATTCAGCACCACCAAACCAGCTCTACAACAAATGCTAAAGGAACTTCTCTAAGTGGGAAACACAAGAGAAGAAAAGGAGCTACAAAAACAAACCCAAAACAATTAAGAAAATGGTCATAGGGACATACATATCGATAATTACCTTAAACGTGAATGGATTAAATGCTCCAACCAAAAGACACACGCTTGATGAATGGATAAAAAACAAGACCCATACATATGCTGTTTACAACAAACCCACTTCAGACCTAGGGACACACACAGACTGAAAGTGAGGGGATGGAAAAAGATATTCCATGCAAATGGAAATCAAAAGAAAGCTGAAGTAGCTATACTTGTATCAAATAAAATACACTTTAAAATAAAGAATGTTACAAGAGACAAGGAAGGACACTATAAAATGATCAAGGGATCAATCCAAGAAGAAGATATAACAATTATAAATATATATGCACCCAACATAGGAGCACCTCAATACATAAGGCAACTGCTAACAGCTATAAAAGAGGAAATCGACAGTAACACAATAATACTGGGGGACGTTAGTACCTCACTTACACCAATGGACAGATCATCCAAAATGAAAATAAATAAGGAAACAGAAGCTTTAAATGACACAATAGACCAGATAGATTTAATTGATATTTATAGGACATTCCATCCAAAAACAGCAGATTGCACTTCTCAAGTGTGCATGGAACATTTCCCAGGATAGATCACATCCTGTGTCACAAATCAAGCCTCAGTAAATTTAAGAAAATTGAAATCATATCAAGCCTCTTTTCTGACCACAACGCTATGAGATTAGAAATGAATCACAGGGAAAAAAATGTAAAAAACAAAACCACATGGAGGCTAAACAATACACTAAATAACCAAGAGATCACTGAAGAAGTCAAAGAGGAAATCAAAAAATACCTAGAGATAAATGACAATGAAAACACGACGATCCAAGACCTATGGGATGCAGCAAAAGCAGTTCTAAGAAGGAAGTTGATAGCTATAAAAGCCTACCTCAAGAAACAAGAAATATCTCAAATAAGCAATCTAACCTTACACTTAAGGGAACAAGAGAAAGAAGAACAAACAAAACCCAAAGATAGCAGAAGGAAAGAAATCATAATGATCAGAGCAGAAATAAATGAAATAGTTGCAAAGAAAACAATAGCAAAGATCAATAAAACTAAAAGCTGGTTCTTTGAGAAGATAAACAAAATTGATAACCATTAGTTGGACTCATCAAGAAAAAGAGGGAGAGGACTCAAATCAATAAAATTAGAAATCAAAACGGAGAAGTTACAACAGACACCACTGAAATACAAAGCATCCTAAGAGACTACTACAAGCAACACTATGCCAATAAAATGGACAACCTGGAAGAAATGGACAAATTCTTAGAAAGGTATAACCTTCCAAGACAGAACAAGGAAGAAATAGAAAATATGAACAGACCCATCACAAGTAATGAAATTGAAACTGTGATTAAAAATCTTCCAACAGGGGCTTCCCTGGTGGCGCAGTGGTTGAGAGTCTGCCTGCCAATGCAGGGGACACGGGTTCAAGCCCTGGTCTGGGAAGATCCCACGTGCCACGGAGCAGCTGGGCCCGTGAGCTACAAATACTGAGCTCTGCGCGTCTGGAGTCTGTGCTCCGCAGCAAGAGAGGCCGCGACAGTGAGAGGCCCGCGCACCGCGATGAAGAGTGGCCCCCGCTTGCCACAACTAGAGAAAGCCCTCGCACAGAAACGAAGACCCAACACAGCCAAAAATAAATAAATGAATAAATAAATTTAAAAAAAAAAAAAAAATCTTCCAACAAAAAAAAGTCCAGCAGCTTCACAGGTGAATTCTGTCAAACATTTAGAGAAGAGCTAACACCCATCCTTCTCAAACTCTTCCAAAAAATTGCAAGGAAGGAACACTCCCAAACTCATTCTATGAGGCTACCAGTACCGTGATACCAAAACCAGACAAAAATATCACAAAAAAAAGAAAACTACAGACCAATATCACTGATGAATATAGATGCAAAAATCCTCAACAAAATACTAGCAAACAGAATCCAACAACACATTAAAAGGATCATACACCATGATCAAGTGGGATTTATCCCAGGGATACAAGGATTCTTCAATATACACAAATCAATCCATGTGATACACCATATTAACACATTGAAGAAAAAAACCCATATGATCATCTCAATAGATGCAGAAAAGCTTTTGAAAAAATTCAACACCCATTTATCATAAAAACTCTCCAGAAAGTGGGCATAGAGGGAACCTACCTCAACATAATAAAGGCCATATACGACAAACCCACAGCAAACATCATTCTCAATAGTGAAAAACTGAAAGCATTTCCCCTAAGATCAGGAACAAGACAAGGATGTCTACTCTCACCATTATTATTCAACATAGTTTTGGAAGTCCTAGCCACAGCAATCAGAGAAGAAAAAGAAATAAAAGGAATACAAATTGGAAAAGAAGTTAAACTGTCACTGTTTGCAGATGACACGATACTATACATAGAGAATCCTAAAAATGCCACCAGAAAACTACTAGAGCTAATCAATGCATTTGGTAAAGTTTCAGGATACAAAATTAATGCACAGAAATTTCTTGCATTCGTATACAGTAATGATGAAAAATCTGAAAGAGAAATTAAGTAAACACTCCCATTTACCACTGCAACAAAAAGAATAAAATACCTAGGAATAAACCTACACAGGGAGATGAAAGAAATTAAAGATGATACCAACAGATGCAGAGACATACCATGTTCTTGGATTGGAAGAATCAATATTGTGAAAATGACTATACTACCCAAAGAAATCTACAGATTCAATGCAATCCCTATCAAATTACCAATGGCATTTTTCACAGAACTAGAACAAAAAATTTCACAATTCGTATGGAAACATAAAAGACCCCGAATAGCCAACGCAATCTTGAGAATGAAAAACAGAGCTGGAGGAATCAGGCTCCCTGACTTCAGACTATACTACAAAGCTACAGTAATCAAGACAGTAGGGTACTGGCACAAAAACAGAAATATAGATCAATGGAACAGGTTAGAAAGCCCAGAGATAAACCCATGTATATATGGACACTTTTTTTTTTTTTTTTTTTGCGGTATGCGGGCCTCTCACTGTTGTGGCCTCTCCCGTTGCGGAGCACAGGCTCTGGATGCGCAGGCTTAGCGGTCATGGCTCACAGGCCCAGCCACTCCTCGGCACGTGGGATCTTCCCAGACTGGGGCACGAACCCGTGCCCCCTGCATTGGCAGGTGGACTCTCAACCACTGCGCCACCAGGAAAGCCCTGGACACCTTATTTTTGACAAAGGAATCAAGAATATACAGTGAAGAAAAGATAGCCTCTTCAATAAGTGATGCTGGGAAAACTAGACAGCTACATGTAAAAGAATGAAATTAGAGCACTCTGTAACACCATACACAAAAATAAACTCCAAATGGATTAAAGATCTAAATGTAAGGCCAGAAACTATCAAACTCTTAGAGGAAAACATAGGCAGAACACTCTATGACATAAATCACAGCAAGATCCTTTTTGACCCACCTCCTAGAGAAATGGAAATAAAAACAAAAATAAACAAATGGGACCTAATGAAACTTAAAAGCTTTTGCACAGCAAATGAAACCATAAACAAGACCAAAAGACAACCCTCAGAATGGGAGAAAATATTTGCAAGTGAAGCAACTGACAAAGGATTAATCTCCAAAATTTACAAGTAGCTCATGCAGCTCAATAACAAAAAAACAAACAACCCAATCAAAAAATGGGCAGAAGACCTAAATAGACATTTCTCCAAAGAAGATATACAGATTGCCAACAAACACATGAAAGAATGCTCAACATCATTAATCATTAGAGAAAGGCAAACCAAAACTACAATGAGATATCATCTCACACTGGTCAGAATGGCCATCATCAAGAAATCTAGAAACAATAAATGCTGGAGAGGGTGTGGAGAAAAGGGAACACCCTTGCACTGTTGGTGGGAATGTAAATTGATACAGCCACTATGGAGAACAGTATGGAGGTTCCTTAAAAAACTACAAATAGAACTACCATATGACCCAGCAATCCCACTACTGGGCATATACCCTGAGAAAACCATAATTCAAAGAGTCATGTACCAAAATGTTCATTGCAGCTCTATTTATAATAGCCAGGACATGGAAGCAACCTAAGTGTCCATCATCGGATGAATGGATAAAGAAGGTGTGGCACATATATACAATGGAATATTACTCAGCCATAAAAAGAAACGAAATTGAGTTATTTGTAGTGAGGTGGATGGACCTAGAGTCTGTCATACAGAGTGAAGTAAGTCAGACAGAGAAAAACAAATACCATATGCTAACACATATATATGGAATCTAAGAAAAAAAAAAAAGGTCATGAAGAACCTAGGGGCAAGATGGGAATAAAGACACAGGTCTACTAGAGAATGGACTTGAGGATATGGGGAGGGGGAAGGGTAAGCTGTGACAAAGTGAGAGAGTGGCATGGACATATATATATACACTACCAAATGTAAAATAGATAGCTAGTGGGAAGCAGCTGCGTAGCACAGGGAGATCAGCTCGGTGCTTTGTGACCACCTAGAGTGGGGGATAGGGAGGGTGGGAGGGAGGGAGACGCAAGAGGGAAGAGATATGGGAACATATGTATATGTATAACTGATTCACTTTGTTATAAAGCAGAAACTAACACATCATTGTAAAGCAATTATACTCCAATAAAGATGTTAAAAAAAAAAGAAAGAAGTGAGGCCAAGAACAGAAGCAAGTCCTCATCTTCCTTATCAGGAAGTCAGTATGTAAGTCTACAACTGAAAAATAGAAAGTAGCAGTATAGGAGTGCTTTTTATAAATAGGCTATTTTGTAAGTGAGTGGAGGAATAAAATTGAGTAGTCATTTACAGAAAGATTTTTCTTTCAATAAGAGGAATAAAGAATGGCTTCATGGAGGAGATGTTTTTGTTAAATTTCTTTTGGTTGCAAGAAACAGAATCTTGCCTGACTTGCCCAAGTAAAAACAAAAAGGGGTTGGGGCTTTTACTGTACAAGGATACAAGGGCAGTTCTTGGAACTTAACTGTGGAAAGTACAGCTGAGCCTAATGAGAAACTGGAAGCAAGAACCTGTTGCCAAACAACAAAGGTTACTGTAACTAGCCCATCAGTCAATAAGGTCTACAATCTTTGCTTTTCTCTGGGCATCTATCTTCATTTCTATGTATGGAATGGCTACTCTACTTCTGAGCATGGTTGCTACAGAAAGACATCCTCAACCGTAAAGCCTACACCACCCAGGTCCAAGGCGGACCATTGGAGACTCACTAAAACTTCTGAATCCCAGTTCCAAACTCCAGAAGAGGGGATCTGAGTGTCTCAGCTTTGGGCAGGTGTCAGTCCTGGTCGTATTAGCAATGGTAAGAGTAGAAGCATCGTGTACAACAAGCAAAGCGGCAGGAGCCACTGCTGTGGTCAGAGGATGAAAGGAACTCAAAGAACGAGGGGCATAGGCTAGGCAGAAACCCTAACAGGTGAACATCATATATTTTTAGGATAGATATGTTTTGGGCAAAAGAGATATGAGAATAGGTAGAGGAGAGGATTGAAGCAGAGCAAACAAGGGCAGGTCCTGTCTGGATACCAATACATGGCTCTGATTAGCCAGCAGGGAGAAGGTGAGGGAATGCAGTGTAAAATAAGTTTGGAAACATAGATTCTCTGACCTTCAGACCTAATGCCACTCCTCATCTTTGCCCCCTGTTTGAAGGAGCCAGGGTTCTGTTTGTCCTTTTCTGATGGTTGCTGTGTTTTGTACTGGTAGATTGCTTAGAGGATTTGAAAACCAACCTGTTCAGACCTGTCTGCAAAAGCTTATGGAGGTAAAGAAGTAAAAGGTTTGTATGAGCACCCAATTTGTCTCCTACTTAAGACTGTACAAGGGAACATTTAATATCCTAAATCCTCAATTAAACTGGTTTCTTAATTCCTTTTCCAAGTGAAGTTCTATCCAAATTTATACTTAAGAAGCATTTAAAGTACTTGTGAGAGAAAAAGTGATTTTTCAAGTGTCCAGTATAATATCAAATCCTGAATGCCATTGCTTGACAGAGGAAATAATTTTATAAGAGACTAGAAAAATTGCCTGGAAAAATATAAGGGTAAAAAATATATCAATATTCTTTAACATAACAAATAAAATGGGCAAAGATATCTGAAGATAAATTTTTGAAAAGGTGAAAAGACACTAATAAACAATATTAGGAATAAAATAATCTATGATCCTTCAAAGATTAAAAAAATAGTAAATAGGCTAAGAGCCTACTCTATGTGATGCATTTAAAAACTCAGATAAAATGGACAGACCTCTAGAAAAAGTATAACTTACCAAAATTTACTTAGGAAGAAATAGGAAATGTAAACAGTCATAACAACAAAGAAAATTGAATCAGAAGTTAAAAACCTTCCTACGTAAAAACGTTGTCTAGTCAGTGGGGCCAGCAATTTCCAGTAAACAGTCAAAGAAGAAATAAGTCTGCAAACATTCAAGGAAAAAAATTTCAATCTCACACAAACTATCTCAGTGTATAGAAAATTGGGGATATCCCTAGCTCACTTTATTAGGTTACTATAACTTTGATACAAAATCCAGTGAAGCATGAGAACAAAATTGCAGCTCATGAGCACAGATACAAAAATCAGAATATTAATAACACAATCCAGAAGTGTGTGTGTGTATGTGTGTGAGTATTAAGACAATGCATGAGTTGGTTAATCCCAGGAGCGCAAGTTTGATTTTACATAAGAAATAAATTAATGTATATCACCATATTAACTAATGAGAGGAGAAATAATATAATCATCTCAATAGAAATCAAAAAAGCAGCTGATACAATTCCACATCCTTTTCTAAATTAAAAGAAAATAAATTAGAAATAAAAGAGAACATCCTTAAACTGACAAATGGTAGCTACAGAAAACCTACAGCTAGCATTGTATTTAATTACGAAATATTTAAAGCATTCCCTCTGAGCTTAAGAAAAAGACAAGGGTATCTGCTAACATTATTTGTATGATATTGTACTGGAGTGCTTAGCCAGTAATCAGACAAAAAAGAGTAATAAAAGGTATGAGAATTGGAAAGAAAGAAATGAAACTGTCATTTTTAATTTGTGGATATAATCTGTGTGTTAGAAACCCAAAAGAAACTACAGATAAATTACTAAAATTAATACAATAATTTAGCACAGTTACAAAATTTAAAACTCAATATGCAAAAATAAATTTCAACAAGCATAAATGAAAAATTTTAAATATATCTACATCAAAATTATAAAATATCTAGTAATAAATATAACAAAATTGTTCAAGAACTTTATGAAGAAAATTATAAAACTCTACTGAAAGACAAAGAAAACCTAAGTAAACATAGATATATACATCATGTACATGGATGAAAAGACTTGATGCCATAGAAACACTAATTATTCTCAAACTGGTTGGTGATTTTGATGATATTCCTATTAAAATCCCAACAGGCATTTTGCGGTACTTGACAAGTCAATTTTAAATTTTATAGGGAAGAGCAAAGGGCCAAGAAGAAAAAGAAGAAGAAAAGGTACTTATTTTATCACATACTTAGAATTATTATAAAGCCATGATAATTAAGACAGAGGGTCTGATTATGGAACAGTCAAATGAAACAGAATAGAAAGTTTTAAACAGGTCTACTAGTATATGGATCTTTAATATATGACAGAAGGTGTGTAGCAGGTCATTAGAGAAAGAATGTACTTTTTAATAAATTATCTTGGCACACTTGGGTATCCACACGTGGAAAAATAAAATTCTATCCCTCTCGCACACTATATTCAAAAACCAGTTCCATTAAACTAATCTTAGATGAGAAAGGCAAAGCTAACAACAGAGGAGAGTGTTTTTATGACCTCCAAATGGGGAAGGATTTCTTAAAACACACAAACCATAAAGGAAAACTTAAATTCTATTGTTTTATTCAAAAGATATAAAAATAATTAAAAGAAAATATGCAAACTGGGAAAAATGATTTTTTGACACACAAAACCCACAAAAGATTAATCACCAAAATGTTTTTTTTTTAAATGTAAACCAAAAAACCTCTCTTACAAATAAATTAACAAGAAAGAGAACAATTCAAAAAAAAGGGCAACATTTTGAACAAGAACTCACAGATTAATAATCATAAATGGAAATAAACATGCGAAAAGATGCTCAACTTTATTAGAAATGACGAAGTGTAAATTCAAACTACAGTGAGATAAAACATCACACCCACAATGGAAATTAAAGTCTAGCAACATTACACACTTGTGAGGATGTGGGAAAAAGATGGATTTTATACAGCTGATAGAAGTGCCAATAGCTGCTACATCCACTTTTGAACACAATCTATATTCTAATAAAATTGAAAATGTGCATACCCCATGACCCAGGAATTCCACTCCTGGAAATCCATGCACATACGTGCCAAGAGAAATACCTTAAAATGTACCTGGTAGTACTATTTATTATTTCAACAAACTCTGAGCAACCCAAATGCCTATCAACAATAGAATAGATAAATAAGTTGTGTGTTATTGCAATGAATTACTATGGACTAGAAAGTTAATGGATTTCTGCTATATAAAACAACATGAATTTTTAAAAAATTTGATAAAAAATAAATATTGCATGGTTCCATTCATTTAAAGCCAATCTGTTGTTTAGAAATTCAAGGAAAAGGTAACGCTATTATGAAAAGAAATCAAATTATAAACATAAAATGCTGGGTCATTGTTATTTGAGAAAGGAAATGGGACACAGAAGAGAAAGGAACACACAGAAACTTCAACATTCTTGGTCATGTTCTGTTTCTTGCCTGGACAGTGGATAAGTGGATTTTCACCGTATTTGTTCTTTACACTTTACACATATTCCATAAATATTTTTGTATTTACGGAATATCTCAGTTTTAAAATTCTTAAAAATTGTTTAGTATATCAAGCACAATAACAACTGTTCAACACTCTACAGTAGCACTGTCCAAGAGAGTCAGTGCCCTGGTCCAAGGATTCAACCAGCCCAGGCCAGTGACAGCAAAGTTCCAAATGCAGAAATGGATGCATTGAACCATTGTAGGCTGTCACACCCAGTCACCTCAGCTAATTTCTCTTGTTCCAATTCTTATTTTGTTAATCCATATCCCAATTACACATTTAACATCCCACATAGATTTGCCCACAGGAGAGAGGGTACTGATCAACAAACATGAGTCACCAGAGAGCTTGATAGCTCCATTCCTCACTGTAATTTAAAGCTGGCATTCTGGCTGATATTTCAAGTTCTGTAAACATCCTCAGGGAAAATCTATGCCTGTCTAAAAGATGGAAAAATGAATCATTCCAAGGACAAGTGGAGGGGGAAGCTGAGAAGGAGGCAGAGAAACAGAAGGGAAGAAGGTGGTCGTCTAAGCCATGTTTCAGATGCAATAACAAGAGACTTTATTATAGGGGCACTTAAACTGGTTGCAAGCTGAAATTTGAGTGTTTACAAAGCCAGTATATAACTTATAAGGTAGTAAGTGCTATTATGAAAGACAGCATCTTGTAGTAGAAAAAGCAAAGTTTTGAGAGTCAAATGTGACTCACATATTGGATTCCTCACTCATGGTGTGCCTAAGTCTCTATATATTCACCTGTAAACAGAGTTAATAATATTGGTGATGATTAAAGATAATATACTGCTCTTCTCAAAGTCAGCTTGGTAAAATGGAGGTGCTCTGGTTTTGATCCCAGACCCCACCCAGCCTGATTCCAGCTTCACCACCTTCTGGTTGTATGCTTTCCAAGACTCATTTTTCTCATTGATAAAATAGGGTAATGAGACCTACCTTGGGGATATCGTGAGACCTAGAGATAATAAGCCCAGTATTGACACTTCAGAAGTGTTCAACATAGCTTACATAATATTATTGTTACTGGATGTGGATTTGCTTTTTTAAAAAGCAAAATCAGAGATGTCTAGAACAGAGAGAGAGCCAGAGGGACTCTGGCCACAAGGAGGAGGTGTAGTTACTACAGTGATAGGCCATTGCCATGAGCTGAGATAGCGACATGGGGCTGGCTATGGTAGTGTAAGGAGGAAGTGGGCATTAGTGACTCAGACATGGAGACTTCTACCCAAGGACAAATGTCAATTCACTGGAAAGAAGGGTGGGAAGAAGCAGTACTGCCAGTCAGTCCCAGAGAAAATTGAGTAGCAGATGGGTAATCAAAATAAAAACTCTGATCCAGATGTAGCTGAGAGTCGTATAATATGGGGACTTAGATGGTAGCATAAGTCAAAAAACTGTGGCATAAGTCAAAGCATTAATCACATATTCAAAGCTAGAGGCCACAAGATCAGCATAAGGCTGATAGATGCAGAGCTGGCTTTGGCTTCTTAAATGTTCCAACCAGGCTAAAGTAATCATTTTCTCCTCTGCAAAAGGAATGCTCAGGAGCTCTGGGCTGACCTGGGGTACAATGTCTGGGGAATTCATGCTGGCAAGGGGATGGAGCACTGCTTAACCTGGGGCTACAGTACGTAGAGCAAAGGAAAAAGTTCTGTGTGGCAGCATACTGGACAAAACCTAGATGCTGGCCAGCCACACCATCCAGAATACCAGAACGCCATCCAGGCAGAGTCTTAAGCATTAGGATGGAAAGCTGGTTTCAAAAACTGTTCTGGTAAAGGTTTCTACAAATGACATTTTATAGGATGTGGGGCTTGAGAAACAACATGTGTATGAGAGCAATCAAAGTCACAGAATTTGTTTGATGCCACTGTGCAAATGTCTACAAGTCCTAGTTATAAAGATGAAGGGGTTTTATCTGCAAGGAGCCAAGCACACCTCATTTTCAGAATGGCAGGAATTGGCAATAAGGGTCCACAGTGGAATTGAGGCCCATGGCATGCCCCAGTCCCAAACCCACACTCTTTAGCTTTAGTTCTCTGCTAGTTCTTCGGAAAGACAGAGCAAAATGTTATTCACAAAGATGTCCGCCCCTGAGTTCCTGGCTATGCTGGATGCAAGTTTGGTCTTTAAAGAATAAAGATCGATTTCCTGAAAGAACTGTGTACAAAAGAGTGTGTCATTTCTAGGTACTGTGAAGAGTTCTGTAAGTATTGTTGACTTGGAAAATCATTTTGAAGGGAATATAATTGTATTTCTTGAATGGGAAATTAATCCAATTTCAGAATAACTTTCAAGATCATTTTTCTTCCCTACTTTCCTCTCACTGAGGACCTTAGAAACGTTCTAACACGGTAACGATTTGCTTTCAGCTGCTTAGGTTTACTCTAGAGCTTTAATTTCAAAACATTCATTGTGGTTTGAGTTGCAGTTTACTTATTGGCTTAAACGTGATTCCCTACTCAGGGCACCAAAGAGTGCTTTGATTTTACATTTGGTAAGACCGGTAGTTCTTTCCTCTACCATTTGTAATCGCTTTACTTAATCATCAGCATCGCCCACACCCCGCCCCCCCAAATATCACCTGGATGCTTTTGAGCATTAATAACAAAGGTCTGCTTTTTCCAAATGCCCTCGAACTTGAAATAAATCCCCTCAAATTCTACCTCCCACACCAGGGGGTTTATTCCATCTCCAGTTAGAGTGGGGTGCAAACTCTTGGGGAAATAACTAGATTTTCTAATCCCAGTGTGAAAAGTTTAATGTCTTAGTGTACAACTCAAGACTTTTAATTAATAATACTGCTTTGTGGTTCTTCTATTCACCCTTTCTTTTACCTGACTAAATATTCAATTCATTCTAAAATGTCTATTTATTTCACCAAATACGACATCTCTAAGCTGCTTTTTAAAAAATTAATTAATCTATTTATTTATTTATTTATTTATGGCTGCATTGGGTCTTTGTTGCTGCATGAGGGCTTTCTCTAGTTGTGGTGAGCGGTGGCTACTCTTGGTTGTGGTGCACAGGCTTCTCATTGTGGTGGCTTCTCTTGTTGTGGAGCACGGGCTCTAAGTGCGTGGGCTTCAGTAGTTGTGGCATGCGGGCTCAGTAGTTGTGGCTCACGGGCTCTAGAGTGCAGGCTCAGTAGTTGTGGTGCACGGGCTTAGTTGCTCCGCAGCATGTGGGATCTTCCCAGACCAGGGCTGGAACCCATGTTCCCTGCATTGGCAGGCGGATTCTTAACCACTGTGCCAGGGAAGCCCCTAAGCCATAAGATTTGTAAGTAAAGTTATCATAATTGTAAATTCTGGTGTTTGTTTCTCTCTAGTACCTTGGGGGGAAAATTCTTATGTCCTTCCTTTGGTCTGACTTGGACATAAGTTTAAATATTAAACTTATGTTTTAAAAAACATAAGTTTTTTAAACTTATGTTAAACTTAAACTCTTCCATTAAAAAATCTATCTGCACCAGGCTCAGCCTCTGTGGCCATCCAAAGTCCTGACATTTCTCTGGAATACTCCTTGGGTTTCAAACTTAAACTAGCTCCAAGCTGAATTTAAAGAATTGGACTTTTGTTTATATATGAGGAAAACAAAATTGCCTTTTTTAAAAAAATTAAACACACTGGAGCTGTGTTCTGAATGAATTGCAGGATTTACCGCTTTTATTTGGGAAGACTTGTTTCTGGGTCTTACTGTCATTCTGTTAAAAAACTGCTTGTGGGGCTTCCCTGGTGGCGCAGCGGTTGAGAGTCCGCCTGCCGATGCAGGGGACACGGGTTCGTGCCCCGGTCCGGGAAGATCCCACGTGCCGTGGAGCGGCTGGTCCCGTAAGCCATGGCCGCTGAGCCTGCGCATCCGGAGCCTGTGCTCCGCAACGGGGCAGACCAAAACAGTGAGAGGCCCGCGTACCGCAAAAAACAAACAAACAAAAACTGCTTGTGGGCTAGTCTGGAAGAAAGAAACAGAAAAAGCAGGAGCTAAACTGTGTTGCATTATAACATTACAGGGATTCTTGACTTGCCCTTGGCAACTAGAGGGGAAGGAAGTATTAGGAACCCCAGGAAACATGAGGAAGTGGGAAGATGGACAATTGCAGACCCCAGCAACCTGAGGCATTTGCGGCTAAAGAGAAAATGGCCCTGATAGACTCCCCTGTGTAGGGATTGGCCGAGTTCTTTAGGAATAGTGAAGTCAGCCATTCAGTTAGCTTCTTCACCTGTGCTGGGATCCTTCTATTATCCCCAAATCTTTATTAAAATCCTGTGATAATAGCAGCTGTGTTGTAGAGCTGCCTTGAGGAATGAAGGAGAAGGTGGCTTATGCACATTTGGAGCAAAGATGAAGAAGGGAGAGATCAGGCAGCAAGAGTGGTGACAAAACATGCATGGGTGGCTAAGGCAAGGCCAGAAGAAGGAATTCTGAGGGACAGATGACAACCAGCAGCCAGAAGAATATACACTTCTCCCACCCCAGGAGCCTCACGACTATTAAAGAAGGTGCTGAACTTCCCAATGCTACATGGCAAGGGTATGTAGCTGAAATAAGACATGTACCCAGAATACTGGAAGACTCAGAGATCTATGAATTATGTATAACACACAAATTTCTTTTTTTCTCTTTTAAAAAGTCAGTAGTGGGTTTAGCTGGTGGCGCAGTGGTTGAGAGTCTGCCTGCCGATGCAGGGGACGCAGGTTCTTGCCCCAGTCTGGGAAGATCCCACATGCCGCGGGGCAGCTGGGCCCGTAAGCCATGGCCGCTGAGCCTGCGCATCTGGAGCCTGTGCTCCGCAACGGGAGAGGCCACAACAGTGAGAGGCCCATGTACCGCAAAAAAAAAACCAAGGAAAAAACAGGCCGTATCTTCAAATAAGGTCACATTCTGAAGTAATGGGGATGTCAGGACTTCCACAGATGAATTTAGAAGGACATAATTCAACCCGTAACAGTCAGATTCTCAAGATGGGTAGAAGGAGCTCTTCCTAATTGTACAGAGCCCTGAAAATTCTGATCTGCTCTTCACATATTTCTTAAAAATGGACACATTTCTTCCCCTGCCTGCCCCAATCTCTAAGGGAGTATCCTGGCTTGGGAAGTCATGGTTACCAGTGAAAATGTGTGATATCTTTCAGCGGGTATTTGGGCAAAGCAGGAACCACTGGTCTTGGGGAATGTTTTAATAAACTAGACAATAAATATTTAATATGCTATTAAAATAAGATTTTTTTCTGTATATCAACTACATGTAGATGAAAAGCTGAAAATAATTTTCCTTTTTTTTTTTTGGGGGGGGGGTACGTGGGCCTCTCACTGCTGTGGCCTCTCCCGTTGCCAGGCTCCAGACACACAGGCTCAGCAGCCATGGCTCACGGGCCCAGCCGCTTCGTGGCATGCAGGATCCTCCCAGACCGGGGTGCGAACCCGTGTCCCCTGCATCGGCAGGCGGACTCCCAACCACTGCGCCACCAGGGAAGCCCTAATTTTCCTTTTATGGCTTCAGAACAAAGTGGAAAATTTACATGCAATGGCCATGGGATGGATTTATTTCCATAAAATGGCATTCTCTGCAGTTTCAATTTCATACAAAGAATTCTAAGGGTTTAAAATGCTACTCAACAGATCCCTGCTTATTTGATGTACAATGAAGGAAACAGTTGTGAATTCTGGCTTAGTTTCCAATCTAAAAGGATTTAAGGAAAAGTGGTGTTTTCAGCTCTAAGGCTTAAAACTTAACCATATTCTAGAATTAGATCAAACAGAAGACAAATTAAGATTTTCTATAGATTATATGGAGCCAGATTCAAAAATTGATGTTAATTAAGACCATTTCACAGAGATTCTAGTGTACATTTTTAATGACGTGGACATGAGTAATTATCTTATTAAGTAGTATTGGGACCTTTCACAAACAGCTCGGATGTCAGAAGGGGGCCTAAATGCCTGTGTTCATCTATGCTCTTCCCATATCAACCTAGTGGAAACCCAGGTTTGGAATTCAACCCCTTCCCAGATTTCCACAGGAATACCATTGACTTCAAGTATATATTTGGATACTGTACACACGTTGAAGATCCAGGGATTACCAGGAGCTCTGAGCACAGCATTCTGCCAGTCCCTTTCCTCCTACTCTCTTTTCTGGCTTTCTCACTTTTATGTTTTCTCCACCCTCCCCCCCCCACCCCGTCCCCAAGCCACACCATCCCTTCATTAACAATGCCAATTCCTCCTCTCAGTTTACGCACAGCATGAATTACAGCATATCAAATTATTACCTCAAGTAAACACAGTGCTTTCCCTAAGAACAAATAGGAGAACAAACTTTTCTCTACTCCATTACACATTGACCGTGGGTCACTTACTTAACCTCTCTAAATCTAACGGAATACAGTGAAAATCGCCCCATAAGGTGAATTTGGCACATGACTGGCACTGACTTCCATCCTCTGATCAGCCCTTTCTTAATCAGGAAAAGCTAAAGTTTATTTGGGTGGGAAGAAAAAAATGAGTGACACCAGAAGAGGAAATAGTAAACAATCTCAAACCATTTGGGGAAATCCGGGAAAGGAAAATAGATCTCTGAATCCCAAATATTCTCTTGGCCCAAACTGGCCAGTTAAATAGGAAACTTTAAAACATCAAACTTCAGCAGGCCCTGGGTAGTGTGGATTGTACACTTGGACCCTGGAACTTTTTGCATTTCATTAGTCATGTAATAAAATGACTTTATATTTTACACAACTGAATTTTTAGACCTCACTTATCATATTATGGTGGGGTTTTATATGAATATGGAATTTTTTTAGGCCTTATATATCTTATTAAACTCTCAAAATAACTACCCCATTTAATAGTAGAAAAGAAAAGAAAAAAAAAAACAGACACTTCTGAAGAAAGTAAGGGACTAAACAAATTGGTAACAAGAGTTGGGACTCCTACCAGTTCTTCTGATGGCAACTAGACTAATTCTTCATGGACAGCATGTTTCCTTCCCCAGGAGACTTCATAAAGACTAGATAACAGAAAATTATTTTTCCTCCAAAACACTCGTTTGGAATGATACTCAGTTAATTATCTCATGTTTCATCTGGCCTGTGTCCATGTGTTTTAGAAACTTTGTGGGTCCATGCCTTCCTATTGGTGGCATCCAATTGCAAGCTGGGTCTAAAGCAATCTGGCAATATGGTGAAGTCAATCAAACAAGCAGTCATTTCAGTTAAATACACAGAATGGGTAATTCTATGTCAGAGCCACCCCCCCAGTGAAATTTTCATTCCGTACTGGTATAAAGAATTTTGCAATAACATCAAAGTTAAAAGTGAGGAAAAACTGGTTCTGTAGTGATTTACAGGCTAAGATGTATAATAGTAATAATAATAGTGAGAAGAATAGCAAGAGATTCCATTTATTGAGTGCTTACTTTATTCCAGGTACTGTGCAAAACACATCGTAATTTAATCTTAATGAGAAACAATTTTATAAATCTATTTTTGTCTTTTTCACTAGAAATGAAGAATTTTGCATTGATGATACAATAGCTAACATTTCCAAGAAAACTCTAGGCTTTGATGCCTACTCCCTGATCAAATAGGTAGATGTGAACAATTATGAGTAAAACTTCCAGCATTGCTGTCATATAGAAGAACAAGAACCACGAGAAATGACCATGATATCTGATTTAGTATTTGCTTCTTAAACAGATGCTGCAACATCTGTTTTCTCCATTCATCTACCTTGCAGGTGTAAGTTAATGTTTCTTACATATTGGGTATTTCTCACATGACAGAAAATACTCATATACTTTATGGAAAAACCTCACTCAAAGCCAGGAGCAAGTTTCACCATGATACTCTAGTGTAATTTGCCTATGTTTATGGCATCGCTTTCTCCCTGCTCTCACAAATAACTTCAACCTGTCTTCTAGACAAGTAGAGATACTGGAGCAGTTTCAGTCTTAAAGTTCCTGTAGCATAATTCTTTAATGAGGTCTCTTATATTTAACCCCCAAACCATGTAGTCTGTTGGTATGATCAGAAGAAGGATTTGGAAATCAGAACAAAAATACTGGCCATCAAGTGATAGACTACATGTTGGCATTTTGATGATAGGCAGACTGGGTTTGAACCTGCCTTCTGCCATTTATTAACTGTGTGACCTGAGATGTTTTACCTGTCTTCTCTAAGCTTTAATTTTTCATCTTTAAAATGAAGATAAGAACAGTGTCTGTCTCATAGGGTCAGTGTGAAGGTTCAGGGAGTTAAGGCACATAGATGTGTTAACATAGTGCCTGGCACATAATAAGAGCCTAGTAAACATTACTTATTATAATCACTCCTCTCTCTGCCACTTTGAGCAAATTTGGCCAAGTCATTCAACCTCTCTAACCTCTGATGCTATAAGGAAATAGATTAAACTAGATGTCTTCTAAAATCTTTTTCTGCTCTAATTTTCTATGAGTCAAAATCATTCTGCACATTCATAGGAAATATAGTCAGCACTCACCGAATACTCAATATGTTCCTCTACATTTCTCAGCATTGTACTTGAGTTGAGACCTCATAACCAGTCTGGCCAATGGAAATATGAGCATAAATGATGCCCAAGGCTTCTCTGGGTCCAAAGCAGTTATGAGCATGTGTGAATTCTTGCATTCCTGTTGTTGCAATATGGAAGCAACTGGATCTCTGAGATACCACTAAAGAAAATTTGCCTGGCCTGCACTTGACTGTGACAAGAGTAAGAAATAATTCTTTGTTGTGTTAAGTAAATGAGATTTTAAAGTTTGACTGTTAAAGCAGCTAGCAGGTACTTGCCCTGACTTATATAGTACTCAAAGGCCTCCACAACCTATATCTTAAAATTGTTATGTAGGTAAAACTTTTTAAAAATAAGGCACACTATTCCTGGGGAGGGGGTGGAGTGGGGGGGGAGAAGAAAGGAAATGTAATTAAAGATCAACATGTGGCCTGAGAGGCATGCATGAAAAACATAAAGAGGCCAAGAAGCGAACTAAATAGGGCATTGTTTTATGTGTAGCTCCAGGCTTTTTTGGCATTTACTAGATGCCACCCTTTTTCCCATTAGCTTGGTTTATTTCAATTAGGTGTATTTCACTGTACAGGTAGGATGGCTCTGACTCTTAAGTTAGAAACTCCTAAGTCTGTTTTTACAACACCTTAACATTTCTCTTGGTTTTCATTGGGCATTGCAAAATTCTTAAAGCATAATTAATTTTACTATAATTACACTAATTATAAGAAGAAAAACATTTCACACCAGAGGTAAAATGGAAAGGCACACAATATCTGGTGTCCCTGCTTCACAAGATTGTTGTGAAGACCAAAGTAGATACCAGAGGTTGAAAATTATTAAGTGTTACACAACAAAGTGAGGTGGGTGGTGTGATGATAGAATGAGAGGTATATTGCAAAGACACTAGAACTTATGAAGGAGGCTGGATATCTGATATGGGAAACCTATATTTTTAAAGAGAAGACACTGGTGAGAGTCAAAATACGAAGCATGGTTAGAGATCTACACAGGAACTTTAATAAGAGCCTAACTTCATGCTACAGAGTATACCTAATTTCACTATTCTCTTCCTTTAAAGAGAAAGCTACTAAACTTAATATATATTTGAAAAAATACTAACACCTTCTTCAGAAGAATCGAAATTATAAGAGCAGTGAGAATGGCCTTTCTAAGCAGCTACATATTTACACATCTCTGGATAGTTTAGGGAAACTGGGATTCTTTGAGAGTTTGCATTCATATTTTCTTAACAAAGAATATAGCATTGGTAGGCACACATCAATGTCATTTTATTAATATTGATTTAAATGTGAATTTCAAAAGTAAATAAATACCAGTGATTCAGCTCTCCATGTCATTTATCAAGATGGATTTATCCAAGCCATTTGTGATTTGGATGGAATGTTGGAACAGGGACCACTGCTCCATAACAAACAAGATAGATGAAAATCTCAGATGACTGTTGACCTAATACAAACAAAATATCTCCTAGTTGCATTGGTTGTTGCCAAGTCCCAGTGGAGTGCTAAGAATAAATACAGCACAAGTGCAGAAAGGGGTCTGCTTGACTTTGTTTGTGATTGTGCAAGTGGATGAGCGATAGGACTGTGTGCTGATCTCTGCCACTGCATGGAAGCCACTGGATCACTGACGTCAGTGCTCAGAACGCGGTGTGCTGTGAAAGCAGTAGTCCCTCACAACATAAAAGGGAAAAGTAAATAATATGACCTGAAGAAGAGAACGAAGCTTGAGGCAATACGTCAGGTCATTGAGGCAGGAATAATACTTCACTGTACCAACAGTTACCATCCAGTGAGGCCCTCTGCTTGGACTCTGATAGAGTGGGTTTTCCCAAAAGGGAATTGGTGGATGGTCCGAAGAAGCACTTAGCAGCATCACATTCATTTTAGAAGAGCAATGATCCATGTATTCTCCAAGACTTTGAGCTAGGTACATTGTGTAATTTACAAGAGACTTGCTTCTCCAAAGTCTGGCCAACAGTGGCCGGTTCATCTCATATTCAAGCTGTGTATAAAGAGGCAAAAATTCAGGTTGAATCGTTGTCAGTGACTCTAGATTAGATGTAACTAATTGCCAAAATGGTCTCACCACATGGATATACTAAACAGCTTTTTTGCTCCTCACCCAGTGTCTAGCAATCAGTGAAGGGGTCACTGCCAATAGGGATAGAGAAAAGGGAATGGGAGTGAGAAGAGTGAAGTGTAAGACCTGGAGAAGGGAGAGAGTGGGTGAAGAACCATGGGGGCAGCTCTGATCCCTGCATTTCAATAATTTGGTCTTCTGTGACCACAAATTCCCTGAGTGGAGACAGGGAAGACCTGTTAGCAAACTGGACATGCGTCTCCCTGAAACACACACACACACACACACACACACACACACACACACCTGAGGAACATGTTAAATATATCTCAGTTCCATCTTAAAAAATTCAATCTTTTCAAGCCAGAAAAAAAGATTCTCAATATAGCCTAAGACTCCAAATCTGTTCAACATCAAGTTTGCTCATATTTCCTGATACCTTGATATGAAATATAAGATGGTTGGATGGGGCTTGGTGACATTCTTATTTTATTCAGCACATGTACACTTTTGTTGTTTACTATTGCTTCTTGACTCCATAGATTTCTTCCAGGTTTAATTTCCTTCTTGCTGAATTAGATCAATCAGTAGTTCAAAAGCAAAGAGCTATGTGTAGTAAAAATTACTTTTTAGATGTCTGGGATGTTTCTATTTTAATTCTTCAATGGTAGGCTAAATAGTTAGAGTTTTAGGTAAAAGCTGATTTTTTTCTCAGCACTTGAAAGATGTTTCTTTGCTTTGTGGCACCCACTGATACTGAACAGAATTGTTTTGTCAGTCTAAATATCATTCCTTTATAAGCAATATGATTTTTCTGTTGATCAGCATTTGAGGTTTTCTTTTTGCCTATTCTGCAACTGCTCCTTCTCCATGAGCTCCTTCAGACTCGGGCTTTTGGTTTATCTTAAGTCATGGAAACTACTTAGCCATGATCAATTTTTTTTAGTATCTTCTTTTCCTTTATTCTTTATATTCTCTTTCTGGCACTCCACTAAGATATATGACAGAGATTCTCAAACAATGTATCTCTTTCATGTTTTCTGTTTCTGTGTTGCATTCAGAGTGATTTTCTCAGGTCTGTCTTTCAATTCATTAATTTCTTCTTCAATGAGTGTAGTCTACAGTTAATATATTATTAACTTTTTTTGTAGCAGGTTTATCAAAATATAATTCACATACCACACAATTCACTCATTTAAAGTGTACAATTCAATGGTTTTTAGTATATTCTCAGAGCTGTGTGAACAACAGCACAATAAATTTTAGAACATTTTCATCACTCCAAAAGAAACCATGTTCTCTTTAGGTATCACTTCACAAACACTCCCAGCCCTAGATAACCACTGATTTACTTCTGTCTGTATGAATTTTTTCTGGACATTTCATATCAATCAAACAATATGTGGTCTTTTGTTTATGGCCTCTTTTGCTTAATATATTTTCAAGATTCATCTCTTTTGTAGCATGTGTCAGTACTTTATTCCTTTTTATTGCCAAATAATATTCCATTGTGTGGCTATACCACTTATTATTTATCCATTCATCAGCTGATGGGCATTTGGGTTATTTCTATTCTTTGGATATTATGAAGAATGCTGCTCTGATCTTTCATGGACAACATTTTTTGGTGAACATATGTTTTCTTGGGTGTAGGAATGGAGTTGCTGGGTCATAGGGTGACTATATGTTTACCTTTTGAGGAATTTCCAGGTTGTTTTCCAAAGCGTACAATTTTACATTCCTAACAGCAGCATATGGGGGTTCTAATTTCTCCATATTCTCTCCAATACTTACTCTTCATAAATTCGTGTCATCCCTGCACAGGGGCAATGCTAATCTTCTCTGTGTCATTCCAACTTTAGTATATGTGCCTCCCAAGCAAGAACTTACCCATATTTTTATTTTATATATATATATATATATATATATATATATATATATATATATGAAGTGGTATCCCATTATGTATGGTTTTGATTTACCATTTGTATATCTTTTTTAGAGACATGTCTATTCAGACCCTTTGTGATTTTTAAAATTAGATTATTTGTCTTTTTATTTTTGAGTTGTAAGAGTCCTTTAGGTATTCTAGATGCAAGTCCCTTATTAGATTTATGATTTGCAAATATTTTCTCCCATTCACTGGGATGTCTTTTCACTTTTTTGATTATGTTTCTTGCAGTACAAAAGTTTTAGTTTTGATAAAGTCCAATTAGTCCATTTTTTCTTTTGTTCCTTGTACTTCTGTTTTTATATTTCAAAAACCATTGCCAAATCCAAGGTTACAGATCTATGCCCACATTTTCTTCTAAGAGTGTTATATTTTTAGTTCTTACATTTAGGTCTATGATGCACTTTTACTTAATTTTTGTATATGATGTGAAGTATAGGTCCAACTTCTTTTTTTTTTTTTTTTTTTTGCGTGCAGATATTCAGTTGTCCCAGTATCATTTATTGAAAAGACTATTCTTTCCCCCACTTAATTTTTTTTGGTACCTTTGTCAAAAGTCGATTGACTATAAATGGAGGGTTTATTTCTGGACCCTTAATTCTACTCTATTGATCTATATGTCTGTCCTTATGCCACTGCCACACTGTCTTGATTATTGTAGCTTTACAGTAAGTTTTGAAATTGGGAAGTGTAAGTCCTTCAACTTACAACTTTGTTCTTCTTTTCCAAGATTATTTTGACTCTTCTAGCTTTCTCAAATCTCCATATGAATTTTATGATCAGCTTGTCAATTTTTGCAAAGAAACCAAGTGTAAGTTTGATAAGGATTACATCGAATCTGTAGATCAATTGGGGGAGTATTGCCATTTTACCAACATTGTCTCCTGACACATGCACATAAAATGTCTTTCCATTTATTTTCATGTTCATTAATTATTTTTAACAATGCTTTACAGATAGCAGAGTATAAGTTTTACAGTTCTTTTGTAAAATTTATCATATTTTATTCTTTTTTAAGCTATTGTAAATAAATTTCTTCATGTCATTTTAAGATTATTCATTGCTTGTGTATAGAATTACAATTAATGCTTTTAAATGAGGTATAGTTGATTTATAATGTTATATTAGTTTCAGGTGTACAACATGGTGATTTAAAATTTTCATAGATTATACTCCATTTAAAGTTATTATAAAATATTGGCTATATTCCCTCTGCTGTACAATATATCTTTATAGTTTGTTTTATACATAGTAGTTTGTACCTATTAATCCCCTACCCCTATCTACAATTGATTTTTGTATATTAATATTATAACCTGTAATCTTTCTGAATTTATCACTTCTAATAGTTTTTAGTGGATTGCTTAGGATTTTCTAAATACAAGATGACGTTATCTGTGAATAGAAACAGTTTTACTTCTTCCTTTCCAATCCTGAAGCCTTTTAATTTCATTTTCTTGGTTAAATGCACTGGCTAGAATCCCCAGCACAATGTACACTAGAAGTGATGAGAGCAGATATCTTTGTCTTGTTCCTGACTTTAGGCGAAAAGTCTTCAGTCTTTCATCAACAAGTGTGATATTAGCTGTGGACTTTTCTCTGAAGCCCTTTATTGGATTGAGAAAGTTCCCTTCTATTTCTTAAAGTGCCTTTATCATGAAAGGGTATTGGATTATGTCAAATGGGTTTGCTTCATCTACTAAGATGATCATGTGGTGCTTTGTTCTTTATTAATATTACATATTACATTAATTAATTTTCAGATGTAAAAACCAACTTTGCATTAATCCCACTTGGTCAAGGTATATAATCCTTTTAATATGTTGTCAGATTTGGTTTGCTGTATCTTGTTGAGGACTTGCATCTATATTCAAAAGAGATATTAGTCCATAGTTTTCCTTTCTTCTGATGTCTTTTTCTGGATTTGGTATCAGCATAAAAGTGGTCTCATAAAATGAGTTGAACTTGTTCACTCCTCTTCTATTTTTTGGAAGAGTTTATAAAGAATTGGCATTAATTCTTTAAATGTTTGGTTAAATTCACCAGTAAAACTGTCTAGGCCTGGACTTTTCTGTGTGTATAGTTTTTTTGGTTACCAACTAAATTTTTTTCTTTATTTATCTTTTGTTACAGGTCTATTAAGATTTTGTATTTCTTACTGAGTCAGTTTTGGTAGTTTGTGCCTTTGTAGGAATTGGTCCATTTAATCTAACTTATCTAATTTATTGGCATATAATTGTCCATATTATTTCCTTTTAATCTTTTTTTGTTTCTGTAAAGTTGGTAGTGATGTCCCCACTTTCATTTCTGACTTTAATAAGTTGAGTCCTCTTTTTCCCTTGGTCAATCAAGGCTAATTTTTGCCAATTTTGTTAATTTATCAAAGAACCAATTTTTTATTTCATTGATTTTTCTCTATTGTTTTTCCTATTCTCTATTTCATTCATTTCTGCTGTAATCTTTATCACCAAATGAGAAGGAAAGCATAAGCTATCTTCCTTTTTTAACTTTTTATTTTATATTGGAGCATAGGTGATTAACAATGTTGTGTTAGTTTCAGGTATACAGCAAAATGATTCAGTTATACATATACATGTATCTATTCTTTTTCAAATTCTTTTCCCATTTAGGTTGTTACATAATATTGAACAGAGTTCCCTGTGCTATACAGTAGGTCCTTGTTGGTTATCCATTTTAGGGAGTTTGCGATTGACATGACAAGCTATTTTTTTTGTAATCCAGTCTTATTAATGAAAATAAGCAAAGCCCCGAACTTGCACTATAGGAAACTAATTATTGCTTCAAACCATCTCTAGACCTTCAAGCACCCGCTGCAGAGGTTGGTTTATGTGTATAGGAGTCTGGAATCCAAAGACTAGGAGGAGGAGAAAAAAAATGTCACCCTTTGACCGTGCTCCTCATCAAAATCATCACATAATACAATAAGGCAGTCTTCTGCAGAGGTAGGACCTCCACCCTTCCTCTCTCTCTAAAGTAAGTTTGTAAATGCTTCACTAATCAGGCTAAATTTATTTCATCTGCTCCTACCCAGTGTCAGTGGAGTCTTTAAAAGATTTTGTCTACCAAATAAGCTTCATATACACTAAACAGTAAACAGTTTGTTCTGCCCATATTATTACTATTTTTTGGTCAATGTTAATCCATTTTTCAAATGATTTATTAGCAGTAATATGATAGTATTATAAAATCACAAAAATTACTAAATCAGTGTGACCTGAGAAAGTTTTGTAACCTCTGGATTATCTATTTTCATTTTCCCCCCACAGTCTTATTAAGGATAACCGCATGGGTTTTATTAAACTTTCTGAAATATTAAAAAGAGCTCCAAGAACCTTTCTAACCTCATGAGCCTCAAATTGGTAACTGATTGATGAAGGTGTCTCTAAAATCACACCAATAGAATAAAACTGTATTTTATTGGTAAGTACATGCTCCATGGTGATACCCTTATGGTGATATAATACCTCCTGCTCTTGATCACATTTCCCAAAGATATTTTTCTAGAGGTAGAGAAGGAGCAAAAGGTGTGACTGATAAACTTGTTGTGACACGTTTGGGAACACTTCATTTATTCTACAAAAATTGAGCATATACTGTGGCATATACTGTGTGCCAGACGTGAGTGAACAAAACAAAGAAACCCTGACTAATATTCTAAAATCTAAATGCTTAATATAATATCAGATAATGGTAAGTGCCGAGAAGAAACATAAAAGAGGGGATTCACGGTGTCAGGGAGTGAGGTATGCTATTTTGAAAAGGATGGTCAGGAAAGGCCTTGGATATGAGAACAATTTAGTAGAGATCTGAATGAAGAGAGAGCCATATAAGTAATTGGAGAGAGTTCCAGGCAGAGGGTTCCAGCAGGTGTAAAGGCGAGAGCATGTATGGCATTCTAGATAGGAGTTTGCATCTTGTAAGCTTTAGTCTTGAATTTGACTCTCAGATAACAGTTAATTATAATATTAACTTTGTGAACTTACAAAGCCAAGAGCCACCTTCAGGCATGTGTCAGTGACTTGACCCAGATGCAGACACCCCATTAGGCCTAAGAGAAAAGCCTCCTATTACTTTAAAACAACATTTGTACTATACTAAGTTGCAAGATTGGATCTGAAGGACAGAATCAGATACTCTATTTTGGTAAGGTACTTTGGGAAAAACTTGTGATGTCACACCCATTAGGAAATTCATAAGACATCATTTTTTTCTGAGTGATGAGGCCAAAAGTGAATTGTACTTTCTTCTTTGCATATATTCTATATTATTTACATTTTTATTGAGCATTTTTTTAGTAATCAGGAAAAACATCAAAGTCTTTTTCATATTCATTTAAAAAATGGGTTATATAAATATACTATATGTAGCAAAATCCCACTTTACATAAAAATATAGAACGTGTATAACTGTGTGTTTCTACATTTATAAATGTTTTTTGTAGGTTTTTTTTGGGGGGGAGTGGTAGAAGATTGGCGTCTATGTAGATTTACTTGTATATAAAAAGAAAAAAATAGAAGAGCAGAGACCAAAATGTTAATAGCAGTTATACCTGAGTGGTTGAATTTTGGGTGATTTTTAAAAATCATCTTCAGTATCATATTTTAAACTTTTTATTGAAGCATAACATGCATAAAGAAACAGTGTAAAACATAAATGTATATCAACTAATTATTACATATAACTACCACTCTAATCATCAACCAGGTAAAGTAATAAAACCTGCTAGCAACCCAAAAACCCCTCATGCCCCCTCATTCCATCCCTTATACCTTGACTTGCCGCATTAAAGTTTAATTTTAACTGGCTTTTGACAGTGAGATAAACGGAGTCATATAATATGTACAGCCTGGGGTTTAGCCTCTTTCCCGGTGCCTCTTTTTGTCAATTAGTCTTTTGTGGGTTGATGCCAGCAGAATTGTCACAATTCTTTTCCATAATATTGGCACAAATTACTTTCAAATAACTTTACTTTTTGTCAAGCATTCACATAGATACACATTTCAGTGAATCTAAACAAGTATTCCTGAAACAAGTATTCCTGTCATCATTATCCTCATTTTTTGAGGTGAGAAAATAGAGATGAGGTAAGTTGCCTATAGTCTCACAGCAAATTGTGGGTGGAGATAGAGGCTCCTACCTCTGACTATAAACCCCTTACAACAGCTAGAGAAAAAACAGCCTAATTCTCTAAGGAATACTGTGACACCCAACAAATTCCCCTTTTAATTTAGAAAACATGATTTTCCGACATGGCTAAGGGGGAAAACATCTTGTGAAATCTTCCTTGATCTGTATTGAACAAAGAAGAGAAGAGTTTGGCTAACCTTAGCCTCTGGGTGAGTATGTTCCTAGCCTCTTCCTGCCCAAGGAGTGCAGTACACAGAACACCTCACAATCTCCTACCCTTGCTAACTTCCTGTCCTTCCTTCCTTCCCTCTCTCTCTCCTTTCTTTCTTCTTTCTTCCACCAAATGCTTATTGAAAGTCTACTATACACCATCCTTCTTGGTACTTATGATCCAGCAGGAAATAAAACAGACATGGTCCCAGCTTGCTTGAAATTTACAGACTAGCAAACTAGGGTCATTTGTAAACAAAAAAAATCCCAAGTGTGATAAGTATTAAACACTTGTGCAGTGAACCTGGCCCAAATTAAGAGATAAATATTTGATCAATGAATCAATGCTCGAATGAATGAACAAATGAAGAGATGAATTGACTGACCTTTAAGATGTTATTACTCTGAGATTCTTACTATAGCAGGAAAATTATAATTTTTTTCTGATTCCGATTTTCTATTCCTATATTGCTACAAGTGAAAAATGTTGAGGAAGGATTAAACTAAATCTGTCAGTCAAAAAACTTCATAAGAAAATCAATTAACTAGCTCAAAATCATTTCTGTACTTTCAGAAAAAAAGAAAGCAGCTGCCTGATGATATTTTTAATTGAATTCAAAAGCTATTACCTATGAGAACCTTTAATTTATTCTTACTCAGTCAATTGAAAACAATTTAAGCAAAGCAGAATCTGTTTTCTTCTAAGTTGCAACTGAGCTGAGAGCTGTCATGCCAAGTTTCACCCAGTGTGAATTTCAGGAGCTGAATGATAAACACCAGTAAAAGAAACCCTTCCCTACAATGCCAGCAGGACTGCTTTGCTACTAGGCAACAATCTAAGAAAACCAATATTCTGTTGTAAATTACCCATCTAAAAGGCTAGAGAGGAAATTATAGAAAGAAGCAATCTTCATAATAATTCCCCCATTACCCCATCCTGAATCATCTCTTACCCATGAAAGGGTGAATACAGTATTTTCAGAGAATCTCAATTCTCATTAAAGTGAGGATTAGACAGATTGCCCTCCTAAAGAAATGGGCTTAGCAATTCTATGCAAAGGCCTTACCCCCATAGAGTATTTACAAATGTAATGGGTGAAAGTGACAGAGGGAAGGCTCTGGAGGCTGAAGTCGTGGAAGCCACAAAACTCAAGTTGATGTCAATACTGTCAGCCACATTGCAGCCTAGTCTCTACTGGTTCATCCACTCATTCAACACATGTGAACAAGACAGAAAAGCTTAGAGTCTAATGTGGAAGTCAGATGAGAAATAGGTACACAAACAAACAAGATTGCCAAACATAATTGTGCCCTGAAGAATACTTCCAAGGTGATGTGACAGCAAGTAACTTGAGAAGACTTATTTAATAAGGTGGTTAAGAAAGGCCTTTCAGAGCATTCTTCTAAGAGTTTTACATATTACAAATGTTCTCCGTGTTATTTTTAAATAGGGCCTAACCATGCTCCTGTCACATTAGCTGATGTAGACTCCCAAGAACTGGAAGCTTACTGTCTTTTCCAGACAACTCATGAGTCGTCTGTGGAAAGAAAGGGAACAGGGGAATGTCTTAACACAATGGCTGGAATTAGCCAATAGAAGGGGAAAACTCACTTCTTCCTTTACGACCATGGGGTAGGCAAAAAATTCCTTAGAATGGCTAAAAAAGCAAGAATATTAAAGAAAAAATTGAAAAGTTGGATTTTTTTCAAAATTTGAAGCTTTTGTTCTTAGAAAGACACCGTTTAAGAAATTAAAAAGCAGGCCACAAACTGGGAGAAAATATCTAATATATATCAAAAATATTATGAGTTTGTATATCCAATATATATGTTTATAAACACATTGTGCATGCATATATAAATGTAACATATAGGCCATATGTGTGTATCATGTGTCGTATAGAACATATAATGAACTCTTAAATATCAATAAGAAGACAAACAACGCAGATTTTAAATGGACAAAAGATTTAAACAGGAACTTTGCAAAAGAGGACATGCAAATGGCCAACAGCACTCAAAAAGATGTTCAACACCATTAGTGATCAGAGAAGTACAAATTAAAACCACAATGAAAGGGACTTCCCTGGTGGTGCAGTGGTTAAGAATCCGCCTGCCAATGCAGGGGACATGGGTTCAATCCCTGGTCCAGGAAGATCCCACATGCCGCAGAGCAACTAAGCCTGTGCACCACAACTACTGAGCCTGTGCTCTAGAGCCCGTGCTCCGCAACAAGAGAAGCCACCGAAATAAGAAGCCTGCCCACCGCTTGCCGCAACTAGAGAAAGCCCGCATGCAGCAACAAAGACCCAACGCAGCCAAAAATAAATAAATAAAATAAAACCACAATGTGATACTCCTTCTCACCTATTGGAATAGCTAAGATGAAAAAGAGCAACCATATCAAGTGTTGGTGACAATGTGGAAAAATGAACTCATACACTGCTGGAGTACACACAAACTTGTATACAACGTTCATAAAAGCTTTATTTCAAATAGCTAATAACTAGGGACAGTCCTACTGCCCATCACAGATGAATGGATAAACGAACTGTGTTGTAACCATACAGTGGAATACCACTCAGCAATAAAATGAACTACTAATACATACAATAACATGGATGACTCTGAAAAACATGCTGAGTAAAGTAAGTCAGGCAGAGAAGTACACGCTGTATGATACCATTTATATGAGACTCTAGAAAAAAGGAAATTTAAGCTATAGCAATAAAGAGCAGATTAGTGGTTGCCTGGGGCCAGGGGTCAGAGCAGACTGACTGTAAAAGAGCATGAGGGAGATTTTGGGGGTGATGGAAATGTTCTATATCTTAATTGTGGTTGTGGTAAAAACTCTAAGAATGTACCCTTAAAAGGATCACATTTTATTGTATGTGAATAACAATAAAGTTGACTTTGACTCAATAAAGTTGATTTTTAAAATGGGTTCTTTCAAAAAGTGATCTTAGTGTTTGCTCAGAGCACTGGTGGAGGCACGTCATGCATTATATCAATTCACAAAGTTTGAGGTTGGAAATCTAGGCAGATATGGAGCCAATATAACAACCATAGCCCCAAAATATCCACTGACATGGTTTTACCAAATTTACCGTAGCAGTCTTTTTTTTAATAAATTTATTTATGGCTGCGTTGGGTCTTCATTGCAGTGCGCGGGCTTCTCATTGCGGTGGCTTCTCTTGTTGTGGAGCATGGACTCTAGGCGCATGGGCTTCAGTAGCTGTGGCACACGGCCTCAGTAGTTGTGGCTCGTGGGCTCTAGAGCGCAGGCTCAGTAGTTGTGGCACACAGGCTTAGTTGCTCCGCAGCATGTGGGATCTTCCCCAACCAGGGATCAAACCCGTGTCCCCCACATTGGCAGACAGATTCTTAACCACTGTGCCACCAGGGAATTCCTACCTTACCAGTCTTGAAAGATGCTCTGTGAAGAAGTCTGTAGTCCAGTAAATTGCAGAAAGACTGAATATTCTATAGATTCACATTATAACAATACCATAAATATGGTTCTGAAAGTCCTAGAGTAAATAAGTACTTATTTATGCCAGCCCTTCTTATTTTATCAAGGAAGATCTACTGGAACACAGTTTGGGAAATGCTAAATCCATTGATCAATGTCAATCTGGAGGGAAGTTTCTTGGAGATTTTAATCATCAATATGTATTTTAAGTCTCAAAAGAGCATTTTAGTATGTAGCATTTTCCACATGTATTTGAGTGTGGTACTCTATTTTCAGCTGCATCTTGCAAAATTGGTATTCTATTTTCTTCCAAAAACAGTTTTCTAGGGTTCTTCCAAAGAGCTTGGTCCTTGCCTCTATCTTCCTTATAAGCAACTTAGCCAAATGGCAAATACAGATTGTCAAATTTTCAGATGACACAAACTAGTTTTCTTTTTAAAGATAGCCAATACTGGGCTTCCCTGGTGGCGCAGTGGTTGAGAGTCTGCCTGCCAATGCAGGGGATGCGGGTTTGTGCCCCCGTCCTGGAGGAGCCCACATGCCGCGGAGCGGCTGGGACCGTGACCATGGCCGCTGAGCCTGCGTGTCTGGAGCCTGCACTCCGCAATGGGAGAGGCCACAACAGTGAGAGGCCCGCGTACCGCAAAAAAAAAAAAAAAAAGATAGTCAATACTACAGAATTTGAATTCACTGAGATCTGGACAGGCAAGATTGATGAAATTAAAAATAAAAACTGTCGAGTTTGAAAAATCAATTAAGTGTATACATGTTTTATGGGGGACAGAGGGAAGCAGACTTTGGAGTTTTAGTTGGCAATAAACTCAACCAAAAGTATAATGTTCTGTCATCAAATGCTAATTCAACCTTAGTCTACACAATTAAGAGAATGGTGTTAAGAATAAGAGAACCATTGTAGGTGAGTACCACTGTCGATCTACAAGATGGTGAAAGAACCAGGAATGTCAAAGAAAGAGTGTCCAAATTCTGGGGAAAAGAAAACACAGGCAGAATGGTATTTGCCTCCAAATATGGGGAGAGATTTCATGGAAAGTCACTCAAGCATCTTGATTGCCAGCTTCTAGACCTATTTTTAAAAGCTCTGATTGTACCTAACCAGGACTGTCTTAATCAGAATGGAAATGTGTCCACAAAATCCACAGGACATGGGAGGATCAGGTTCAGAAAAGATGGAGGGAGCTCTGGGATGGGGCAGCCAGAAGCCCCGCCAGGGTTACACCCAGAAGAAATCCGGTCCTCACACCTGTGCCCCTAGCAGTAATGATGGATGAGCAGGACCTGCCCCTGTGTTCTTGAAGATGCAGCCTCACTCAAGATTCAAAACCCCATTACAGAACATTCAATGAGCCGGACCAAAATCCTGTGCCTAGCCCTGGCTGGATTTATTTTGAGATATTCCAGAGAACAGAACTAGCAGCAATGAGATGGTTGTCGGTCCCAGACAATGTCAGAATGCCTCTACTTAGAAAAGGAGTTTATACTAATTGAACACTTGCCAAAGATTTTTTTCTCAATGTGGGAAAGGCAGCGATTACTCAGACTCATTCAGTGAGAATTTTAAAAGTGATAATGGGCAAACAAGAGTGCAATGAACATTAGAGGTCATCTACAACAACTCTTGACCTTTACCAACATGGAAACTCATCTAGAGAGATCAAATGATTTTTTGGAGGGGCTCTAGGTGAGTATCAAAAGAAATGAACACAGGATCCCCATGACTTCAACCCACCCTTCTTTGTTATAAAATACTGCCTCCTTTTTCAACTGAACCATCTCAGTCAGTGACAGAATTGTAAAATTTACTGAGATCAAAATATTGTTGTGTCGAAATATCCACTCATTGTTGTTAACAGAATTAATGTGAACACAGGAAAGTGTGATCATGTGGGGAAGGGAGAGGAGGTTAAGGAGGGAGGTGGGGACAAGATGAAAAATTCATTCAAACCTAACTGAATTTATTTTTCTGATGTGACCTCTAATTTACCAACATGTTCTTGGTTTTGATGCTAACCTTTTCCAGTAATTAAAGTTTGACTGTTTAAGGAAGAACAATGCCTTTGACTACAAACAAGACTTTAGGAAAATGTCACTGTGAAGGCAAGTTACTTTTCATCTGCTTAGTAAACTTTTTGACTGATGAAAAGTCAGTACTTCACCAATTATTCTTGCAGGTGTTGTTTGTCTGTTGTGTCTCCTATGTCATCTGGAAACAACAGTTTAAACACTACTTTAATGAGAAAAATCGCCCATGGCTGGTCTGGTTCTGCCTTAAATGGATTTGTAGCTGATCAGTGACTGATAAGATGTTTGCTTTAAACATTTTTTGATGGACAAATCCATTATTTGTTGCCAATTTTTCCAAGGTCCACGGAGAAATTAGCTTTAATTATTCCATTGGTTGCAGGAACATAGCAAATCTTCTTTTCTTAAGAAAGAAGGGTAAACACAACTAGTCATTGGTTTTCAGCAATTCTTTCATAAATCAATATATTGAAACTAGTGAATCAAACACTTAGGTTTCTCTGAAGGACAGAGTATATTATATCAATTCTTCCTCCTCAGTACAGAAGCAGAAGAAAAGAGTTTCCTGAAATATTGTGTCAAAATATCAAGATAAAAAGTGGACACCTCAGTCATTCAGAGATTTCATGTATACATCTAGTAACACTGTGGCCTCCCACTTCCTTTCAAATTGATGTAGGGTATAGATTCTCTAACTGCTACCATCCTGAAACAGTGTCCACTAGCAGACAAGGAAGTAGCATAACCAGAAGCACCCATTTAAAAGAAACTCAAAAGAAAAATCAGAAAGAAGAAAAAAGGACATTAACAGGGAAAGAGGCCCCAAAACTGGAACGAACCCCTCATCACTATTCCTATTTTCTCCATACAATTTCTGGGTTTGCTCTCTAATAGCAACTTAACCGTCCTCTATTGTGTTACTCATCATCTCCAGTGGAGACACCCCTTCCTCTCAGAGTATGAATCCTATGATTTGGCTGATTCTAGACATGGTCAGTGACAGCCTGTGACCACCCCATAATACCACGGGTCAGAAGGACTATCATGGCTGTGTCTTACCCAGATTGGTTTTCTTAGAGTGGAGCTCACACTGGCAAGGTTCCATCCAGACTTGTAAGCAACCAATTTCTTTCTCATTCAAATTTATTATTAATTCACCTTAAGATCTTGGTCATGACCTCCCTTTACATTTGTAATGTTTCAAGAGTAGCTGTTCATACTGAACTAACTCTGGGAACCATGTGGGAGGAACACTGCACAGCGCTTTTCAAAATAATATCATGGCAGGCTTCCCAACTCACAGCCACAATATCCTGTGGAATCAACAAAACTATTTAAAACAACAACTGCTTCGAATCAGGACATTTCTGCGGAGGCTCAAGGCAGCAAAGCTTTTATTCCTAGACTCTAGAATACTGGTCTTCTTATATCATGACCCAGATAGATCGGAAACAAAAGTTTCGTCCCCCCACTATTTCTCTTATCACAAGCATGCTGTTTCTCTTTATTCGATTTCATTTTAATGCTGGTTATGACCCACTAAACTGATTTCATGACCCACTGATTGGTCATGACCCACAATCTAAAAAGCACTGCTCTAGAACGTGGAGAACTTCTCTCCCTATCTGGAGTCATTTCAAATGGCCATGTTTTTAAGATTCTAAACCGATGCTGCACATTAGATATACTCTATAAAAATTAAGATGGCTGGGTACCCCAGCTAGAGATTCTGATTCAACTGGTGCCAAGCATCAGTCATTTGTAAAAGCTCTCCGGGTGATTTTAATGTGTGGCCAGGATCAGGACCCATTGCTCTGGTCTAGAGCAGCTAATAAGAAAACCTGTAAGTTCCTTTATTGCAGTATACTCTTTAAAAGAATCTCTTCTTATAAAGTTATTTTACATAATATGAATTAGCCAGTCAGTAGGCTGTGTATCAGTTTGCCACATTTGGTACAGGATGGTCTTTAAAGCACTTTACAATCTCTACTTTTCCACTTGAGCAGCAGAATTCCTAAAGGCCAGGAGGCCTGAGCACTTGGCCTCTTGCCTTGGACACAGCATCACAGCAGGAGTGGGTTATTACAGAGCCGCCTCTGGACTGTGTGACCTTTTCCCTACTGAGCTCTATTTCCCTGAACAGAAACTAGATGCCTGAGAATGACGCATGGAAAGTGACGGCAGCGCCACAGCGGTGACCCTTCACCTACTAAACTTCCTTTGTTGATTCCACTGCCAGGCGAGGGCAGCTCAGGCTGTGAGTGTGGGACCGACCTTTCACCCAGTTAGCCTGCCAGCAAGAGGCCCAGCATCGGCTTAGCTTCTCTAGGATGGGCTAGGTGCTTTCCTCCAAACACGATGCTGATGAAAACTGTGCATGGCAGAGTAACTTTATTTTTAAACAAGAAATGAATTTATGAATTCATACCCTAGCAAAGGAAAATGATCCCTTTGCTCCAATACACAGTACATTTTGAGGTACCCATCTGTTGAAAGCAGAGGTGGGAGAACACTACTGTGGAAGGGGTGAAAGAAAGAGCAAAGTGTCCTTTTTGGATTCAGCACTGACTACTGAAACACAGCGAGGCCCTTCATCAACCAAGAACATAACATAACCAGGTTGCTCAAACTCAGCATTGTCAAATCCTCAAGTTTATTTTCAAAAGGGAAAGACTGAAAGGGGAAAGGAGTATGTGTCTGTGTGATTACTGTTAAAGCTAAACATGGTCTAATTTCCTCTCTGGCAAAGTCTAACCTATACCCTACATATAAGAGGACACCAGAAAAAAAATCAGTGTCCTTGAAGAAACAAGCTGTTGAGTTTCCAGCATGTTTGGGGTTTTTTTCCCCCTCAAATTCAGTTTCACACAGTTGTCTGGTTTGGACCAAGAGAGCAAACAGGCATTCTTAGTTCTAAAAGGTCAGAAAGGCTCTTGTGAAAAAAATCTTAAAATTGCCAAGCCCCAGAATAGCATGGCAAAGATTTCCGTTTAAACTGAGATTTAGAAAACTCATATTTCCTACTATCTATGTGACTTAGGTGACTTAACGTCCCCTCTGCCTCAGTTTTTCCTCTGCAAGTGAAAGTGCTGGATTAAACGAATGCTTTTTGTATTTGTCTTTGACAGTCTAACTAAAGGACAGTCCTTCCAAATGGAAAGGGAAGGGTAGAGGCAGGGAGGCTGAAACGTGGAGGCCGCTTGGATCCCTAGCCCAGGAATAACAAGGGGTTGTATCTCTCAAACCTGATTCACTGCTTCTCTGATCTCTGGAGTGCTGTGTTGGAAAGAATCCTGAGGCCAAACCAGACCAAATAGGAAAGAATGTTATGATCTATAATTGGTGGTGTCAGCTACAGTTGGAGAGGGAGGGACTAACCACTTGCACAATATGTACTTGCTTAAATTGGCATTTTCAAACAAACAGAAAATTTTAGTATAACATCTGGGTATGTCTTTTTACTGCTAAGCACATAGCATTGCAATGCTATACTAATGCATTGCGTATATTAATAGGCCAGTACACATGAATTGATTGAATTAATCAGGTAGTATGGAATTATCATGTAAATGACAAAATTTTCCCATTTTTAAGTGGATATCCAGTGGGGTGTTTATACAGTGTTGACCATCCCCTACACTGGGATAAGCAAAGAAATGACAAAAGGAAGTAACCTCTAAAATTTGTCTTCCAGATGACCTGATGCCTGACTGTGTCCTTTTATTATCTGGAACACCACTAAAAGGTTGTCTAAGGCAGCCAGGCAGTGCTACACAAACCAAGGCTGGACCTTGGCAAAACTTGGAGTTTTCCAAGTAAGAGATTTCTTTCTATTTGGACTCTGTTAGGGGGAGGGGGAGGGGAAAAGAAATATCCTGTTTGGTGGTAATCTCAGGAAATGTAGGCAATGATCAGCAATCAGAGAAAAGGAACAAGTCACAGAACCAGAAGCAAAGTTTCAGCTGACAGTAGCTCGATATCAGTCTACAGGTGACAAAGGGCAGGAAGGATAAGGGAGAGAAAGAGCTGAATTCGGGCTTCTCAGGTGTGGAGTCTCCAAGCCGCTTGGTATGCCCAAGGGGTTAGTAGAAGGCAGGAGAGCGATTAACCCAATTCCCTGTCATGATCCTGCCTTCCAATTTCGTCCAAAGCCTATTTTAACAGATCTCTGCCAAATTCTTCTGCCTGTTCTTTTGCTACATATGTTTTTACTTCAACTTTCGAAATAACATAATTAAGAAGTAACACATGTTTCATTGTTTAACATTTGGAAAAGCACAAAGAAAGCAAACATAAATACTGATAATTGTACCACCCAAAAATAACCATTATGGACCTTCTGGGCTATTTTCTTTATACATACGTTTATGTATATGTTTGTACATATAATATTCAAAATATTAACCATCTACGTTTTCCACCTACATTTCTTATTATCCCATGACCCCCTCCCCCATTTGGACAGCTCAACCATGACTCACAGAAGAAGCCCAAAATACTTAATACAAGTTTGGGAGATCTGAGAAATTGAGATATATGTTTTCTTTTTTCCTAAAAACCTATGTGTGGTTTTTATGATCCATCTACTAACTCCTTCTTAAGGTTCATTTGGGCTGTTGTCAAGTTTCCTTCAACTTTTATTACCTTCAGTACTCCCCAAACCAGAGAATCTCTTCTAGTTTGAGAGGTAACAGTGGGAAACTTGATGTGATTTATTGCATATTTGCTATGCTCTAGCTCCCTTCAAGGCCTGGGCCTTTGAAACTCATTTTCTGCACCAAGACCCTAGGAACATAGCAGGAGTAGAAATGGCTGCATGGAATATTAGGCAGCCAGGCAAGAATCAGCCTTCTAGAGTTTCCTGTAGCCCCAAATGGTACAGTCACAACAGAGGGGCACTGACGTAGATGGGGTATGAGACTAGGGTCCAGTATGTTTCAGGAACAGCAGGATAAAATGTTGCCCATGTAGCCAAGAGCAGAGACAGGCCAGAGAGAGAGAGAGAGAGAAAGAGAGAGAGAGAAACAGACTCAAATAGGTCTTTTAGATGGGAATGAGGGATGATATTGTAGCAGTTTACATGAACCAACAATCTAGAACCACATATAATGAGAAACATCTCACTGGAAGCTAGCATGGTTAGATGACACCAGGCACTAGATCTCCACCTGCCCTGAGACCTCGGCCTATATGAGCTCCTGAGAACACAGATGCAGCCCTGGGGGAAAGAATGGTAAAATCTCCCACTAACCAGACTTATTGATACTATGTATAAAATAGACAACTGATGGGAACACACTGTATAGCACAGGGAACTCTACCTAACGCACTGTGGTAACCTAAATGGGAGCGAAGTCCAAAAGGGAGGGGATATCTGTATGTGTATGGCTGATTCATATTTTGTTGTGCAGTTGAGGCTAACATAACATTGTAAAGCAACCACACCAATAAAAAAAACCAAACCAACCAATAAAAATTAAAAACAAAACAAAAAATCCAAACAGCTTTGTAACTGACATTAAGCTGACTTACAGAAAATTTCAACACTTGCACATCTGACGTTTGTGGACTGAAATTTGTACCCACTCTATATATTTTAAATGGCTTAACTGGGGTGGGTTCACCTAGTAAGAGAGAGAGAAGAGTTTTCCCAAGTGCATAATTATGGTGTTGGACCACGGAGTACATATTGGATAAGAGGAGGAGAGATGACATGAGATGACGTAAGAGGAAGGAAGGAAGGCAAAACTGGAGTCTCAGTGAGTTTGAGGTAATGTACATGAGAAGATGGCTGAGTCAAATACTCTAGGACTATGGGAAGTGGTATACAGGGAGTTTTTGATATTTTACATGTGGTAGTATTACTTGTGAGGATAAGTTCTAAGGTGTATTCATGGGAATGGGTAGCTGAAGTGGGATATAGATAGATACTGACAAGGCAAAGAGACTGATGAATTCAGACTGATGAATACTGAATCCTTTCAGTAAAAGGATAAATGGATCATTCACAGTAGTGTTGAAATCAACAAGAATGATAACAGGAATTATACTGGCAAGGAAGTAGCCATTTACTCCATAAAAGGCAGTGATAAAAAAGTAGTAGGTGGTATTAGCCGATGCCTTGTCTTCAAAGGTCCTGTGATTTTAAAGGAGAGTAGAGGAGTAATGTTTTGAATGCAGAGAGGTAACAAACAAGGTGTGGAAAGAGGAGGACACTCATCTCACCTTCAGGTCAATATACTTTGAGTTAAGGAAAAAAGCCACCTACACTTAAGAGGTTGCATAAGACATGATGTCCTCAGGTTGTGGCAAGAATATAAAAATATTTAGAGAAGAAATTGGTGACATAGGAAGTTTGTAGACAAATGCTGAGTTCTAGAAGGCAAAAGGGAAGTATATGGAAGAAGGGCAAAGAGTGTGACAGACTAGGTCAGACGGGGAGGTACAAAAAAAACAATCTGGAGAAGAAACTAGGCAAAGATGGATGAACTGAGGGGAAGAAATGTCAGGTGGTACCTGAGTTAAATCACGACTTGAGGCATGGCAGAACTGGTGCAGGTAGGCTCTGAGGTCCAACAGTACAACACAGAGCCCAGGGAGTCATTTAGCCTAAACCATGTGGAACCAGATGGCCACGGCTCACTCCTGCACTGTGTTATGACAGGGGGTAGGATATAACCTGGAACACAAGACTTAGGGAAGGCCTGGGGGCTTACTATCTCCTACAGTGCTATGGTGTGGTAGACAGGGGGAAATCTCACAGATAAAATAAAGATGCCTTTTCCTCAGTTAAGAGATAGTAAGACAGAAGCAACAGAAGAACAAGAAAGGGATAAAGGCGAGAATGAATCAAGTAATGACACAGGGCATCTAGGGTGTATAGGGAAGAAATGGAAAACAGAAGATGAATGACATACTGTTAGCAAAAGGGAAGGTGAAAACCTGAAGATCTTCATGAATGCCATGACATGAATGCCAGGATTAGAGAGAGCAAGGGAATAAGCCAAATGGAAAAAGAGGAGACAGTGGGTTGGGATCAGGGCCATTCATATTTTCAGAGGCAAGGTAGTCCTGACCAAAAATCAGATATGTGAAGTGGCCATGGGAATAAGTAACAGAAATAGAGTAGGTGTGAAGGTCACTGGGATTAAAGAATTCCAGGAACTATGAGGACAGAGAGTTAGATAATTCATCCACATGACTTTTGAAGTTGCCTAGGATTATACGGCTTTCCAGAGCCCCAGTCCTACCTTTCAGATCAGTTGCAGTAGACCAATATACTCAGGGCTGGAGCATTACCACCCACTGCACAGCATTTATTTCTATAAATGCTCTCTCCACCTCACCCTCCCAATTTGCTGCACTCAGGCAAAACACAGTCACACAGGACCACTGGAATTGGCAGTAGCATAGTTAGAAATAGCAATGGTCTAGTTCCCAGCTGCTTCAATCCACTGTTGCTTCATCCCCAAATCCCGTAGGAGAAGAAAAATGTAAGGGCTAACAAGTGACAGGGAACAATCTTTCCCAGAGTGGTGTTATTTTATACACTGTTCATTTGGCCAAGAACTATCACTTTAGTGTATAAAGCACAAAGCCATGCATCGTGGAGAACATAATATGGAGTATAAAGGAAGAAGTGAGAGTTTCTCCTTCCACACACCCCCAATACCATGACTGTTTGGTGTTATTCCCTCCCAGACCCTTTACATGCATATAAGAAGCCATACTCAAATATTCAGTTTTTATTATTTTTTCTTTCTTTCTTAAATAAAAATTGGACCATACTATATACATTAGTCTGAGACATGCTTTTTACAATTAGCCAAATATAGAGGACAATTTTCCAATATATAGACAATGTCAGTATAGGTCCTCTGGGACAAGAGTGCAAGAGGTTTTGGGTTTTTTTGTCTGTTTGTTTTTGTAGAAACAAAAACATACACTCACCAAATCTGTGACTATATAACATGTACCTGGGACCATATTAATCTGCTCTAGAAAAAGTACCACATCCAGCACAGCAGTTTCCATCAGGGATGCTACTCCATTGGTTTATAGTAGTCCATAACCATTCTCAAAGAACCATCCAGTTTCCACAGATGAATTCAGTGGAGATATGATGGAACCACCACCCTTAAGATACTTATAAGAATGGAAGTAATCTCTGTCAATCCCACCAGGATACCATGTTGTTTCGTATTTGTTTCAGAAGCTTATACTTGGCTTTCCCCCACTTTGACAGTTCTAACCCCATAGGCCAAGGACTTACTGTGGAATTTTCCAGATGCCAACTGCCAAGTATGTAAATTCCAGTTATACACTCAAGGACCAGAGAAATTATTCTATCCCTAGGACTCTCCTAATGGGAAATGTTTGCTCCAGCACCCCCAACTGGGCTGGCTGTGAAAGGCTAAGGGGGAGGAAGCAGTACTGGGTAGGGAAAGTTTTTAGATTGTGGTGCATATATGGCACTTGTGAAAGAAAAGGGGACATGGGAAGCAGAACTGAGCAGGGACAGACTCAGACCATGATGCAAGTCTGACAAAACCACGGCCAACCCTGAGAGGTCCTCAGAGCAAAGGATTCCCATTAGCAAAGTCCCACATTGAGGAGAAATGGCCAGCCCTAGGTGCTTATCCGTCACAGGGGCTTACAGGGGAAAAGTGTAGCATTGATCCCTATACTATGTGGATCCCAAAGGTGCTGCAGCTGAATGCTGTCAGCTAACTGCACACCTTGCAACTAACAGCAAGTATTTTAGTTCATGGGTGTTATTTATTTATCCATTCCCCCATGAGTAGACAAGTTGATTTGTTTTCAAATTTTTGTTCTTACAGGTAAACTGCAATGAACAATCTTGTACATTAATCTTTATGCTCTCTGTTAGTAAAACTGTAGGATAAGTTTCTAGAAGTGGAATGGCTGAAACAGGTAACTCTCCTTAAAATTTTTATAGATTCTGCCAATTGCCTTCCAAAAAATATTGCCAATTTTACACTTCCACAAATAGCACAGGAGAGCGTTCATTTCCCCAGGACTTGCCAACATCAGCATTTTTTGTTATTTGCCAGCCTGATGGTAGAACAATGATGTCTCATTATCTTATTACTTTTTTTTTTTTTTTTTGGTACGCGGGCCTCTCACTGTTGTGGCCTCTCCCGTTGCGGGGCACAGGCTCCGGACGCGCAGGCTCAGCGGCCATGGCTCACGGGCCCAGCCGCTCTGCGGCATGTGGGATCTTCCCGGACCAGGGCGCGAACCCGTGTCCCCTGCATCGGCAGGCGGACTCTCAACCACTGCGCCACCAGGGAAGCCCTATCTTATGACTTTTTATTTTCCTACTCATTCATTAGTCTCAGAATGTTTCCACATGTCTGTTTTTTTCTTTAGTTAATTTTTTATTTCCTTTGCTCACCTTCTCTTATTTTTTTGTAAATGCAAACATTAAACACAACTGAGAAATTTCTGGGGGGAAATGAACTCTAAGCCTGTATTTGGAGCTGAGGCAAAATTCTTGTTTTCCAGTGTAAAGTCAAGATGTGTTAGCTTCAGGATTCACTTGCTTTTTTTCTGATAACATTGGAGCTACAGATGGAAAGAAAAAAAAAAGAATAATAAGAACAGTTTTGCTTCCGTGTTGCTTTAGTTAAGGGAGGGATTTTGACCTTGATAAGTGTAGGGAGGCCAAGAATGAAACCAAGGGCTGCTCCAGAAGGAAATACTGTGCACAGAAAAAAGTGAGACATGGCTGTAGGCTAATAGTAGAGGGGAGCCCTGTGTAAAGAAAATGGGGAGAGGCTCTTACTCACCTACCTTCACTTCTCTGCAGTGGCTTAATAGCCTTTGAGTTCTCATCTTCCCTTCACCAGTAATTACAGCCACGCCTGTGGTTTCTCATTAACTCAAAGTGTTCCCAAATTCATCATTTGTGTTCCCCCCTCCTCAGTCAACCTATCCTTTCCTCCTGACCCTTCTGACTTCTTGCTTCTATTGCTGAAATCACCCCCTCCCAGTAGCACAGGCTTAGAACATCAGAGAACGGTTTTTTCATTATTCCTTCTCAGATTTGACAGAGCCTAGAGATTTTACCAACAAATGGCCCTTTTCATTTCCTTTCAACACTGCCCCAATATCTTTCCTCTTTACCTGTGGACTTCTATTTTACCTTTATAACTCAGATGTCTCACCTCTTCTAGGAAAGTCTTTGCTGACTGCTTGCTCTTCCCCCAACTCCAACACACACTTTATATGCATCAGGCTATTTTTTTCTTTAGATTCAGTAAGTCCCCTACATATGAATCTTCAAGTTGCAAACTTCCAAAGATGCAAATGTGCGTTCGCATGTCCAATCACGTCAGGTGTGAGTGAAACTGCAGCTTGCCCTCTGTTTCCTGTTGCTGACAATCCTTCAGCTCTACCATCTCCCACCTCCTCTCCCTCCTCCAGTCAGTAACTCTTCTTGCCTGTTCACTCGATGCCAGCCCCTGTATACCAGCTGTTGTACTGTACTACTGTACTTTTCAAGGTACTATACCAGAAGATTAAAAATGTTTATTTTGTGTGTTTGTTTTTTATGTATTATTTGTGTGAAAAGTATTATAAACCTATTACAGTACAGTACTACATAGCCGATTGTGTTACCTAGGCTAACTTTGTTGAACTTACAAACAAATTGGACTTATGAACAAGCTCTCCGAACAGTACTCGTTCGTATGTAGGGGACTTACTGTATTTACATGTCTTTCTCTAATCCTTGAAGAAAGGAACTATGCCACTTCCATTTTTATGTCCCCAGCACCTATCATAGTGCCTGGTACATAATAGGTGGTCAGTGAAGTTTAGTTGCATTGAATTGTTTAGCTGCTAACAAATTTGTGCAGGGAGCTCATTGCTTGTTGCCTAAAAGACTTCAATAGTTCCATGTTGCCTACTCCAGGAATAGCAAAGTCCTCATACCAGCATTTAAGGCTTTCATGATATAACCCAATGTTGCATTTCCTCCCCACTTTGGTAAACTAGTCATTATTTCTCTACTATATCCCTAGCTTGTACATCTGTGCTTATTCTCTGGCTTAGACATCCTTCCACATCTGTCTACCAGTAATTTGCCAAAAACTTCCTCATCCTTCTAAGGTTGTCTCAAAAGCCAACCCTCAGAGAAAGCATTCCCTGACCTCCAACATAGCTCTTCCTCCAAACACGCCCGAGCACTGTTAGCATCACCACCAACTTGACACATTGATCAAATCTCTTTTATGAACTGTTTTCTAGTGCATTGATTGTAATTTTTTTGCTTTGGGGATTAAACAGAAGTCCCATAAATTAAAAAAAATTGACCATTGTTTTCTATCACCCACTATTAGTATGTGATACTTGAGAGAAAATGGTTTTGCACCCACCAATGCATCCAGTCCAACTCCTGATACCTAGTATCCTCTAAAAGCACCAGTTATAAGAAACATCAGAGACCAAATACTGATTGAGGCCTTGCTTTCCTCAATCTCTTCACCAACATGCTTTCACCAATATTCCCTTCTCATGCCCCAATGGAAGGCTGCTCCATCTCTTATAATTGTTACTTTCTCAGAGAGACATTCCTTGCCCACAAATCTAAGGTAGTTACAGCCAATTATATTCTTCATATGAATTTTCTTCATAACCCTCATTGTCCATTTGCTTTTGTAATGCCTGTTTCCCCCACAAGTCTAAAACCTCCATGAGGGAACAGATCATGTCTATTTTGTTCTGTGTTGAAATAGCCATTTCTTAAAAAATCATTTGTCTGTTATATACTTTGAAAGTATTTTCTCCAAGTATGCTGTTCATTTTTTTAACTTTAAATATTCTGTAGTCAAATCTGTTCATCTTTCCATCATGGCTTCTGAAGTTCCTGTTATGTGTGTGTGTGTATATATATATATGTATGTGTATATATATATATATTTTTTTTTTTTTTTTTCTTTTGCAGTACGTGGGCCTCTCACTGCTGTGGTCTCTCCCGTTGCGGAGCACAGGCTCCGGATGAGCAGGCTCAGCGGCCATGGCTCACGGGCCCAGCCGCTCCACGGCATGTGGGATCCTCCGGGACCGGGGCACGAACCCGTGTCCCCCGCATCAGCAGGCGGACTCTCAACCACTGCGCCACCAGGGAAGCCCCCCGTTATGTATATTTTTAATTGCTTCCTTGGAATATGCTCCTAGAGGTGGAAAAGTTGAATGGGCTTCTCCTTAGGTCTTGATGCATTTTGTTCCATTGGGCATATGCCCAGTCCTTTGGCAAAAGTGTGACTTGCACTCTTGAAGCTCTACCCTTTACTCAAATGAATGTGCAGATTTGTCCATATCCATTGCTCCTAAGTATTCCCTTTCCTTTACTTTTATAGCAACTGGATCACCTCCAAGTTCTGAAGTCAGCCTGAGAATAGAAATGAAACTCTCTTTCCAGGTCACATTCTAATCACGGTAATACACAGCACCTTAGCCAACTGGGTACACAACCTGATCTGTCTATCCCAGCCCAGTTACCATAACTGTTGCCAGTTCCTGTCATAGACATATGACAGAGAAGAATGTAACGTACTGTGAGAATAACCTGGTAAATATTGTTGGATGGGATGACATGCATACAAAAGTTTGGTGACCTCGGTTCACATTTAGCCCTTAGCCATGTCTATGAACGTCATATGACTTCATCTGATCTTTAATCACCCCACCACACATACGGGAGCACTGCGGGGGGGAAGTCAGGTCAAGTGATCAATGGGGCTTTCCTAAATTAAACCTGCTTATAATGCATCATTTCCATTGCCTTTCCTCTGCAGATTAAAGAGTAGAATTCTTTGTAATATATATTTTTGCCTATTCCAGATCCCACACGCAGGGTAAGAAAAGCAAATGAATGCTTTTCTTTTACTTCTGTTCTTAGGATATATTAAAGAAAAAGGAAGGGATTTTTTTACCTTAAATTGCTTCATCAGAGAGTTTTATTTAGTCTTTTGACTTCTTGAACATTTTTGTTGTTGTTTCATGGAGCTATGCACATATGTAAAAAAGGATTCGAATACAAAGATATAAATCATAGTGGTATCAAAACCTATCTCCAAGTGGAGATGCAATTTGGAACTTTCCCCATGTTTCCACAACTAAGCTTGAGTAGCAACAAAGCAGAGTAGGAATCAGAAAGATGCATCAGACATGGTCCCAAACCTGATCTCTTTCAGGGGAGACGTTCAGAAAGGGACAAAACAAGAACATAAATAGCTACAATATAATGTCATAAGTGACAAAATCCATATTTGTAAGAAGGCACAGGGAGAGGCAATCAGGAAAGATATCTTGCAGCACAGAGCTTGTGGTGGACATTTACTGGTATAAAATAATGTCTTAAGCAAAGATTTGGATAAAGCACGTTTCATACAGGAGGACAGAGTGAGCAAATTCTCTGGAGAAAAAAAGTCAAACTGACAAATTAGTCCCTTTTAAATCTTGTTTTTAATTAAAAGAGTTAAGCCTAATGGAGGGAATGTATTACCGGAAGGAGACAAATTGATGGCTTTTTATCGCCACAAAAAAAAGTAAACGTACTTTGGGCTGCTCAAGTCCCCGCAAAAGGAACTTCCAGTTCCCGACTTGCGCTATTCACTGATGGAGAAAACACTGTAAGAACTCTAGGCTGTTTATTCTTTTCGCTGTCCAATGGCAGAGAAGCCCATACTTCTGCACGCAGCTGATTAGCTACTGTAAAAGCCCCGCTCCGAGCACGAACCAATGACATCTCCGAGCCAAGATTCTTGGAAACAGCTTCTGGCTTGGAATGCGTGACATTGAGACAGCTTCTCGCTTGTAAACAAGGTCGAGTCTGGGCTGGCCCCAGCCCACGCTGTCCGGGGTCCTGTCACAAAAGGCTGATCTTGAACCCACGTACCTCCTGACGGCCGCTTTGGCTTCCTGCTGTCCCCTTACCCCTCACAGCTTCGGGTGCCAGGCCTCCGCGTCCTGGAGGCGGGGCCCAAAGTTCTTTATCTGAGCTGACGGGCGCGGCTCCAAGCTCAGGAAGCTCTCCAAGTTCCAGTGGCTCCTCCCGGTTGGAGCTTCGCGGGCGGGGGATGCGGGGGGCGGGGGGGGGGGGGGGGAGGTGGTGCAGGGAAACAAATAAAACCTCGGGAGGCGGCGGGTGGTGACAGGATACGAACTTGAGTCTCAAGCTACCTACTGCTCCATCGACTCACTACCCGATTCCTCCACCGCGAAGCACCCCCGAACCTCAGCCCAGGCCGGGGAGCACGAGCCCGCCAGCCACCTGCTCTCCCCGTCCGAACGCGCCCCGCCCCTTCTAAGGCCCCAGGTCCTGCTCCCCGCAGCCTTCACGCCACACACCAGCCCCAGCTCGTGCCAGGACGGTGGGCATCAAGATGAAGGCGGCACGCTTCGTGATGCGCAGCGCCGGCTCCCTGGTACCCCGCGAGGTCGAGCATTTCTCGCGCTACAGCCCGTCCCCCCTGTCCATGAAGCAGCTGCTGGACTTCGGTGAGCGGGGACGTAGGGCCCGGGCGGGGACTGGGGAGCTGCCTTAACTTTCAGACCCGGTGTAGGGAGGGCTGGACTCATTACTTAAAACACCTGGTGTCCGCTTTCCTGCTGAACCCTGGAACCTCGAAGCCAGCACACCTTGCCTTTCTTAGATTTGCCTTCTCTCTGACAGTTTGTGCCTGCAGGTCAAGGCCACTTGCAGCCCCGCTGATGCTGGTTGGTTTGAGCTCATCTTTCCTATTCTTTCTGTCCAAAGTTTTCAGTCAAAATAGTTTTTGCTTTCAGTCACCATTTAACAATGAACTGGAAACTTCATCCCCTCCTTCACTGCATAGTACTTCTTGGAGAAGATTCCTAATATTATAAAGTAGCTTCGAATTAACCGAGATTTTATCCTTTAGCCACCCTCCACCCCTCCACAGGGTTCATCTCTCTGTATTCCTAACATTTCCTAACAAAGATTTCTTTGTCTCTTTAGCTTTAATGTTATCTATATATTTGCATTACTGCTGAAAATATTTACAAACTTTCTGCACAAATCTTATAAAGAAAATTTCAAGGATTTAAATGTGGTATTATTTATCACTAGTCTAGAAACATTAGGACTCCCACCCCTCCCCTTTTCCCTTCACTACAGTTTCATATCTAGAACTCTGCAAAGGATGTTGTCTCCCTGACATTGTGATTTGACTAAATCCTGCATTCTTTTATGAATACTAAGAGCCTTGGGATATTATGACTTCTTGGAAGTGAATCCTCATCAAAAAGAGAAAACAATAATTCTCATATTTGGTCACTTTTTAAAAAAAAGAAAGAAAAAGACAAAAGACAATAAAGAATATGCTTACTCCTGAATTATCTACAAGCAGTTACCCAACTGAGAGTTAAATATAATTTTGTAATATATATATGTGTGTTCAATATTGGAAAGTTAATGCTACTCAAATATATAATTTAGATATACTTTTTTCCAAAAACTAAATAGATGCTGTTTATTACAGGTTCAGAAAACGCATGTGAAAGAACCTCCTTTGTGTTTTTGAGACAAGAGTTGCCTGTGAGGCTAGCCAATATCCTGAAGGAAATTTATATCCTCCCTGATGGATTAGTAAATACCTCTTCAGTGCAACTAGTTAAAAGCTGGTAAGTGGTGAACCATTCTGAAACAATCTCTAGTTTTAAGATAGTTATCTGAGTATGAATTCTTACAATATATTAACATCGTAATTGGAAAACAGGTGGTCTGAAGCTTAAATACTTTGAAAGATGTATTTTCTATTAATTTAGGGTAAGTTATCATAAGGGCAGTTATAAAGCTATAAACAGACATTTTTACCCTGAAAGAGTAGATACTTTCACAATATAATTTTAGAAGGCAATATGAAAAATAATTGACAGTTACAATATTAGTTTGTGTTTAAAATAATAAAAGACAGTTTGATATCGCAAAAAGAATCCTGTCCTAGAAATAGATACAAATGACTATTATTTATAGAGGGCCTAATCTTTGTTACTTACAAACCAATTAACAAAGCAGGCCCAGGATCAAATCATGCCTTCCTCTTTTCCTAGTTGTGGAATCCTTGCCTAGTGTCTTATCTCTAGGCCTCAACTCCCCCATCTATTATTGAGGAGAATAAAGTATATGTCTCAAAGGGATATCTGAGTGTAATTAAATGAGGTAATCCATTTTAAAAGCACTTAGAACAGTACCAGGCACACAGCCAGCACTCAGTGTCAGTAATTATCTCCTTCTGCAAATAAGGATACTGACTTAGAGAGGGTAGGTAAACCAAAGGAGCAGATTTTCAGAGAACAGAGCCAGGTTATGCACTGAGGCAGATATGCACCAGACCTTCACCCTAACCCACTGACTGTACAACTTTTTGTTTGTTGATTTAAGAAATATATGTATTATGCACCCATTAAACAATTGCAATCTGAAACATATTCAATCCATAGTATTTACTGCTGCTTTCAAGACTTCTATTCACCTATGAATGAATACAGGAGGAAAAAAATATGAAGCCTTTCTGTAAAAGTAATTTCTAAATGCTTTTGCTATAAAAATAAAGACATTTGACAAACAAAACAGAAAACTGAATAGTGATCTAGGATAGTTAAACAGAAATTTTAAGTTAGCAAGTTGAGGGTTAAATTTGTAGCTTTCTTTTTTCTAAGACATATGTTTTCCAAATGTCTTGGAGGAAAGTTTTAATTTTAAACATAATACGTTCTCTCTTCAAATCATTTGGAAAAAAGCAATCTGTTTTCAGCCACTTGTAAGTGACTATTCAATTTTAAAACTTAAAGCCCACCTGTCGCTTTACAGGTATATCCAGAGCCTGATGGAGTTGGTGGAATTCCACGAGAAAAGCCCAAAGGACCAGAAAACATTATCAGAGTAAGTTTTACGCATTAGAATAAGTGTCTAAAACTTTGACTATTTCTAAACATCAGATTTTTTTCAGACCTCACTTAAAGGATAATTTATAATAGTATCCTGAATAATAAATAACTACCCCCTTACAAATGACAAGTTTTGGCTTGTTGGTTTTTTTTAAAAGCAATAGAGAATTATGGCATTGGAAATGATGCTGAGGATGAAAAGTGTAGAGGACTTTTTAAAAGAAGGAAATCTATTTTTACTCTAAATTTAGTATGATGATTAGATTTGTAGAAGGATTTACTGTTACATAATATCACTGCACGTTGGTGTCATTGTAGAGTACACATTTTCTTTCAGAGTAATTGACAGTCTCTAGCTATAAGAATGAGAAAGAAGACTCTTTTCTAAATCTTACAAGAAATTTGAAGTTTTTTTCACAGTGGCATTCTAGAGCCATCTTAAATAGTACTTATTTTTTAAATTATCTTTTGAAAGAGAAAGCTTAGTGAACAACTGGAGTGAACCTACCACTCACAGAGCTGATATTTTACATGTAAGCTAGAAGCAAAATAAATCTGTTTGTGAAGCTATCTCCTCTACTGTAGTCAAAGAATCTGTAGTCAGAGTCTTCATAAAGCTTCATCCAAACGTTGTATGATTTGATTTGTTTGGATGGGTACTTGAGAAAGGCTTTACCTTCTTTGAAGTAATCTAAGAAATATAAATTAATGAAACTTATTTGAACTTCTACTAACCATAAATGTGTTTTGGCTTAGTTTTGTAGATACTCTCATCGAAGTTCGAAATAGACACCATAATGTAGTTCCTACAATGGCACAGGGAATCCTAGAGTATAAAGATGCCTGTACAGTTGACCCAGCCACCAATCAAAATCTTCAGTATTTCTTGGATCGATTTTACATGAACCGTATTTCTACCCGGATGCTGATGAACCAGCACAGTAAGTTAGTTCATCACGGTCATGATATATAGAGATGGGTGTAGAATACAAGCCATACTCTAAGTAGATATTTCACTACTTGGTGGATCACATTCTTTCTCAGAGGTAGTTCTAATCATTAGTATCCTGATTTTTATAACAATATTCTTTGTTTTTATTTTTCAACAGTCCTTATATTTAGTGACTTACAGACAGGAAACCCAAGCCACATTGGAAGCATTGATCCAAACTGTGATGTGGCAGCAGTGGTCCAAGGTAATTTCTAGGTTTCTGCATTTCCCTTATTGAAAATGTACATTATCTGATTGACACATGTACTGTTGAGGTGACTCTGAATGAATTACTATTCAGAGTGCTCCATTTATGTCTTTATAAACTGTAATAAAGGTCCTTTGTTTTTGAGAGTCAAGTGCTTAAATATTCACTTATAATATTATAAAAAATCTAAACATCAATAGCTAATGTGCCATATTCTCATAGATTATATTTGATATCTGAAGTGCATATATTCCTATAGCAACAGCTATAACTTAATTACTGTGTTCATTTTTTCTTCAATAAAATATTAAAAATTTATTTTTCCATACACATAAACTTGTACTCTAATGAATATTTTGGATTAAGGGTAGTGTATACACTGAAGATCACTTGAAAATTTTACTTGGCATAAATTCACTTAATCATTATGGAAAAAAACCCTTCCATTCCAGATGCCTTTGAGTGTTCCAAGATGCTTTGTAATCAGTATTATTTAACATCTCCAGAATTAAAGCTCACACAAGTGAATGGTAAGCTATAAATTAAATATATTTTTATCTATGTAAAATTCAGTGTTCTCCCAGTATGATTACTTCTTGTAAATACAAAGCAATGTCTGTGTTCCTTTTCTGCCTTCTGAACTTGCCTAGAATTTGTACACATTTTTTTTTTTTGAAGCCAAGGTTCTCTTTATCTCAACTGGAAAGTTCCAATTGAGTATATTCAGTTGCTAATGAAAATTCATAAAGAAGAATGGTTTGAACAGATAATTTAGGATTTAGAGTAGGAGCTAAGTTTCAATATCTTTGATCAAAGAAAGACTGCTTACTACAGAATACAGGAATAAGGAGGTCAGATTTGGAGGAACCACTTGGTAGTGGAGATATGCTCCTAAAGAGGTTACTTATCAGATCTGAAAACAAAAACACTTTAAATTGCACTATAAGAAAGAAGCCAGTCATAGAAGGACAAATACTTGTGATTGCACTTATATGAGGTATCAAAAATAGTCAAGCTCATAGAAGTGGAGAGTAGAATGATTGTTGCCAGAGGCTGAAGGAAGCAAGGAGATGGGGAGTTGCTATTCAGTGGGTATAAAATTTCAGTTATGCAAGATGAGTAAGTTCTAGAGATCTGCTGTATAACACCATTCCTACAGTTAACAATATTGTACACTTAAATATTTAAGAAGGTAGATGTCATGTTAAATGTTCTTACCAATTTTTTGTTTTTAATTTTCACTATAAGTATATATCACTGTTTTGAAAGCAGAGCATACTTCAATAGCTTCAACTCTAGGGTACCTAAAAGGATAAGGTCTTCCCACACTGAATGAAGTAATTACAGGATGAATGCAAGGCACTATTTTTATCTTATCCCATAGTTGCTTCTCAAAGCAAGACAGTACACTGAAATTGGAATAACTTCCTTTCCACTCAAAGTAAACATCTTTTTCAAGTAATAGTTATAGATGAACAATGTTTGTTGGTGGTGAGAATTAAAATCAAGTTGCTCAAATTAAGAGTAGCTTAACTCATGGATTGGGGATAGGGAAATGTAATGGATTGCTAAACCAGAAGTAGGAGTACAAATAAAGACTGAAAAATATTTTTAAGCATTAACAGCATTGTTGCATAATACTTGTAGATAAACTGCTTGAACTGTTTGATGAAATAAAGAGGGAACTGTGCCAGACCTTGTTTTCTGATTCAAACTTTGCCACGGCCTGGAACACCAAAGAATAATACTTTTATTTTTCTTTTCAGAGTATTATGAGGTTTTTGTTTCTATTTTCTTTAGCCTCTTGGTGAAATTTAAGCTTATTTAGCCTATGGGATTTTATGTTTAGTTGATAAAAATCAAGAATAATCAGTAATAATCAAGAATAATCAGTTGTGTTTACTGTTTAAAGGGAAGCTTCTAAGGTAGGACTCTAGAGTGAGGAGGATGGGGAGTATTCCAATTCTGTTTAAATCTAAAATATTAATCAAATAGATATGAAAGTTTATTTTAATGAAATATTTGTTCAGCAGTTCTAAATTAGCTTAATTTTTTCTAGGAAAATTTCCAGGCCAACCAATTCATATTGTGTATGTTTCATCTCACCTTCATCATATGCTCTTTGAACTATTCAAGGTAAGACACTTCACAATAATTGCAATTTTGTTTTTTTAAATGTTAACTGGTTACATTTTTATTCCCTTTATCATTCCCTACTAAACAGGAGCCTCACTATCTTCTCCCAGGCATGCTTCTGTGTCCTAACAAAAAGAAGCTGCAGTTAATGTTTGAAAGGGTACATGCAGTTCCTTGTAGCATCAACATGTATTTGAGAATGCACAATATGAGTCACTATATCTCAATGCTCCCTGTTCCCATTATTTTTCAGGTGTCCAACAAAGCACTAGTCATTCATGCATTCATTAAGGGAGGTTGTGGGGTGAATGCTTCAGTGACTGAGGCCTTGTTATCTCCATCCCCATAGGCCGGTCCAACTCTAAATCCAGAGGTTCAGGTCCAGAATTACTGGAGGTGGCAGGGTCCCAACCTATGACTAGAATATACTCAAAGGACAGTCAGTTCCTTCAGTGATCTACTTTAATGTGCATATGAATCACCTGGGGGTTTTGTTAAAATTCAGATTCTGATTCAGTAGGTCTGGAATTGGGCCTGAGATGAGTAACTTCTAATAAGCTAACGGGTGATGCTGCTGATCCATGGTCCACACCTTCCATAGCAAAACAGTAGGGTAGGGCTTCTTAAACGCTAGTATGCATTAGAATCACCTAGAAAGCTTTTAAAACACAGATTCTTAAGCCTGTCCCAGAGATTTTGATAATCTTGACCTGAGAATCTGCATTTCTAACAAGCTCTTAGAGGATGTGGATGTTACTGGTCTGGGACAGCCAGGTACTAAGAATCAAATCCTGTCCCAGGTTCTAAGCCCAAACTGAAACACTATACCTGCACCAAAAGACAGAAAAACACTTGAAGCTTTGTGATGGTTCCTAAGAGTCCCCTGGACTGGAGAGGAGGAAGTCGTCAAAAAAAGTGAAATCCTCTTCTAATTCTGATGTAACTCTTCCCGGAACCTACTGTTTCCTAACTTATTCTAATGTTAATGCAATGAGGTATTGATTGTACTACAAACGTCTGATCTATTTTATTTCTCTTCAGCTAATGCTTAGAGCTTAACATTATTATATAGAAAGCAGAAAGCAGATAACCTATCAGAAGAAGGGTAGAGAGGAAAATGGGTAAAATAAACCAAAACTTTATCTGTATGAGATTCATCTACTTATCTGAAAACTTGTTTGAGCTTCTTCTCTGTTAAAGGACAAAAGATGCTTTTTTGTTGATTTACTTTTAAATTGAATGGTCCAACTCATACAGTTATTTTGCCATCATTGGTAAAAGTTAAGATGATAATCAAATGCAAATTGAAATTTAATTTAGAATTATTTACTATCCTTTTAAATAGTAACAACCTTTTCCCAGCAAATTTTATAAAAGCCAATAAATTGGTTCAATGATTCACTGTTATTTGTTATGTAATAGTCTTTGGTGCTTAGATGTAAAATGTAATGGAAAGTCAGAAAAGAGAAAGCCAGGAAATGGACTATAAAAACCAATTTCTACATTTAAATTAAGCTTACAAATAAGAACTTGACAGCTAGCAGAATTGTTTTTCCATTAGACATTACTCCCAGTAGCTATATTACATGGTAAATGAATATTTTTCATTATACCTCCTGCATGACACAATCATAAATGGCTATTTACAGAGCTATTTTACTACTAACTTAAAAAAATAAAATAAGAACTTTGAATTACCCTCTGTGCTGCTTTCATTTTAAACATAAAAAACAGTTATTTATTGTCCCTCATCCTCCTGCCATTGAATTCCTTACGGTTTTGTTTTCTTTAGAATGCAATGAGGGCCACAGTTGAACACCAGGAAAATTGGCCTTCCCTGACACCAATTGAGGTGATTGTTGTCTTGGGAAAAGAAGATCTTACAATTAAGGTAACCATTCTCTGTTTTTCTTTTGAGTCTTTCTTAAGAGAATTTTTTAAATAGTCAATAATAATAAAGCTCTCTGCTTTGAACAATAGATCAAAGTCATGTACACCAGGTGACTTTTAAATGAAGGAAAGACATTTTTATATAAACAAATGCGTATTGTTTTATATGTGTAGCTCTGATGACTGGTTTGTTTGTTTAAGATTTCAGATAGAGGAGGTGGTGTTCCCCTGAGGATCATTGACCGGCTCTTTAGTTACACATACTCCACTGCACCAACGCCTGTGATGGATAATTCCCGGAATGCTCCTCTGGTAAGACCAATTATATGGCTAAGTTCACCCCAGCCACCTACTTCTAAATGTAGAGCAAGGATTACAAGGAAGTATTTAGGCAAGTTAATCAATTTAGTTAAATTGGGCATGGGGGTTATGAGAAAGCATTTTGCATTCCTATGATCATGTACACCACTTTGTCAATAACTGATCTTTCCCTTCTAGGCTGGTTTTGGTTATGGCTTGCCAATTTCTCGTCTCTATGCCAAGTACTTTCAAGGAGATCTAAATCTCTACTCTTTGCCAGGATATGGAACTGATGCTGTCATCTACTTAAAGGTATCCTTTAAATCCAATAAAAAAAAAATCATATTTCTGAAAAGACTGCTTCTTTTACAGCCCTGAGTTCTACGGTCCACAGTGAATACCCAAACTGAGTTAGTGCAAATAATGACCACAAGTCATTATATTTTCTATTTGGTATGTGTAGATATATTATTTAATATTTAATGTGGTAACGTATCAAAAAGGAAGTGGGCCAGGCTACTTGCCTCAGTGAAGCAAAATTGTTTCCCAAGAAGTGCATTAGTTTCTGAGTGAGGAGATGCTCATTTGAATTTTTTAAGGCAAATCCTATCGGCATTTGTAAGAACAGCTATACTTTTGTTTTACTTGGACTTGTGGGAAATACATATACGCTAATAATATTTCAGCCTAGAAAACAACTGATATCAAGATACTCAAGACCTTAAGCTGAACTTGTTAGAAATCCAGGGAGAGGAAAGCTGACTGCTCAGAAGCTATCAGTGGGGTGCCTGGCATTTCCTGTTTATACTTTAAAATTTGGTACATGTTTTTTCCATTTCTGATAAAGCCTCAAATTATTTGTTAAGGTCACTGTCCTGATGCTGTTAATCATTTGCCAACTATTTCAAATGAAAATATATTCACAGTTATTAACAACTAAGACATTAAGCTTCTAGGCTCCCATTTTTGTGCAAGGGAAAATGGGACCATTTGCCACATGGTCTTAGAACACCTGAAATAGTTACTCATTTCTTAAATAGTGAAAATGTCTTCAAAGTATTGGAAAAGGTTAACATATTATAGATTTACAGTATCAGATTTTAACAGATCAATAGTATCAGGTTAGGACTCTCACTTTATCACACATACAAAGGTTTTGCAGGCAAAACCTGTTGCTATTCAACTCTATGGCATCAGCAATATCCAAACAAGGGACATGTGTAACTACTGAACACAAATACTATTACCTGATTTATAACTGTATATATATTATTTCAGCCCCTATGGGGTGCAGATAATATTCATTTTTCTTTTATACAGTGCCTAGCATACCATGGACTCTGGTGTGCTCTTATTAGTAAATCAATTAAAAGAATGTATTTGAATGTTTGAATACTTACCTCTGAATTTATTTTGAATAAGCACTTCAGGTACAAATTATGCGATGAATAATTTCTTTGGTTTGATTTTTTCCTCCCCTTTCTTTCAGGCATTATCTTCTGAGTCTGTAGAGACACTCCCAGTCTTTAACAAATCAGCCTTCAAACATTATCAGACGAGCAGCGAGGCTGGTGACTGGTGTATCCCAAGCAAGGAACCAAAGAACCTGGCAAAGGAAAACGTGGCTGTGTGAGGAGGGACCCTCAGGACGCTTTAAGGGATCAAAGTGGGTCTCTGCCAGTGCTGCTTCCTGAATGTTTGCGTGTGAACTCTTGTTTTCTCAAAAACAAACAACAGCAACAAAAACTCCTTGGTCAGAACACTGATGTGAAGAGGAAGAAAGCTCCTTTCTGTGACCCAGGCGAGCACAGTGCAGGACTACAGGAGTTCGTGGCTGGCTAGCTCTTTATTCTTTTAACTTAGAATAACGTATGAGTTTATATCAAATCCTGGAGAAGAAATAAGCCTCAGTTTTCCATCTCTTTATCAGCAAGAACAGGAAAGAGTGAGAAGTAAAGATGTAGGCTAGCAGTTTCAATGACTGATATTTTAGGCCACTGGTTGATGTTATAAGATACTGGTATTTATGGATTATCAAGTGTCAGTGTACCAGTACTTTCCTGTCACTCAAAGGACTAGGGCTTATTTTATACTATATGATTAGAAATGTACGTAAACATACATTTCATATATATCTATGCACTCTAGAGATGAAAAGCCAGTGACTGAAATAACGTTTACTTTGAACGAGGAGGAGTGAGCCAACACATTTTATTCTAAGTTGCAGCCAAGGCATGGGCCTATGTAAAAACTCAGAAGAAAGCCCCTGCTGATAAATGCAGTGCCTTTATTATGCTGCTTTTCCTGTTCACACCTCAAATAAGAAGTGAACACTTATTGCCAGGTGCCTTGTCTTGGTTGAATTTTAAAATATGCACTGATTTCAGGACGTTGGCAGTTGGAGGGAGAGAAGAATTACCAAAGTGATAGCAAAATCTCACCTTGCTTTGTTTATAAATGAAACAGAAGTAGATTGGAAAAACCAGTGTTAGGGAAAGAAATCATGCATTCAGAACCTAACTCAGTAGGAAGGGCTGTTCTCTACACTGCAGTGGTGGTAATCCAAAGGCATCTATTTTCTAGGCTTAAAAAGATGTATTTTTTATATATTTAATTATATTCTCTACACTTCACCATTAACATGTCTGATAAAAATCTGTAGTTAACGAATAGCTCGAGAACATTAGAATTTAAATACTTCTTAGAGTATTTTTAACAAATAGCCTGCAAGTAAGGTTTTCATGCTATCGATGCTGATGCTTTCATTTGTGAATCATTGTGAATGAGAGCTAATGCATGAAAGCTGGAATGCATATGGAACTTTGGGGGAGTTCAAGTATAATATGCAGGTTGATGGGGCAGTCTAGCACATTCCTCTTAGAGAAGAAATGAAAAAACAAAGGAAAGTAGGAAGGAAGGAAGGGAGGGAAGAAAGATGGGAAGGAAGGAGAGAGGGAAGCAGAAGGCAAGCATCTTGCTATATTCCCCACAAATTATTTCAAGAAATGACCCATATTATCATGGATAAATTATTTGCGAGAGAATGAATTGGTGTCTTTCAAAACAGTATGGCTTCTTTAAATGGTTCTCTCACTCTTGCAAGATAATAGGCTTTTATGAGATAATAAACTCTTCTGTGTCAAATTGATGTTTTAAACCGGGATATCGAAAAAAACTAGCACTTCCTGTTTTGTAAAATAATCAGCACTGTCTGTATGTTGAATTTAACATTTGTGTTTAATTTTCTCATGGCCTAGTGGTGTGGTGCTTCTGGTAGTGGCCATAAAAGCCTCAAACTATTTGTTGTGGATTTCAGGTGTTATCATCAGAAGTCCTGGAAGTGACTTTTCTTGATGGTGAGACTCTGGCTCATGCATTTATTGATTACACAGAACTATTTGCAATAGGTTTTGACTTTTCAAAAATTTAAACACTTTTGCACGTAAATTCTTGTATTTACCAAAGATTAAAGCAGTTGATTAATAGTTAACTCAAACACTGTGAACTACCTTTAAAACACAAGAGAAAAAGAAATGTTGGTATCTCAATAACATCAACTGTGTAAATGGAGTTCTATAAAATAGAAATAGTCCACATTGGTATTTGTGAAATCTGTGGAAGAACTTTAGGATCCTAGTGGATGGAAACTGAATGTTCAGGCCCACTTAAATTATTAATGTATAAATTGTGTTTTTGTGTCTAGGTTATGTACAGAGAAATGTGACAATTTTTATAATAAATATTTTTTATTATAATGGTAGATGTAATCTTTTAAAGTTCTTTTCTCAAATTAATGGAAAGTACTAAGAAGAATTTGAGGTAAAGTTTTTCCTCACTTTACACCAAGTCTAATTTAGCTACATATGGGGTATAGCCTTTAAAAAACAAAACCTTAAAATCTTAATTTTTAAACAAAAGATACTTTATAGCATTCCAGAAATTTCTGGTTCTCCTTTGCTCTCTTGGTTATGCTCCAATAACACATAGTACAATGTGTGTTTATCTACATGAATAAATTCAAGAATTGTTTTTCCAATGCATGCACTCTCTACATTTTTTTTTTATAAATTTACTTAAGAGTCTCACTTAGTGACTGTATTTACATAGCAAATACAGTGGAGTATCAAAATAATTACTTAGATAATTTAGGTTCCCAAACAATTTCTAGATTAAATATCTGGATAATAATAGGGTAGAAATAGGATAGAAGTACTAAATTAAGTGGTGACATGTTTTATCTTTGCTATCTTCACACTGTCTTTCTTTACTAATTTAATCCTACTTTATCATTAGACAGCATTCTCTGCCTACCTCTATAATGCCCTTATTGCAAAGTTTTGCAAAAAAACAAATAAAAAAGGAATGGAGGGAGGAAGGAAGAAAGGAAGGGAAGGAGGGAGGGAGGGAAGAAAGAAAAGCAATTAGAATAAAATAAAATTAGTGGAATAAGTTTGTCGTAACTAAATTCTAAAATCTTGTCAGAATAATCATATGTAAATAAAAAATGCCATCAACTATGGCATTAGACTCTAAAGAACCTATACTGAAGCCCTTCAGCCCTTCAGCAATGACATGCTTGTTCACTTGACTACCTTCATTTCTTCTTCTGTCAAGGAAGTACTGCACTGTCTAAAGGAAGCCCAAGAGCACACACATACCTACACACACGGGATTAGCTATACAGTTCCCTTGAATTAAGCAATTTGGGAGGTAGGGGGTTAGCATGTGCCCCGGGCTCAGAACCTTCATCCCCATTTCCACAAAAACTGCAAGACTTCAAGTCCCACAATTCTCCATTTATGGACATGTACATCTTTTCGACTCAATGTGTATACCCCCAAAGGATACTAATTTTCAAGTTCAACAAAGTTGGCTGAATTTTCATTAAAACTGTCTTTACACCATTTCTCCCAAATTTCAAATTTGGCTCGAAATGGTAAGAGCATTTTATCTTAACTACAATAACCTGTGCAAAAAGATCATTGTGACCTAGTAGTTTAAGCACTGGCCTTATAATTTCTTTATTCTACTACTACGCTTTTAGGTACCGTAGTTACACTTAGATGTGTAATAACACTGCAAATGTATATGAAATCTCCAGGTCACTTTGGTCTGTCTTGATCAAAGTATTGAGGAATTTTCATAATTTCACAGGAGCTTATGTAAGAGGTCCCCAACCCTCCACCATGAACACTTAGAGCAGTAGGCTTCTATCTCCATTAACATTCTATCCATACATCTTTTCGGGGATTTTTTCACTTTTTACCTTGCATCACAGTTACTTAGGCACTCAATAAACATCTCCTGGATGGATACATGAATAAACACATAAATAAACCTCTGCCTTTAGAACAGCATCCCTGCGTTTAAAAGCAGATTGGAACTCTGTGTTAAACAAACATACATCAAATTTTATAAGATTTTATGCTTTAAATGGTATTCAAAAAGTTTTACAACATTGCAGAAACTCTGGAATATTTTTCCAAGCCAGAAAAATTGCAACTGATCTTGTTTAAAGTAGCTCTACATTGGTGGCCTTTGGCCATTAAAAATTATCACATATTTCAAAAGAAATTAAATAATGGATAAAAGTTATAACTAACTAATGAAATTTCTTGAGCAGATGGGTTGCTATTTCAGATTTTATTAGTATTATTCCTTCTTGTTCACCTTGGACTCAGATGAAAAAAAAATCACCATTCATATTTCATGGCCTCTTAATGGAAATGAGCAACTGTCTTTTAATGAGATTTTCCAGTTCCTACTAAAGTGCAAATAAACATAAAAAGCCACTCAAAATCAACAGAAATGTCAGTAGCCTTGAAAACATGTTGAATCTATTAAATGATGTGAAAATGATGTGAACTGTCTTAGTGATAAATACAGCAATGAAATAATAAAGTTTATCAGCAGATTAAAAGACATCATTCTCATGTTTACTGCTATTATTCAATGTAATGAAAATAACACAAACTGGTTGCTAGGAATTTTTTATGAGCATATTATTTTCCATAAATGTAAAAGGATGCTTTAACATATAAGACAAATAGCCTATTAAATGGCAAAGTCTTGAGTTTATTTTATCAATTCCATTAAAACTATGCCCTTTAATGTGTTTCTAGCCCCCAAAATACACTTCGGTATTTGGCAGAATTGCCCTTAACTCAGTATTTTTCTTTTAAATTCACTTTTAAGAATAACAAAATATGTTTGAAATTATAGCTTTGTGACCTGAAAATGAAATAAAAATTTGAAAACAAAAATGAAAAACTTATACCATATTCTTAGGCAATTCTCTTTACCTATTTGAGTCCCAGTTTTCTCTTCTACCTATGTGAAATAATTAAATGAATTCTAGTGCTTAAGGAAGACACTTTTAATTCTAAATTCTCTGAATCTATTCTCATAACAAGCAAAAACATTATTTCTTTAATTTTACATTTATATGAAATGATGGATGTTTACTAAACTTATTGTGGTAATTATTTCATGATGCATATAGGTCAAATCATTATGTTGTACACCTTAAACTTATGTAGTACTGTATGTCAATTATATCTCAATAAAACTGTAAGGGAAAAAATGAACTCTCACATAACTGAATGAACGAATGAATGAATAAAGTTTTTTAAATACATTAACAGTGATGAACTTTATTTTTTTAATTTTATATTGGAGTATAGTTGATTTGCAATGTTGTGTTAGTTTCAGGTGTACAGCAAAGTGATTCAGTTATACATATACATATATCTATTCTTTTTCAGGTTCTTTTCCCATATAGGTTATTACCGAGTATTAAGTAGAGTTCCCTGTGCTATACAGTAGGTCCTTGTTGATTATCTATTTTATATATAGTAGTATGTATATGTTAATCCCAACCTCCTAATTTATCCCTACCCCCTTCCCCTTTGGTAACAATAAGTTTGTTTCCTAAGTCTGTGAGTCTGTTTCTGTTTTGTAAATAAGTTCATTCGTATAATTTTTTAAATTCCACATATAAGTGATACCATATGATATTTGTCTTTGATTTACTTCACTTAGTATGATAATCTCTAGGTCCATCTATGAATGAATGAAGTTTTTGAATCTATATTTTCTAATAATTCTTTACTGAATACCCTGCCTCCAATTTCTCTGCAGTCCAAACTAGGCTTTGTATAATATCACTGTCAAGCTCAGAATCTTTTGCTGCCTTCCCAGTGCCTAAGAATCTGATATTTATAGTTTTCTACAATCCAACCTACACAATCAACCTTATAACCTATACCTTCTGTTACTGAACTGTTTAGTATATTGTCTTCTAAATATGCAACCAACATTTTCCTTTTGATCATTGTAAATATGCCTGCCTGAAATGCCCTTCTTCTCTTCTCTGCCTTTTTCCTAAAAGCTGCTCAACCTTCTAAACCCAACTCAAATTCCCCCCTCCATGAACTGAGCATCCCAGTCCAAAGTGCCTTCTCTCCCAACTTCTTCCTCTAAGCTCTCACGTGGTCAGGACCATTTTAGTATTTAGCACGTAATTCTTAAGGTTGCTAGTTAAATGTTACAGAGAGGTATAAAATCCAGAAACCCAATTAGATTGTGTTTTCCCTGCAATCCAGGACCATAACCTATATGAAAACCATGATGTTAAGCCTGTCTCATGTATAGTAGACATCAAAAATATTTCTTGATTAATATATTTTTGATGAGTTGGGAAAACAGAGAAAAGCAATGAAATAATTCCTGATTGAGAAGATTATTCTACTGATCTAAAACCAACGTCACCCATCATAACATCAAGGGCCCTCAGCACTTCTTCTCCGTCTGGGAAGGATCCATGTTTATTTCCAGATGGATCATGCCTATAATATATACATACAAACTAACTTAAACCTTTTATTTCAGGCTTAAAACTAGGTCTGTGTCCCCAAGGAGCTTAGAGTCCTGTTGAAGAGTTAAAGAGACACAAACGTGTGAGAAGTTAAATCATGACCAAAGATTTTACTAACAGTTCAAGTCAACAGTAGAGGAGATGCCATAATTCCTAATATACATAGCCAGGCATATTCACTAACATTAACTGCTATAGAAATTTAAAGAAGGAAAGGTGATTTCAAGCTAAAGTGACTAGGTAGAAAGAGGACAATTTAGGGGAAGTGGGGAAAAGACCATGAAGAAACTATCCAGGGAGAAGGTGGGAAAGGTATATTGGAGCTCAAATAAATATAGGCTAATGTCTAGATGTGGTATCTGGGGCAACAAAGAGCCATTTACTAGGATAGTAAAAGGATCAAAACATTTCTGTGGACTAAAATCTTAAGATCGTATGTCTCACTGTCAGTTTATTTACAAAATACAGTGCAGCAATCAGCACAGTCTTCTTAAATGAGAGATTAATTTAATATTTGAATAATTAAAGAGAGAATCCGTGGTATGTTGGCTGATGAGTGAAAACAGTGGGTTTTCACACAAGTGTCATACTGGTCAGACATGTAGGACTCTGGAGCCAGGCTGCCTATATTTCCATGCCAGCTCTGCCACTTAATAGCCATGGGAAGTTATGTAACTTTTCTCTGCTTAAGTTTTCTGATCTGTGAAATGGGGATAATACTATAGCACCTTCCTTATAGGAATGCTGTGAAAATTCAAATGAGTTAATATATGTAAAGCATTTATAACATTCTTTGGCACATAATAAAATTTATATAGATATTTGCTATTTTATCAATAATGTTATTTAAGTATTAGATACTGGATCCTTCTATTAAGGAACTTCTATTAAGTTCCGATACAAATAAGTGGATAGCAATAAAAATAAAGTACTGTTCTTCAGACATGAGGTCATACAGTGTGAGCATGAAATATCAATGATAGTAACAGATTTGCTCCAATATGCCCTACGGCCCGATTATGACGCTGGGATTAGATTTTTAGGTCAAAGTATGGTCTATTGACCTGAAACTGCTGAGTAAGGCTAAAACCTGTTCAGGAAGGGATCAAATGCAGACCTTGACCTCTTTGGTAATGCTGTCTAACCAGAAACTGGGTGGATGGTGATGCCATGTATTAGCTAATGAGATCCATTAACTCTTTTAGGTCCCTTTGAGAGCACTGCACAAGGCTGCACCTCCCAGAACACAGAGAAGAAGCTAGCTCACTGCACATTATAAACAAACATATAGCACTTTGCCCAAAGCACACTCTCAATAATTGTTTGTCGAATGGATGAAAAGAGACTTAAACCATAAAAATAACAATTAGGCTTCAGTTGTTCCCCAGGCAGCCTCCTTCCCCTTCTAAATATCATATTTCATCTTGTGAAAGCAGAGCTCCAAATGATAACAAAAGCAAGCACAAAACACAATTTTTAAAAAGCCTTTGAAAACAGTTCCCTGGCATATTGGAAAGTAGAATATGTTTTCTTTTTTTTTTTCTTAGAACGTCTGACAATGGTTCTTTGTAACTGAAAATACATCCTGCATTCTGTTTAGAGTCAGATGTGATTCTTATCTTCACCTAGTCCAGGTAGTTCCACGCAGGATTTTACTTACCATGCACTAATTTGGGGGAAATTATCTTAGGGATAAAACTTGCCACTGAACTTGAAGAAACAATTTTTAACCACAGATAAACTATTGGTTATAATATTGACTTGATCTTTTTAAGCTATTATTTCCATTGGCAGAAAATATTTATTTCATGTATTAGAATAGAAATTGGTTTCACTATACTTCTTTCTTCTCTCTCTGACCCCTTTTAAATTGAACATTAAGTAGGCAAAAAAGAAAATTCTACAGAATTTATTATGTGACAGATATTTTTCTAAGGATTTTACATTAATTAATTCATTTTTCCCTCCCAAGAACCATTATTAACTCTTTTGCATAAATGGACTTTTATCCTCACAACATCTGTATTATCCTACCCATTTTACAGATAGAAAACTGAGCCACAAAGCAGTCCAGTAAGTTGTCCCTATCAAGGGACAGAGCTGGGATTTGATTCAAGGCACTCTATACTTCAGAGCCTTTGCTCTGAAGAAACAGTCCTTCTTTGAGAAATTCAGGGAGGACAGCAACAAGTCAGAGTGATGCCTGAGGTCATGCAAATGTGTAACCCATAGCTAGTCTACAAGGCAGAGGGACACGGTCACTGACCTCATCACAAGGAGCCTAACCAACCAGCTGCAGGTCCCTGTATTTCTTCAGACAATATTTTCAGAAGTCCCTACCTACTTGCAGAGCCATCAGAAGCTTGGGTTGTTAGACCAGCTCATGCTTTCAACTGAATGACACTTAACCATTCTTCAGGGATTGAGGCAATTCACTTACTTATTCAACAAGTAATCAGCAAAGATTTCTTAAGCACCACACGCCTCCACGCACTAGGAATACCATAAAGAATCACAACGATTCCTACGCTCAAGGACATTATAGTCTACTTGTGAACGTAGAAATTAGGTTTCTAAATATTGATATGTGTTAATATCTTTATTTATTCATATTATCCTGAGAGTTAGATACAAGATTTCTGGGACAGGGACAAACTATTTATACTTACTTACAGTAAAAACTGCATCCGTTCCCCTGGCCCCAATCTTTCCCCCTTCTAAGGTGATTCAGTGAGAGCCAGACGTCACATTACACTTACTGGGGTCTGTACTATAGGTGAAGAACCCCCCCCCCCAAAATATGAGAGTTTATCTGGAAGAGGAACAGCTGTCTCCCACTCCCTCCCTTTGTGAGACAGTGAGAAAAAACTTTGCTCCCTAATGTACACAAATTCTCCTTCAGGAAAGAAGGAGAATACCCTTTGGAATGTAAAGAAATATTTCCGGGGGGCAATATGACAAGTTTTGTCCTGGCAAAGCCCACTAACAATTCCTGGGAAATAAAAATAGAATCTGGATAATAAAATAAAGTCTGACCTTTTTTTCTTTTCCTTTGTGCTTTATCCAGTTTCACTTGCTCACATGGGGCCGCATGCAGAGGCCTTGCACCTGAGGTTGCACACGACACTTCAGTTCAAGATGGCAGCCAAGGGCTGTGTGCAAAGACACTGCACCTGGCACTGCAATGTGGAGCCACGCCCAACCTGCCAGAACTCCACCCCTCCCCCTGCTGTGAAGAACCCTATAACGCAGCTCCTCCTACAACCTGTCCGGGAAAGTGTGTGCTCTAGAGCGAGAGCTTGCTCCTCTCTTTTCTTTGATCAAACGATAAAGCTTTCCTCTGCTTACGAACAGAATTCAGCCTTGTTCTATTAGTTCGGATGACACCAGACAGCAGGACCGTCACTGGGGAAGTTTCTCTGGAAAGAATCCCGCGTAAGGGTCTTATTCCAAGACAACACTTGGAATGTCTCCAGGCTCAGCTTTGGTCAGGTGCCGTTTTCAGAATCAACCCATGTAAACATGGGGGTGAAATGTTCTAAGTGTCCAAGGCTTAATCATGCGCCTACCCACAGGGCTAGAGGAACGGGGTTGTGGTGATAATTGGTCCAATTTAAACCATATAGACTGAGAAGGGTAACATAAAATGAGTAGAGATGTTTCCCCGAAGGAAAGGATGGTAGCAAACCAAGAGCATATGTCCACTACAGCAGGAAAGTATGAGTCAGAGCACAGGTGGGGAGATTTTTACTAGGTAGGGGGAAAAACGTGTCCTCCATTATAATAAGAGGAAATCATGTGAGTTAGATCACGTTTTGGTTGTTAAAGCTTATCTGTAGAGAAGGGAAAGATGAAGTGATCAGAGGTTTGAGGACAGAAAATAGCTTTAAAATAATTGCAGAGAGCAGGAGGACAAGCTATGAGAGAACATATAGTTAGGCACAGTGGGGAGAGGAAAGAGGTTGTTGACTAAACTGCTCAGTTGTGTGATTTCTCCCGTTACCTACTCAAGAGTCTGGATTAGGCGTCAGCAAACTGTTTTTCCTGTCAAGGGTCAGATAGCAAATATTTTAGGCTTTCTGCACCACATGTTCTCTTTCACATATTTTTCTTGGCCTTTTAACAAATCTTTAGAAATGAAAAAACTTTTCTTAACTCCTTGACTGGGCTGTAGTTTTCTGGTTTCTATGAAGGCAGGGATAACATGGAGGGTTACGTACATCTATGGTTGTGAATTCGTCCAACAGGAAAACGAAAATAAAGAGACAATAAAGTTTAGAGTATTTGTGAACGAGTGAATGAAACTGAGTCCACTAGACATTGAAGTCACCAATCACTCATTATTTATAGATAAATTCAATTAACATTGCTTAGGTGTCTGTTGTGTGCCAGCCACAAAGCTATGTTCTAGGGATACAATGGTAAGCAACACAGGCATGATCTCTACCTTCATGGGCTTTAGAGCCTAGTGGGCAAAGACAGATTCATTTTAAAATAACAAATAAAAATGTATAATTATACCTGGATCAGTGTATAGTATATACAAATTTTGCAGCATAAAAAATTCAAGAAATATAACATTCTTCTATTCTTCCAAGTCAAATTTGACTTGCTTTGAGTCCCTATACTATGTCATACCCCCATCCCAAATCATTATATGAGTTTCTCTCCCTTCAGGGCTGTACAATGATTCAGGAGTCAGTCCAAAACAGTCAACTATGGCCCTTTGGCTTTGGGATTATGCAGATAACTGCTGTTTTATCTGCTTTCCAAACCTGACTGATGACTGTAAAGGAAAGAGAGGAGATGGAGGAGATCTGTGCCTGCAGTGCAAAGCTTGAACCTGGAGATCTTTACTAGCGATCTCCCGGCAATTTCCTGTGTACAAATGCCTAGGTTACTCAATTGCCACCTGGACTGTATCTGTCCAAGGAGTCAGCTATTTCTACCTCACAAAATTCAGTGTCTTGTTTCTAGCCTCCCCAACTCTGGTACAGTGCCACGTAAGCCCAATGACTAGTCAAATATTTCTTAAATAAAAAAAAAAGAGGTGGGACAACACATGCTCACAAATTTTATTAACTTAGATGAAACTGACCAATTCCTTGAAAGACAGAAATTACCAAAACTCAGACAAGGAGGAATAGATATCCATCCCTACATTCATTAAAGAAATTGAATTGCTAATTAATAACCTACCAAAAAAAGAAGGCACCAGTGTATATGATTTTACTAGTGTATTCCACCAAATGTTTAAGGAGGAAATAACATCAACTGTCAAACAACCTCTTCCAGCAGATAGAAGCAGAGGGAATATTATCTAATTCATTCTATGACAGCAATATTGCCCTATAACCAAAACCAGATAAAGACAGTGTAAGAAAAGAAAACTTCAATATCTCTCATGAACATAAGTGTAAAAATTATCAATAAAATATTACCAAATGAATTCTATCATAAATAAAAATAATTATATACCACAGCCAAGTGAGACACACTCCAGGTACGCAAAGCTGGTATAACATTTGAAAAATCAATCAATATAATCCACCATACCAATAGGCTAAAGAAGAATCATATCATCACATTAATTGATTAAAGAAGAACAAAGTTGAAGGACTTATATTACTGAATTTCAAGACTTTGATGACTCTAAACCTACAATATAAACAATATAGTGTGGTATTGGCAAAAGCATAGACACATGTATCAATGGATCAAACAAGAGAGCCCCCAAAATAGTCCCAAACAAATACAGTTAACTGATTTTTGCAAATGTGCAAAAGCAATTCCATGGAGAAAGGATAGTCTTTTCAACAATTAATGCTGGAACGATTAGAATTCATTCTAATGAAAAAAAAAGAAAGAAATTAAGACATATCTTACATCTCGTACAAAAATTAATTCAAAGTGGATCACAGAACTAAATGTAAAACACAAAACTGTAAACCTTCTAAAAGAAAACATAAAAGAAAATCTAGGTGGCCTTGGGTTTGGTAGAGTTTTAAAATATACCAAAACATAATCCATGAAAGAAAAAAAAATTGAACTTTGTTAAAATTAAAACCTCAGCTCTGTACAAGATATTGTTAAAAGAATAAAAAGACAAGCCACAGACAGGGAGAATATGTTTGCAAAACACATATTTGATAAAACACTTTTATTCAAAATATACAAGAAACCCTTAAAACTCAATAATTAGAAAATAAACACATTTTAAAATGGGGAAAAAATCTGAATAGACACTTCACCAAAGACAAATGGCAAACAAGCATATGAAAAGACACTCAACATTATTTGTCTTTAGGAGAATGCAATTTAAAACAAGATACCACTGTAAACCTATCAGAATGGCTAAAATCCAGAATACTGACAATACCGTATGCTGGCAAAGATGTAGAGTAATAGGAACACATATGGAATTTGGAAGACAGATGCCAATTTCTTACAATGATAAACAGACTTACCACGTGTCCAGCAGTCGTGCTCCTAGGTAATAAACCAACTGATTTGAAAGCTATGTTTACACACAAACCTGCTTGCAAATGTTTATAGCAGCTTTACTGATGACTGCCAAAAACTGGAAGCAGACAAAATGTCCTTCAACAGGTGAATAGATAAACTCTGGTGCATTCATAAGATGAAATACTATTCAGCAATTAAATGGAATGAGCTCTTAAGACATGAACGAAAAGACATGGATGACTCAAATACATATCACTAAGTGAAAGAAGTCAGTTTGAAAAGTCAGCGTACTATCTGATTCTATTTATATGACATCTGGAAAAGGCAAAACCTTAGAAACAGTAAACAGATCAATGATTGCCAGGAATTTGGAGGTCGGGGCTGGGAGAGTTGAAAAAGTAAAGCACAGGATTTTTTAGAGCAGTGAAACTTCTTTGTATGAAACTACTTTGTATGTAATGGTGCCTACATGACAGAATGCCTCTGTCAAAGACCACAGAACTTTACAGCACACAGAGTGAATCTTAATGTATGCAAATTAAAAAAAAAACATTTAGAAGGTCAGAGGGATTCCAGGATGGAGTGCAGAATATGATGCAGAAATCTAACTGTATTACTAATGTTAGTAATGAAACAACCTCACTGAAGAGGGTAGAGGCTAAGGTCTGCTCTAAGTGACTTTGGAAATAGAGTCTGTAAGACTAAAGGCAAAAGGCATAGTACATAAGAACTGCACTCTAGTTGATAAAGGTTTAAATTCTGAAACCACTGTACATGTATCAACAACTGAGTAAAGGGATGGCAGATGGTGGGAGGCAGATTTCTCACTGTTGGAGTGAGAAGTTACAGATAAGCAAGGGAAGGAAATTAGGATTAGAGTTAGAGATATAAACATAAACTCCTGATTAGTGTGATACAGAGGGATACATATTAGAAATATTCATATATATATACATGTGAGTATACACACATATATTTCTTTTCTCTGTCTGCTATGAGAGCCTAGAAGTAATGACACCCCAATGGCAATGAGCACACCTAGCACCCAGATCTTAGTTTCTAATTGGCCTTCAGTTAATAATAATGTACCAATATAACAATAATGTATCAATATTGGTTCAGTGGTGACAAATGTGCCATAAAAATGTAGCATATTAATAACTGGGAAACTGAGTGTGGGGTATATGGAGACTATGTACTACCTTCAAAACTTTTCTCCAGACTTAAAACATTCTAAAATAAAATGGTTATTTAAAAAATAAAATATGGGAAATCTCTGTACTTTCCTCTTGATTTTGCTGTAAACATAAAACTGCTCTAAAAAAAATAAAGCCTATTTTTTTAACTTTTTATTTTATATTGGAGTATAGTTGATTAACAATGTTGTGTTAGTTTCAGGTGTACAGCAAAGAGATTCAGTTATATATATATATACATGTATCTATTCTTTTTAAAATTCTTTTCCTATTTAGGTTGTTACATAATACTGAGCAGAGTTCCCTGTGCTATGCAGTAGGTCCAGTAGCACAGTAGGTCCTTGCTGGTTATCCATTTTAAGTATAGAGTGTGTACATGTAATCCCAAACTCCCTAACTATCCCTTCCCACCACCCTTTCCCCCCAGTAACCATAAATTCCTTCTCTAAGTCTGTGAGTCCATTTCTGTTTTATAAATAAGTTCATTTGTATCATTTTTATATCATTCTTCTTTTTTAGATTCCTCATACTGAGCGAAGTAAGTCAGAGAAAGTGAAATATCAGATGATACAGCTTATATGTGGAATCTAAAAAATTAAAAAAAAAATAAAGCCTATTTTAAAAAATAAAATAAGACAAGAAGAAGCCTAAGTTCTCTAGCCTAGTAGCACTTCTTTTAATTCAGTAACATAAAAGTCCTTGAGCAAAAAAAATCCTAAACCTTGACCATATGTTTCATTGGGACAGGGTGAGAATTCCCTATAGACATAAGAGCACACAAAAATTATTTTTTCAGTATTTTTTTCTGCAAAAAAGGCTATAAAACAAAAAGTACACTTTAATCTTACATAAAAGAGTACCTAATCTGGTCATTGTCAGCTAGGAAAGCCTTCCCTAAGAAAGGATGAACAGAAGTTAACTAAGTAAAGTAGAGGCTGGGGAAAGCGTTCCTGATTAAAGGAACAACATACACCTGAGGTAGAATTAAGAAGAATCATGGTCCATCAATGATGACCAGTGTGGCCAAAATGCAGAGTGGGACAAGATGGAAGCCTGAGAAATTGTAAGCATAGGTCCATCACATGTGGCCCTGTTGACCAAATTAACAGCAACGGTCTTTATCAGAGATGCAGCAGGACTCTACCGATGAGTTTTTAGGAGGGAGAAGGACATGATCAAATTTAAGCTTTGAAGGTAGCTCTCTGGCTGCACCACAAAGAAGGAATCGGAGCTGGGCCAGAGTTGAGGCAGAATAAGCATTAAGAGATTAGCTTATACTGTTCCTGATGATGGAATATAGTGACTTGAAACAGGGTAGTAGTAATAAATATGGAGGAAAATGAAAGATTTAATGGCTATTGAGGAGTTAAAATTGAAAGGACTTAGGTCAGGAGGAAGGCTAGGATTTCTACTCTTACCACTACTATTTAATATTGTGCTGTATGTTCCCAGCCAGTGCAATGAATCACAAAAAGATATAAAGGACATACAAATTGGAAAGGAGGAAATAAAACTGTCTTTATTCACAGATGATACGATCATCAATATAGAAAACCCTATGGAATCTGCAAAAAAAAAAATTCTAGAATAAGTGAATTTAACAATGTTGCAGGGTATAAAATCAACATATAAAAATCAGTAGTATTTCTATATTCTAGAAATGAACAATCAGAAATTAAGATTTTTAAAAATACCATTTCAACAGCATCAAAAAAACACAAACTACTTCAGAATAAATTTGATAAAAGATGTACAGGATCTGCACACTGAAAAACTACAAAACATTGCTGAGATAAAATAAAGATGACCCAAATAAATGGAAATACATATCATGTTTATAGATCAAAAGATTCAGTATTTTAAAAATTTAATTCTCCCCAAATTGATATATACATGTAGATTCAATGCAATCATAACCAAAATCCCAGTAGGCTTTTCAATGAAAATTGACAAGTATAATTCATACAGAAATGCAAGGGTCCTAGCATAGCCAAAACAAATTTGAAAAAGGAGAACACAGTTGAAGGACTAACCAGTATCTGACTTTAAAACTTATTATAAAGTTATAGTAATCAAGACCGTGTGGTTTTGGCATAAAAATAGACAAAGCTGATAAGACAGGGAGTTTAGAAATAAACCCACACATATCTAGACAACTGATTTTTGACAAAAGTGCAAAGGCAATTTAATGGAGGGAGGGTAGTCTTTTAACAAATGAGCTGGTGCGACTGAATATCCATATGCAAAAAGTTAAATTTCAATCACAACATATCCCAAATTAACTCCAAATAGATACTGACTTAAATGTAAACCTAAAACTACAAAATATCTAGGAGAAAAATCCTTGTGTCTTTAGGTTAGAACAGATTTCTTAGAGATGCCACATAAGCATGACTCGTTTTAAAAATGAAAGATTGGACATGATCAAAGGGACAAACTTCTGCTCTTTGAAAGACACTATTGAAAGAATAAAGAGATAAGCCACAAACTGGAAGAAAATATTTGTATATTATATATCTGATGAAGGACTTATATTCAAAATGTATTAAAAGCTTTCAAAGCTCAATAATAACAAAATATATAATCCAGTAAAAAGGGGGGGGATTTTGATCAGACACTTCATCAAAGAACATTTGTGGTAGCAAATATTCTCAGGAAAAGATGCTCAACATCATTAGTCATTAGGAAGTGCAAATTAACAACATACGACACAGCTATATACATATCAGAATGACTAAAATTGCAGAGTCTAACTATACTACTTGTTGGCAAGAATGGAAAACAACTGGAACTCTGGTGGAAATGCATAAGCATTTAGGAAAATGTTAAACATACATCTACCCCATGTTCCAGCCTTCCCACTCCTATCTATCCAAGAGAAAAAAGCAATGAATTTATGTAAAGATTGTATGTGAATATTTACAGCAAGTTTTTCTCCCATAATCTCCCCAAACAGCAGTCCTATCCAAACAGAAATGCCAATCAACTAGTGGATGGAACAAATTTTAGTACATCCATACAATGGAATGCTACTCAACAACAAAGAGAAATGAAGAAATGATACACACGAGAATAAATCACAAAATAATTATTTTGAGTGTAGAAGATAGCTCCCCCCCAAAAAAAGAGAAAGTATATATTTTATGATGCCATTAATATAAAACTCTAGAAAATGCAAACTAATCTTTAGTGAGAGAAAGCAGATCAGTGGTTGATGGGATGATGTGGGAGAAGGGGCAGAAGGGAGGAGATGACAGAAGAGTATGAGGGATAGTTGAGGATGATGTTAATATTCAACATCTTGATTGTAATGACAGTATATATGTATATTTTACAGATCAAATTGTACACTCTAAATATGTACAACTTATTATATCTCAATTTTTTATTTATTTTATTTTTATTTTTATTTTTTTTTGCGGTACTCAGGCCTCTGACTGTTGTGGCCTCTCCCATTGTGGAGCACAGGCTCCAGATGCGCAGGCTCAGCGGCCATGGCTCACGGGCCCAGCCGCTCCGCGGCATGTGGGATCTTCCCGGACCGGGGCACGAACCCGTGTCCCCTGCATCGGCAGGCGGACTCTCAACCACTGCGCCACCAGGGAAGCCCTATCTCAATTTTTTAAAAGTGTATGTTCTCCTCCAAAAATTTTTTAAGACGATAATATTAACGGAAAAACCCGAACGCACTTTTTGGCCAGGCCAACAGATTGAATATGCTTGGAGAAGAGAAAGTATCGAGACTGATTCCCAGGCTTCTGGCTTATACACCCAACTGAATGATGGCACTATTTCTGAGATAAGAAGGAACAGAATAGAACCACTGGAAGTTCTAGGAATGGGAATGAAGATTATGAGTCTTGTGTATAGCATGATGTTAGATTTATGGTGGAGAGGAATACAAGGAGCACGTTCCAGCATGACAGGGACAGAGGGAGGTTTCCCAGAGACTGATGGGAGAGAGTAAGATAGGGGGACAGCGGTATATAAGCTGGAAAGTTTTAGGGCTTTTTCATGAAAGCTTGGGGGAGCTGTGCCAAGGGGACATAAGAAAGGCATGAACCATGTACCCCTGCATTCTATCCCCCTTGTACCTGTGTCAGGAGACCTTCAGGAGAAGTGATTTGGAAGAAGTCAAGTTTGTATGAACGTAACAAAGTAAAGAAATGTTCAGTTAGCCAGTGTGTAGGGCTGAGTTCCAGAAGACACAAGAGTTTGGAAAAGAAATGATATTGTCAAAGGAGGTGAATACTATAAAGGTCAGAACACAGAAGATGATAAATTGAGGGTCTTGCCTCAAAGAATGACAAAGAACAATAGGGATTCTTCTCTTCTTGATCCACAGGGATGGTGATGGCTACAGTGGCTGCCAGTGGGCCGGATTGCCTTCATCTACCCAGGAGAAGGGAGTTGGTGGGCATTTTGCCAGGTAAGATTCCTCATATATGGGTGACTTGCATTGAGTCATTGCAGCTCTCTACAGAGAGATGGAAAGGGAGCTGTTGAAATTGATGTTTATTATGCTCCATCATGTGTTCAGGACTGTGAAAGATGCAAAGGAAGCTTAAAAAATTATAGCAGCCTGTATGTTCGTAACAAAAATTAGAAAGCACTATGAAGTGGTATTTAACCAAGCACCAGAGAGCATAAATTTAAATAAGCAGCAGGAATATGAAAATGGATGGACAATGTAGGTAAAGTTCATCAGAGGAGCTTCCTAGAAGGAAATGAAGCTTTTCAAGAAGTTTAGGATCTAGCTAGGAGGAAAAGATATAAGCAGACAGCAGAAAAGAGGAAAAGTGTAAGTAAAAGTCCCAGGCCAGAATATATACAGAGAGAGAGAGAGAGAGAGAGAGAGAGAGAGAGAGAGAGTGTGTGTGTGTGTGTGTGAGCATTTTGTGCATAAACCCATATGTGTTAGAGTTGACAGAGGGAGAGAAAGCCAATAAAACAAGGGAAATAAATTTTATGATGGGGTAATGTCAAATAAAATTTGGGATAGATAAGTTGGGTACAGATTATCAAGGATCTTGAAAAGTGTACACATGATCTGAAAAACTGTAGGAAGCCATAATCAATTTGACCAAGGAGCTGTATGATCAAAGTAACACTTTATAAACATTAGCACTGCATTTGTGTACAGGATAGTCTGGAGAGGAGACAGGCAGTTTTATAGTTCTGAAAAAGTGTCTTTTAAAGTCAAAACATTTTAAAATCTTTGTAGAGCTAAATTGAAGAACTCCCCAAAACATAATATTTTCTTTCTTTCTTCTCAAAGGAATGCTGACGTAGCATGCTAAATAGTTTCATTGTGTCTTTGTACTTTCTTTCTAAAAGGAATATTAAAGAATTGCTATACTCTTTTAATCTGAGGAGCTCCATATACAGGGACTTTAACTTCTATCTAGAAATTTTACTGTGGGAAGATTTCCTCTCAACATGCACAGTACTTATTTTTACTTGATGCCTTAATAATTCATTTCCAGTTTGGTGATTTTTATGTTAACATGGAGAAATTGATGAGGGCTCCCTGCCTAAAAATTCAAATGACTAAAGGTTGAAAGCTAAAACCTTTAGGGTTAGAGGAACTATGGTTATTTAGTGAAGACTAGGGAATAAGTTAAAACTTTTCCCCCCAGTGGACATAGATTTATCTTATTACATAGTTTTTAATCTCTTACTAAAGATAATGCAAGAACGAACACATCTGTTTTGAAATATGTTTTCAAGGAGAGCCCAGAAAGAATTTTCTTACAGTAAGTTATACACTGGAGCAGATAGTAAGGAATGTTATAGATTTTCCTAGAAGAGTTTTGCTAAGGTTGTGGAGGTCCAATCTGAGTTTAGGCAAGACTCAAAAGTGTTAAAGGCAGAAGTGGAAGAGTTCTAGGGAAATTAGGGTTAAAGAAATATTAAAATAAATACCCTTTGACTTTTACCTTTAAAAGAGACTCAAATTTCAGGGAATGACTGGTGGTCTAATGAGGTGGATATCATAAAAACATATTCTGCAAGGTGATATGGCAATAAACCAGTTAAGGAGTAAGGAAACTCAGTAAAAGAAAGATATGATTTTGAAATTTTGAGTATAGGATGTTTTCTGTCACTCATATTTGTTTTCTAGCTCAGTTCCCACCAAATATAGTTTTAAAAGATAAATGTTAAAAAATACTACAAATGCCTTGACTTTAACTTTTTTAAGCATTGGGTTCCATGCTGCACTGCTCTGGAACTCCTCTATCACAATGGTGAAGGTCCTCCCCCACTGTATGAGTTTCCAGGGACGGCTATAAGAAAGTACAACAATCTGGGTGGCTTAAGCAATAAAAAGTGATTGTCTCACAGACGTGAAAGCTTGAAGTCAAAAATCAAGGTGTCAGAAAAGTTGGTTCTTTCTGAGGGACGCGAGGGGAAATTTGTTCCATGCCTCAATCCTAGCTTCTGGTAGCCTTGGAAGTTCCTTGGCTTGTAGATGGCATGATCTCTGTATCTTCACATCTTTCCTCTGTCTCTATGTTCACATTTCCCCTTTGTATAAGGACACAGTCATATTGGATCAAGACCCACCCTAATTACCTTATATTAAATTGATCATTGACAAAGACCTTATTTCCAAATAAGGGGGCACTCACAGATCATGGGGGTTAGGACATCAATGTCTTTTGTGGGGACACAATTCAATCCATAACACCCACCATCACTGACCTCACCACTCACCCTAATGCAGCTTTGGCACCAAGAGAGGGCTAGTACTTCTGAGGTGGAACAAATGCCAAGTGTGGGAGAAGTGTAAGGTAGAACAGAAACAGAGGAATTGCTCGCAACAAATACAAATTTTTTAAAACATTAGGTGGATTAAAACCATTTGGTGGCTATCTAGGGACTCTCAAAGCTTATCAGTTTGAAAAGTCAGCAGCAAATTTTACCTAAAATCTACCAAACATAAAATACTTGGAATGCTAATTTGATACTTTTCTTTTAATGTTCCTGTTTTCCTTGCAAGACCTAGATGTGACTTTTTTAAATCCTTTATTTAAAATATATGAGGAAATTGGTCACGATTCACCATAAAATTTTGTTTACCTTGGAAAAGAAGGCTGTTACTTTAAAAGAAAACCTTATTAAAGCTCTACTTTTCTCTTTCATCCCCCAAAGAGAAAGAAAATCACTATATTCATCAAAAATATGCTACTGGGAAGATCCTGTAATTAAGCCTAACTTATAGGAAACAACGAACAACAAGGAAAACATCTGACTCTCTGGAAAGTTTTATGAAAACTCATATACTTACATAAAGAAAAATCTACAGAACCTAACCCATTTTTTTTTTTTTGCCAGAAAAGGAAAGCACTGGGAGTTGACACTGACCTTGTAAACAGCAAAGCCAAAGTTTCTGTAAAGCAAGGCTGCAGTTTCTCACAGCTAAGAGGTGTAGAGGCCAATATCAGAATCCAGCTCTTGTAATCCTCTGTGTTGCCTCACTACATAGTGCCCTGAGCCATATATTCCAAAACCTTTTGCACTTACAGAGCAATTCCCTGACTATAGTAAGCCCTCCTTATTTGTACAAGTTAGGAATACTTTCAGTAGCAAATAGCAACACAGTAGACTAACAAAAGTAGATAGGGTTTGGAGGCAGCAGTGGTTTTTGCTTTGCTTTGTTTTGTTTTTCCATAACCCACACTCTGAAATAGAGTCCAGGACATGAGTGTTGATCCAATCTTGTCCTTAGGAATTGGGCACTTTCTACGCTTACTTTCCACCATTCTCAGCAAATTGACTTTTTGTCCTTATTTTTATCACTTCATGGTTTCAAATGACTCTCACAGCACTTGCATCCTGTCTTTTAGGTTAAAAGAAGGAACACCAGGGACCAGTGAGCTACATTTTCATTTCTGTTGTTTTTTTAAGGAATAAAGACTTTCCCATAAACCTCCAACTTATCCCTTTTTGGTCAGATCTCAGTCACCCTTAGTTAAAATGAGGATGGGAAATTCAGTACATGGTAAAGGGACATAAGATCATCATGATTTGCTTAGACTAAGGCTAAAAACATCATGACACTGAACCAAATCATGGTTCTGTAAGCAAGGAAGAACAGAGAAAATGCCAAAACAACTTTGGGGGTATTTCAGAAGGCTTTTGAGAATCCTTAAACGATAACCCATCACTGGAGCCTGAAGGAACAACAAAAAAGATGATTAAAACAATTAGCTACAAGAACAAATAAGAAAAAATAGGGACTATTTCTCACTTTGGGAAGCTCAAGAAATACCACTGGATAAAAGCAGATTCCTTATGATAACAAAAATTGACTAAATTAATAATCCACATAACAACAGCATTGATAGGGACACAAATAAGTATTTGCTGATCCTTAATGGACATTTGCCATAACATATTTAAATGCTAAATGGAATCATTTCAACAAGTGGCCTTATGAAAAATTTTACAATATCAAGAATGGGGCTTTGAAAACTCTAATGTGCTTACAAATCACATGGGAATATTGTTAAAATGTAGATTCTAATTCAGTAGGTCTGGATAGGGCCAGAGACTGAATTTCTAACAATTTCCCAGACGGTGCTAATGGTTCTCGTCCATAGGCGATACTTTGATTAGTAAGGATCTAGAAAACAATTCGTATCTTTTAAATTATTTCAGCAAAGGGGCTTCCCTGGTGGCACAGTGGTTAAGAATCTGCCCGCCAATGCAAGGGACACCGGTTTGATCCCTGGCCCGGGAAGATCCCACATGCCGCAGAGCAACTAAGCCCGTGCGCCACAACTACTGAGCCTGAGCTCTAGAGCCCGCAAGCCACAACTACTGAGCCCACGTGCCACAACTACTGAAGCCTGCATGCCTAGAGCCCATGCTCCGCAACAAGAGAAGCCATGACAATGAGAAGCCTCCACTCACCACAACTAGGGAAAGCCTGCACTCAGCAATGAAGACCCAACACAGCGGTAAATAAATTAATTAATTAATTAATTTAAAAAAAGAAATCAAAGAGGTCTAAAATAAATAAATAATTTCAGCATGATATGAAGTTTACCTTTGGTTGAGATTTTTGCAAAAAATCATTCTTGCTTTGGGTGAGAATGTTTTTGTGAGGAAAACATTCCCTGGAATGTTAATAAAAACCATTTTGAATAATTAGTTACTACAGACGTCACTTTTGCTTCTTTCACATAGCTTCACTCTCAATCACGTACTAGTCACAAGTGATTTTTCCTCTTAATATTACTGGGAAAAAAACCATTTTTTTTTTCCGTCACACCACGTGGCATGTGGGATCTTAGTTCCCCAACCAGGGATCGAACCTGGGCACCCTGCAGTAAAAGCGCAGAGTTTTAACCACTGGACCGCCAGGGAAGTCCCCATTTTTATTATAAACCCAAATGCCTTCTAAGGATAGAGAATCCTTAGAAATGGACTCAGAAACCCCCTTTGTTCTGTGAGCATTTTGATAGGTCTGGCTTCGAGGTTTTAGCCAGAAGCCCTTTAAATGCAGACCAATTATTTAATGCTTCTGGGTTTATTACCTTCAGCACACCTTCTAGATAAAGTATGAAATTAGGGTCAAGGTTTTTACTCATTTGTGTGCAGTTGCTTGAAAATGACCTTTTAGTCCCCGGCTAGGCAGGGCCAGGGATGGGGAGAGGAGGTCACAATAAAACAAAGTAAGGGATCGAGGTCTACTAGAAGGACATCAGAGGCTATGCAGAGCACACAGGCTGAGGCAGTGACCTAATGTTTACCCCTCCCGAGTGTGCAGGGAAGACAGGAATTCCTCCTTGCATTACAACTCTACAGACACTGCATCTTTCCTTATCTTTGAACAATAAATTCCTTAACATGGTACACATTTTAAGGTTCTCTTAATGTTTGATGATGCCCAAGAAGTCAAATTCATTTAGGTACACTCAGGGTTCTGTGTTTCTTCATGGGTATTAGCTATAAGAATATGTGCTAAAAGTGACTATCAGATTTAATGACTGTGGACCCTGAATGGCATTTTATCTAAGAGCCAGAATTGATCTCCCTCGTTTTCTGTCTGTGTGTAATGGATGGAATATTTGTGTCCCCGCTCCCAAATACATATGGTTAAGCTCTAACCATCAATGTGGTGGCATTTGGAGATGGGGCCTTTGAGAGGTAATTAGAGTTAATTGAGGTCATGAGGGTAGAGTCTTCATGATGGGACTAGTGGCCTTATAAGGAGAGGAAAGACTTCTCTGGCAAAGCTTTAAAAAAAATATTATAAGTGTGGCAATGGTCGTTTCCTCAGAATAGTATTCCCTCTAGCTGGTTTAAGCAAAAGAGGTTTTTGTTTTGTTTTAATAGAGCAGTAAAAGGCTTACAGATTAATTGAGAAACAGTCTTGAGGTTGAGAAATTTCCAAAGCCACACCACACAACTGGGCCACCTGGGAGCAGGGCCACGATAGGAAGTCCAATTATGGCTGCTGACTACACACCCAGCACCTGCTACAACTGTGTTTTATGCCTCCCGCCCCATTTCCTTCAGTCCTGAATTCAAGTTTTTCACGAGTGCGTCTTTTTGGCACAACCTGAATCATAGCCAGAAAGCTACTTTGGAGTCTGAAAAGTGTTACTTTTAGCTTTCCAGCCTCTGCAGTTTAGGGAGGAGATTGAAAAGATTATTAAATAGTTAAAACCATAGTATCAGCCATAATAAGCAAAACAAAATAGGCAAAAGTCTCAAACTCACTTAAATCAACTTATGAAATTCTAGCTTTTGGCCCTTCAGGGAATGTCACCCTAACGACACACTAAATCACCCATTTGCCTAGGACCCATTCCCTCTAAACAGGCTTGGTTTTTCACCATCCGTTTTCATCCCTGTACCAGACCTACCTCCTAAGTCTCCTCACATCCTCATGGCCTCGTCTGTTCCCTACCTGAGTGCTGCTTGCCCTGATTCCTGATTAAGAGCAGGCCAGCAATGGCTGACTGGCTCATCCCATTCCAGTAGTTATAAAACCTTGAAGATTCACCATTTAACACTGGTTAACTCAGCCTCCACTGCAAATTCTGGGGAGAAAAGGCCAGGCTCTGATATGGCCTCCATCACTTTTATCATGGCAGAAACCACAGACGCTCCAGTAGCTGGTGGTCCAACTCCACCAGCTGTCCGGAGGGAAGATGGGAAAGTTAACACTGGCAAACCAGAGGTGAGAAACAGGATACAGAAAGAAGTCTGTAGATAGCCTGTTCACCCTTCTTTCCATGGAGGCCTGTTCTGAGACGCTGGGAATTCATGAGTTCTCTCTGGAGGTGTTCTGCATAACTGAGCAACCATTTGAATGTCCTATAACTAGATCTCCCTAACATGATTTTTAAAATTTATTTCTAGCCTGCCTTTTTGCCTCATTCTTGCTCCCCTAGGACTGCACTCCACAAGAAAACATGTGCTCATGAGATTAACCTCAGACTCTTTTCTCAGGAACCCAGGCTAAGATAACACCTTTGCATATAGCAGTCTCTCAGTATAGAAAGACATTTTCTTTTTGCTAACCACATCCAACTTCTTAAAATCTGGCTCAAAATATTCCCCTCTAGAGAAACCCATACTTCACTAATCATTTCATTACTTCTTTTTTTTTTTTTTTTTTTTTTTGCCGTACGCGGGCCTCTCACTGTTGTGGCCTCTCCCGTTGCGGAGCACAGGTTCCGGACGCTCAGGCTCAGCGGCCATGGCTCACGGGCCCAGCCGCTCTGCGGCATGTGGGATCTTCCCGGACCGGGGCACGAACCCGTGTCCCCTGCATCAGCAGGCGGACTCTCAACCCCTGCACCACCAGGGAAGCCCCAATTCATTACTTCTTATCCAACCTCATTTACTTTTAATTTTTTCCTGAATGTTTCCTATGATTATATTAATTTGTGCATTTCTTCACTTCATTTGTATATACGGTCACCGGCAAAGCCCACTGGGGTCCCAGAAAAAAATAAGACAGAATCTCGGTGGTAAAGTCTAACCTCCTCTTTCACGCTTCGTCTAGTTTCACGTACAGAGGCCTCAACCTCGGCGCTTCATACCAGAGTTTCTCACGAGAAACGACCAGCGGACACCTCAGCTCCTGGGCCCTGTGCGGAAGCGCTGTGCAGTGCACTGCAATTTAAGATGGCGGCGGCGGGCCGCGTGCAGAGAAGCTGCGCCCAGCACTTGTGATCTCGCGCAGCGAGCACAGCTGCGCCCGCCTCTGAGCACTCCGCCCCCTCCCCCGCTGACAAGATCCCTGTAAGCAGACCCACCCACCGTGGCCTGTCCCGGGGGGCATGTGTTCTAGGGGCAAGCTTGCACCTCTTCTTTCTTTGATCAAAGAGTAAAAAGCTTTTCTTTGCTCCTGATCCAAATCGGGTCTCGTTCTGTTAGCCCCAATGACACAGAGCAGGAGGACGCCTGTTGGAGGCAGACTTGGGAGGGTCAATAACAGTATTAGGTCTGATTTTCTCTTTTCCTCAAGCTAAGAGCATAGACTGTCACTTTCTTAAGATACATTTTCTCAGTAATGCTTAATACAAGGGCTCTGCCACTAAGTGTGCCCAGTGTAAACGTGGTTTGAGGTTGAGAGTGGAGGTGTCCGTCCACCCTCTGGTGCTTCCCTGCCTGCATCAGCATTTCTTCTAAGCCCACTTTGTCTTCCTAAGGCAGCCCCAGGCTTTCCAGGGCCAATCTGCTGCTCCTCCCCTTGGGTCCGACCCTCCAATAGGAATTATCTTCCTCCTGCATGCAGTTCTCTGTCCACTGCTCAGCCTTGAAAAACAACAGACTTGGTCTGGGTCCCATTCTTGACTACTCGGCTGATACACAATTTATGCCAAGTCATTAATGACTAAAGGGAGGACACCTGAGGTGAATGAATTCATGTCTTTAAGGATATACCGTAAACAGCTGCCTTAAATCGATGTGGACTTACTCTAAAAATGAAATTTAGACACTAAAGTAGCTTAATGAAGGAAAATTTTCTGAGCAAGATGATTTAAATTCAGTGATTGCAGTGTTGGATTGCAATATTCTAAAACTCCAGTATATCGTGCTATTGATTGTTAAGAACCACTCTTTTAGTTGGTGATACCATTATTTTAGTAGTTAAAAAATCTGAATTATTTATGTCTTGAGAAGTACCTAGAGAGTTAAACCCAGCATTGAAAGGGAGGCTTTACGATTTCTCAAGGTGTCTGGGCTAGTGAGTGAAAAAGATTGGAAGTCTTAACACAGATTTTCCCAGATCAAATTCTTTCTAGTTCTACTTCTTGAAAGAAGTATTTTTAGAAATTATTTTTTAGCATTAACCTGAGTATATAAAGAAGGAGAGTCTCCCTAAAAGAGAATTATAAAGAACAAAGACTCAGTCTTACCCTCAAAATATTTGCACTTCGAATGGGGTCAGGTTGATAGCAAAAAACAATCAGTGTTCAGTGGTGGAAACTCCTTATCTGTTTGATTGATTTGTTTTGTTTGTTTGAACAAAGGCTGTTTCAGAGCAGAAATTAAGAACCAGGCAACTTGCAAATCCACAGCTGGGCCTTAGTAACAAAAACTACAGCTCACTGTCAATAAAAATATTGAAGTCTTTAATAAAAAATAAAAATTTCTAAAATATATTAGCACATAAAGGTAAGATTACTTGTAGGTAAAAGATGAGAGAAAGAAATTTGGATTTAGTTTATATTTAATCTCTTAACTATTCCTCCAGCTAGTATAAAATATGAAAAATCATTCCTAGGGGCTAGAAAAATTTGCCCCAAAATAGGCTCACCATCAAAGATGTCACCATTGATACACATGGTTCTTAAGATCAGACCTGCAAAACAAATCAAATAATTTAATTCATTTTCAATTTTCAGGATTTATTTTTTCACTTTTTGTAATGTTAGTTTATTTGGTATAAGTACTTTTTTATTGCATTTCCCCTGCTATTAATTCAAATTAGAATGGTAATGTATGTTTAATATTTATATTTTTGAAATTTAAGTTTCATTTAATGTTATATGTTTATACATTTTATAGGTGACATCTGCCAAATATTTAGTTTCAATGATTTTTAAAAAATTTTCTGAATTCTGAACAGTTTTTAAATAAACAACAGGTATTAATACCAGGTTATCAATACATTATGAAAGAGACTTCCCTGGTGGTACAGTGGTGAAGACTTTGCCTGCCAGTGCAGGGGCTGCAGGTTTGATCCCTGGTCAGGGAGCTAAGATCCCACATGCCTTGCGGGCAAAAAAAAAAAACCCAAAACATAAAACAGAAGCAATATTGTAACAAATTCAATAAAAGCTTTAAAAATTGTCCACATGAAAAAAAACCTTAAAAAAATACATTATGAAATAAATATGAAATATCAGTATGTCATTCTGCTCCAATAGTGTCATCATGATTTTCTGTGGCTCTTCTTAATAATGCCACTTAAATGACCACCAGTTCTAGTCGGCTGAATGTACAAGTGAATGTTCAGTGTATTTTTTCTGATACTCCTCTCCCCAATGCCTCTCTCTCCTCTGAACAACTCATTATTTCTTCTTCCCAGGGGTGTCTTCTGACCCTGCAAACTCGGAAAGGGGAAAACAGCTATTTCTTGAGCATCAACTCTGTGCCTAGCACTGTGTTCCACGCTTTCCATAATCATCTCATTTAATCATCACAATTACTCAGTGTGTTCCTTGTCAAAATCTCCATTTTATAGCTGAGGGAATGGACGCTAAGTGGTGTTGAATAGCACATGAGCTGTCACATTTCTGAGAAGTTGTCTGGCTCCTCTGTGCTGAGCCCAGTGTCCTCTTCCTTTTGCTTCACTACATCAGGACTCTCGGTCTCCGCCTTGTGTACTAAGTCTGCAGAAATTGCTTTATTGCACACCTACACAAGACACTTTGTTTTTAAAAACTTGAAGTACTTTTTCAATAATTAAATAGTATTTTATCTTCAACTAAGTTGGAGGTGGGAATAGATGGCCTTTGTGGTCTTCTCATTCCCTGAGGGGGTCTATGAAATGACAAAGAAGGCAAATGCCTAAAATAGCAAAAGGAATGTGGTGAGACAATCCAGAAAACATCCTGAGAAGGCCTTCAGGAGGAAAACAGAAACTTGAAGACATAATGAACATATTATACTTTCTCCTAAAGCAAAAATACAAATTGGGCATCTGACTTGCTCTTCGATATTGAAACATGTAGAGATTTTCTGAATATTTATTCTCTTTAGGTGATTAGGATTAATGAGATCTCCCACCTGTGAAGCACTGACTGTTTGCTAAGCACTTCAGATTTGTCAGCGGTTTACTGAACATTGTGAACTCAGCAGGATTCAAACTCCATAGGGTTTTATTTTTCTTCAATCACTGCTGTAAAACATGCTCCATCGAATCTCCCCTTCCCAAGACTTTATGGCGCCTCCGGCAGATGCCAGTTTTCTGAACTTTTCAGGTTGTAAAAGATATACTCCAGTGCCATCCACTTGCAAGGAGAGGGGGCATCTCTTGATGATCTCCCCCCTTCCCCACCCCACACATCTTCTGAGCCCTTTGCTGTGTTGAAGACAGGGAGACAGAATTCTCAAAGGGAGCGGAAATGTTTTTACTTACCGGTTGCCACTCTGCTCTCTCCCAGGGCAACCATCCAAATCTGTACCTCTTGGTAGACACCTGATGATTCTCTGGAAGGCTCTTCTGCCGCCTCTTCACTGAGTTGCCACCTCTCATGGGAAATTAGCTCCAGTGGACCTTTTCCAATCTCTCCCAGATCCCATCCCTATAAATCCATTCTACAAGCTTTTGCTGCTGGGGTCTCTTCTTAGTCACACGTTACGGTGGGGTTCCAGTAATTCAAGATTTCCATGGTATCCACTTGACCTAGAGAAGTCTCATGCATCTTTTTCCTGCCAGATAATGGAAATATGCCCTATTCCCCTACTGCTCATTTTCTCTACCCTGAGTTTTTTCCCTAATTCTCTTTCCCGTTGCTTACGTAGGCACAAAGTGCAGTGTAGTAAGTCCATTCATTGCATAAGTAGGTATCCAACTGAAAAATGAGATTCCAGGCTCAACTTCTTGCCAGCACCCCTGTCCCCAATCTCTACAGATCATTCTCCTGGGGAAACCCGTTGGTTTATTTTAGAAGGAGCACCCTCCAAGGGTGGAAGGAAAAGACATGGAACTCTTTCTGAAGCTGGAGATTACAATTCAGTAGTTCCCTCAAGATTAGATTAGTGAGTAGAGAGTGATAACTGAGGCAGCAGAATGAATTTGCCTCTTAATAAATCTCAATCATCTCTCTGTCCTCTAATTATCATCTATTTTCCCCAAGTTTGGAGCCAAGATGCCAGTTCTGAGACAATAAGAAAAGTCCCACTCAGTACCTTATCACAAATGCAATGTATACGAACTCCACACAATTCTGAATGATAGGTATTATTATGACTTAGAGTGAAGCTCAAAAAATAATCAGTGTTATGCTGTGAGGGGAAGAGAATTTCCATCATCTCATACCATGCTTGGCACTAGGGCTCAATAAATACTTATTGAATAAATAAATAATGTGACTGAATAGCCAAGGTCATGCTTAGGAAGTGGAGAAATGACATTCTTTTTGACTATCAACATCTCCCTAAATAAAGTGTCATCATCACACCAACACAGATCATAACCACAGTCCAGTGTTATAACATCTCCTTCTGTCTGACTCAGATGTATCTTTCAGAGAAATTATCTCATTTCTCTCCCCATATTGGAATCTAGCCCCAGGAGGGTTCCATCTACATACATGTGAAACCAATTAGCGGGTCCTAAGAACAGAATGAGCTTATCCAGCCTGAGCTTGGCTTTCTACATTTTGCAGTTGCATATGGTTGGTGAAATCACTCCATGGCAGAATCTTTAACTTTCACACAGATCATTCTCCCCTGAGCTTTTCTGTTTTCAGTTGCTTAATAAGCAATAAGAACACACCATTGCAAAGCAATTATACCCCAATAAAGATGTTAAAAAAAAAAAGCAATAAGGATCTGTGTGATATTTATCATCTCTTAATTACTGTAGGTTCTCAACTTCAGTGTCTGTATAAGGCTGGTGAGTTACTTATAGGGACTTTAAACTGAAAAAGTATTGGGTGGGTGAATGAGTGGATGGATGGATGAATTGGGTGAATGCCTACATTTCAGGTAGTTGACACCACGTAAATGTATCTGGATTAATCGGCATTCCGTAAACCAAAAAGCAGCTGAATCTTAGAAACTTAGAGAACTATGCAAACAAGAAGCTATACCCTATACAAATATAGGAAATATATGAAAAACTCACTTTAAAATACTTACTCAAAAATTGACACTTGCCAATTATGGAGGAAAAAATAGTTTAAAATATTTGGTTATAGAGCTGAACCAAATGGAAACACTGAGGATTTGGCAAGAGTACCTCTGAAAGAAGATAAACGTTTTCTTATCACTTTACCAGCACTGGTTGAATTTCAAGTAATCTTTGTGTTCCTTGCCAAAGCTACAGCAGAGGGCTAGCTTGGGAGGGCACCAACTCAAACCCTGCGTGTACCTGTATGAAATGGGACAGGTTGGTGGTTATTCTCCTCGGGCACTGCTTCTAAGGCCCAGGGCCCAAGGCTATGAGATGCAAAATGAACGAAAGTACAAGGAATGTATTTGCACTTGGCTTTGAATAGCATGATTACGGTGGCCCAAAGGTATGTAGTGGTCTCTAACAATCATTTAAAAAACAGCAGAAACTAACACAACATTGTAAAGAAATTATAGTCCAAAAAAAGATGTTAAAAAAGATGTAAAAACCTAACCAAGGTGTTGAGAAGTGCAGGGAAACAGTTTGTAGGCTTGGTTTGGAAGGCTAGAGGATCAGGGAGGGGTGGTGGCCACCCAGCACCACACAGGATCCCCTTCTGAGAAGGGAGAGAAGCCTTGGTGTCTGTTCTTGGCATTGATCTGACTCTCTCCTAAGTTTCTGGCAACCTCCCAGAGAGAACAGCGTGTTCCCTGCTGAGCGTATACAGCGCTTCAAAAACATGTTTGTGTGCACAGCCCAGTAAGGCAGGGCCTGGCTTGGTCACTCCTTGCCAACGACTGCCTCTCTGGACTGTCAGGAGGAAGACTTGGGCTCAGACCTGCTGTGCAAGTCCTGCTGTTTCTGAGATGCCCAAATAATCGGTGCAGAGATCAATTTTTAGGGAACCTGAATGCTCCTGTAGACCATGGTCCAATAAATATTCTGTTGCAAGGAGTAAATATAGACTGAGTTTCAGCTAACGTCCTATTATGGTCACAAAGGCCTCCTTTGGATACTTGCACCTGTTTTCCAGGGTTAGATCTTCCCGCTGGGCATGATTACTCACCCTGTGGAGGCTAAGATAATGCAGATTAGCTCCATCCCTGGGTACTGCCAGCCTGAAGGGACTGACTCATTCCCTGCTCCTCACACGGCCTTTTCAGGAGAGTGAAATCTGAGCAGAAGAAGGGATTAGTCAGCCTGACCTAAGGGACTCCTGAGGGGGTGTTTGGGGTTTCCAGTAAACAGAAAAGGGGTTATCAGAATGACATTGGGCTCCTGGGCCCTGTGGGCAGACAACACAGGTCCACTTGTCTTGGACTCTTAACAGCAAACAGCAGCCAAAATATTGTGGAATATCTTAGGGACAAACTATTGCAGATCAAAAGACATCATTATTATAGACCTATTCTTTTTTTTTTTTTCGGTACACGGGCCTCTCACTGCTGTGGCCTCTCCCACTGCGGAGCACAGGCTCCGGACGCGGAGGCTCAGCGGCCATGGTTCACGGGCCCAGCCGTTCCGCGGCATGTAGGATCCTCCCGGACTGGGGCACGAACCCGTGTTCCCTGCATCGGCAGGCGGACTCTCAACCACTGCGCCACCTGGGAAGCCCTATAGACCTATTCTTGTAAACAAGGTAGGTCTATAAAAAAATGGGGGTCACCATAGAACTTTCTGAAATCAACTGCTGGAATTTCTTCATCTTTGAATATAGCCAGCACTTTCTTTAACTACTCCTAACACATCTTTCCTAGTATGGTCTTGCACTGTAGTTTACTGAACATCCAGTCTTACCACACTCCCCTCTCCCCCTTCCCCTGCCCCCACCTCCACCAGGAACTCTCTCCTAAGTGTCATGACTCTATTGGACTTCTCCATCCCGCTGTTTCATTAGCCCCTCAAATTCAACTTGTCCAAAATTATTCTTGTCATAAGAAACAGCATAGTATAGTGGTTAGGAAGCAAAACAAATCATATAGGTATTGGTATGGGACCAACTGAACTCAAATCCTACCTATACCTCTTAATTAGCTATGTGATCTTAGGTAACTGCATAACCTCTCTGTACTGCAGTTTAACTGTCTAAAATAAACACAGCAGTACTTTCGTCACAGGGTTGTAGTGAGAATTAAATAAGTTAAAACAAGTAAAATGATTAGCACCATTAACTTTGCCATATTAGATTTGCCATAAGTAATAGTTAAAAGAATCAATGAAGTAACACATTCAATGGTGAATCCAATATTTAAATGCTCAAGGTATTAATAACAAAAAAAAGTCAAAAAGTGAAATTACAGAATTTGAGAAGCCCAGAGTGGAGCAGCGATTTTGACAGTTAGTAACCAGGTAATCTTGGTTAAGTCACATAACTTTTCTGATCCCCAATTCCACACATATAAAATAGGGATGGTACTAGCAGCTGACAAATGCTGGCTGCTGACTATGTGTCAGGCATTACTGAAGCACTTTAGAAGCATTATAAATAACTAGACAAAGATTTAATAATCATTTCAGAATAATCACTGATGATAGAGACTGTAACATTCTTCTCTTCATTCATTCAATAGTTATGTTAACTCCTACTAAACGCTAGGAGTTGAGATTGAAAAGGAACAAATTGCAAAATATTTGAACAGGCAGTCCACCAAAGAAGATACACAGCCAGTAAGCACGTGAGAAGCTGTTTAACATGATTAGCTCTCAGAGAAATGCAAATTAAAACTGCAAATACATATCACTGCGCACCCATTGAAATAGCTAAAATTAAAAAGGCTGACACCACTAAATGTTGACAAGAATGTGCAGCAACTAGAGCTCTCATATATTGCTGATGGGAGTGAAAAAAAATGTCCATCACTTTGGAAAACGGTTTGGCACTTTCTTATAAAGTTAAATATATGCCCACTGACTGACCTTCCGATTCCACTCCTAGATATTTACCCAAGGGAAATGGAAACATGTCCACAAAAAGACTTGAGCAAGAATGTTTATAGTAAGTTTGTCTATTGAGTTAGTCAAGGTTCCCCAGAGACACAGAACCACTAGGCTGTGTGTATATATACAGAGAGAGAAAGATTTATTTTAAGGAATTGGCTCATGTGACTATAGGGACTCTCAAGTCTGAAATCTGCAGGGCAGGCTGGAGACCCAGAGAAGAGTTAATGTTTCAGTCCTGAATCTGAAGGCAGTCCGGAAGCAGGATCCCTTCTTCCTCTGAGGACCTCGGTCTTTTTCTTGTAGGCCTTCAACTGACTGGATGAGGCCCACACATATTATGGAGGGTAATCTGCCTCCATAATATGGAGTAAAATGAGTTTGAGTACACTCAAAGTCTGATTTAAATGTTAATCACTTCTAAAAAACACCTTCACAGCACCATCTAGATTGGTGTTTGACCAAATATCTAGGTACCATAGTCTAACCAAGTTGACGCATATAATTAACCATCATCCATCATTACCCCAAACTGGAAATAACCCAAATGTCTGTCAACAGGAGAACGGATAAACATATGGTGGTACGTTCATACAATGGAATTATTACTAAGCAATAAAGTACTTCTGTACTAATAAAGAGGTACAAACTATGGATACATGGAAAAACATGGATGAATCTCCAAAACATTATGTCGAGAGAAAGAAGCCAGACCACAAAGAGCATATACTATATAATTCTATTTCTATGAAGTTCAAGAGCACGTAAATCTAACCTCTGGTGATAGAAACAGCACAGTGTTGCTTTTGGGAGGTGAGGATTTACTGAAAAGAAGCAGAAAGGAACATTCTGGGGTAATACATGTGCTCTTTATCTTGATTAGAGTATTGATTACACAGGTAGATATGTTTATAAAAATTCATCCAGTTATATATTTAAAGATTGTGCATTTTGCTATATGTAAATTTTACCTTAATCTTTTGAAAAACTGAAGAGATTACAGTTCTTTCCTTTAAGAAGGTTATAGCCTAGTTGGGGAGACAGTAGGCAGACAGATGGTACAACATGGCATGATGAATGAGGCACTTAACCTAATTAGCTTACTAAGGTTTTCAAAAGAGTCAGTGGGGAGTGAGCACAAGTATTTCTTAAAGTGCCCCATGAGGGCTTCCCTGGAGGCACAGTGGTTAAGAAACCACCTGCCAATGCAGGGGACATGGGTTCGAGCCCTGGTCTAGGAAGACCCCGCATGCCGCGGATCAACTAAGTCCATGCGCAACAACTACTGAGCCTGCGGTCTAGAGCCCACAAACCACAACTACTGAAGCCCGCACACCACAACTACTCAGCCTGCACTCTATAGCCTGCACGCCACAACTACTGAAGCCTGCACGCCTAGAGCCCCACGCTCTGCAACAAGAGAAGCTACCGTGACGAGAAGCCAGTGCACAGCAATGAAGAGTAGCCTCCGCTCGCCGCAACTAGAGAAAGCCTGCGAGCAGCTACAAAGACCCAACGCAGCCAAAAATAAATAAATAAATAAGTTAAAAAATAATAATAATAATTAAAAAATAAAGTGCCCCATGAGGTCTGGGACTTTGACTACCATTATTCACCTTTGAATCCCCAGCACCTGGTACAGGATCCAGCTCAACAAACACTTGTTGAATAAATTCTATACTTACACACACACACACACACACACACACACACAAATACACGCACACAAATGAAAAAACAAACAAACACCTGTGCCAGTAATTATCACCTGCTTTCTACTTCTTCCAGGTTTTACTTACATAATGTATGACCATGAATCTGTGAGAACCTTGAGAATAGAACCCAGAGATGACAAAAAGTTTCCCCTTGTCTATAAACTCAAAGCACTTGGCAGTGGCAGTCTACACACCATGTTGAGGAGGATTCAGAGGCTGAGCCTGGGTTAAACAGGAGAGAATAACTTGATTGGTTAGAATTTCCTGCCACAGATGTGAAAAGTGATATGCCACACTTTTGCCATCTCAAGAGAGCTCAGACTTAAGCACCATGTAATATCTAAATAAGAAAGGTAAACTACACATATAGAGGAAGAACATGTTCAGTGAATTAGTCAGCCCTGTCCCAAGGCAGAAAAAAAATGTAAGGACTACTGAAAACCAACTCAAATATCAACGCATTGCAAGAGGGCCTATGATTTATTAAGTTGTGTCCTGTGTTTAGAAATGGGCAGATTTCCTCCTGTGGGCTGCAACCCATACTGATGGCATATTCTTGAATAGATATATTCATACATTGTATTCATTTCTGTTTGCTAGATGTGTGTGTGTGTGTGTGTGTGTGTGTGTGTTTGTGTGTGTGTAAACTTTTCCAGCATGTGTGGGGTCTGCGAGTTACTTATAAACATCTAGAATTCAGCTGGAAAAGGCAAGTAGGGTATGATTATAATAATAATCACCATTTCTTAAAAGTTAACCATGTGGGCTTCCCTGGTGGCACAGTGGTTAAGAATCCGCCTGCCGATGCTGGGGACACGGGTTCGAGCTCTGATGTGGGAAGATCCCACATTCCACGGAGCAACAACTACTGAGCCTGCGCTCTAGAGCCCACGAGCCACAACTACTGAGCCTGCATGCTGCAACTACTAAAGCCCATGTGCCTAGAGCCCGTGCTCCGCAATAAGGGAAGCCACCGCAATGAGAAGCCTGTGCACTGCAACGAAGAGTAGCCCCCGCTCACTGCAACTAGAGAAAGCCTGTGCACAGCAATGAAGACCCAACACAGCCAAAAGAAAAAAAAAAAAAGTTAACCATGTGCCTGGCATTGTACTAAACGTGCTCATTTTATTTACTTTCCCATCAACTCTACAATGAGGTAATTACTGCCCCTAGTTGCAAAGAGAGAAATTGTCTCAGAGGGAGTGGGTGGCAGAGAGGAATTCTAATCCAGTGTGGATGACTTTGTTTGTTAGTCTGTGTGGCCAGCAATTCGGCTACGTGATCTCCAGAAGCAACTCCTGTGCTTTTCCAAAAGAGAGTATCTTGAGACCTCACTGGTAGAGTCGTCTGATACTGCAGCAATACGTGGGATGCTAGGAACCCAGATTGGGTGATTAGGCCCCCTCTCTGGCATTGCCAGGGCAGATGGACCAGAATTGTGCAGGTCTTGTTTTAGAAATTTTCTCATTACCTCTCTGGTAGTTTTTGCTTCTAGCTTGACCCTGATCTCTAACCTGTTATCTATTGTTAAAAAGAAAACAAATTCTTCCATAATTGTGGCTTTCAGACTGGGCACAAAAAAATCAAAGAATGAGAGAGTGAGAAAGAAGTACAAATTGTCCGTTTCTGGATGACTTATGTGTCACTTTCATGCATCCAAAGCAAAGTTACAGAAGACACTGGTCTCATCAGTGGTTGACAGTCCCTAGGAATACACTAGCATGGCCTCTGCATGGCTCACACTGAGATCCTGGCCAAGCAGAGGCAAAAAATACACTCAAAAATGAGGAAGAGGGCTTCCCTGCTGGTGCAGTGGTTGAGAGTCCGCCTGCCGATGCAGGGGACACGGGTTCGTGTCCCGGTCCGGGAAGATCCCACATGCCGCGGAGCGGCTGGGCCCGTGAGCCATGGCCGCTGAGCCTGCGCGTCCGGAGCCTATGCTCCTCAACGGTAGAGGCCACAACAGTGAGAGGCCCGCGTACCGCAAAAAAAAAAAAAAAAAAAAAAAAAAATGAGGAAGAGAAATAAGAAGGGAAGGGAGAAGAAGACAGGAAGGGAGAAAGAGAGAAAGGGAAGTAGGACAGAAAGAAATGAAATCAAATGAATGGAATTACTAATGAAACTGTCCGTTTCCTTGCTACACAGAGAGAAACTGCAATTTTATTTTTCTTCCAGGTTATGTAAACACAGGATAGAAACTGTGGTTCTAAGACCTCTTCCTGATTCCCAGGTCTCTCTCCTATGAAGGGCAGAGTAGGTTTGTTTGAAACTGTAACCAGGAGATTAATGAAAGTTGCCACAGACCTTTTTGTCTTCCTTGAGCTTTCCCGTTTAGTTTTCTTCAGAGCTGCATTTTTTTAAAATTTTACTTTTTTAAAATTGAAGTACAGTTGATTTATAATGTTGTGTTAGTTTCTGGTATAGAGGAAAGTGATTCAGTTATTCATACAAATATATTCTTTTTCAGATTCTTTTACATTATAGTTTATTGCAAGATATTGAATATAGTTCCCTGTGCTATACAGTAGGACCTTGTTGTTTATATATTTTATATATAGTAGTGTGTATCTGCTAATTCCAAACTCCTAATTTATCCCTCCTTACCTTTCCACTTTAGTAACCATAAGTTCGTTTTCTATGTCTGTCAGTCCATTTCTGTTTTGTAAATATGTTCATTTGTAGCATTTTTTAAGATTCCACATATAAGTGATATCATGTGGTATTTGTCTTTTTCTGTCTGATTTACTTCACTTAGTATGGTAATCTCTAGGTCCATCCATGTTGCTGCAAATGGCATTATTACATTCTTTTTCATGGCTGAGTAGTATTCCATTGTGTGTGTGTGTGTCTGTGTGTGTGTGTGTGTGTGTGTGTATACCACATCTTCTTTATCCATTCGTCTGTCGACGGACACCTAGGCTGCTTCCATATCTTGGCTACTGTAAATAGTGCTGCTCTGAACATTGGTGTGCATGTATCTTTTCAAAATAGAGTTTTCTCTGGATATATATACCCAGGAGTAGGATTGTTGAATAGTATGTTAACTCTATTTTTAGTTTTTTAAGGAAACTCCACACTGTTCTCCATAGTGGCTGCACCTATTTACATTCCCACCAGCAGTATAGGGGGGTTCCCTTTTCTCCACATCCGCTCCAGCATTTATTATTTGTAGTCTTTTTGATGATGGCCATTCTGACTGGTGTGAAGTGATACCTCATCATAGTTTTGATTTGCATTTCTCTAACAATTAGCGACCCTGAGCATCTTTTCATGTGCCTGCTGGCCATCTGTATGTCTTCTTTGGAGAAATGTCTATTTAGGTCTTCTGTCCATTTTTTGATTTTTTTTTTTTTGATATCGAGCTGTTTGTATATTTTGGAAACTAATCCCTTGTTGGTTGCATCATTTATAAATATTTTCTCCCAGTCTGTAGGTTGTCTTTTTGTTTTGTTTATGGTTTCCTTTGCTGTACAAAAGTTTATAAGTTTGATTAGGTCCCATTTGTTTATTTTTACTTTTATTTCTTTCATTTTGTGAGACTGGCCTAAGAACACATTGCTACAATTTACGTCAGAGAATATTTTGCCTATGTTCTCTCCTAGGAGTTTTATGGTGTCACATCTTGTATTTAAGTCTTCAAGTCATTTTGAATTTATTTTTAGAATTGAGAGCTGCTGGTAGTTCTACTGCTCTGATTCATGGCAGGGAGAAAACTCTCCCACACTGCCTCCTTCAGACCAAACTGCCAAAAGCAGAGGACCATTAACGAAGTCAGCCTGGAACAGTTTGCCTCAGAGAGTTGGTACCACAGGAAAAAAACATTGCAGTTAAAATGCAATAAAAAGCCCGTGGTCCGTGCCATGCATGTCTTAGAAACTCTATATGTCCTCAGATGTATTCCACCCAATGTGTCCCACCCAGAAGATGCATGTACCATCTGAGCATTTAAGGTTCAGCTATACACAAGACACTTTAGATGCTTTACATGCATCATTTCATTTAGTTCCCAAATCAGGTAGTTAATCACTACTATCCAAATAAAGAAATTGACACGTGGGTTAAGAAACTGGCCCAAGGTCACACAGTTATTAAGTGGCACAATCAAGATTAAAACCCAACTACTGAATTCCAAAATTCAGATTCCTCCCCCCCCCCCCCGCCCCCCGTGTCACACTGTATTGCTAATGCACAGGAGCAAAACTTTGCAGTTTCTTTGTATGTGTCTTTATCACAGAACCAGCCAAAGTTACTTAGAAACAACGCTGCTGCCTAAGCTTTTCTCTGATGGATCATCCCAAGAAGAGGCCTTTCATTGTCCCTCTGACTTCAGCAATCCTGGGAGCTCTGGGGCTCCTGAAGGACTGTAATTATGTCAAGGCTTCTGTAAACAGTTTATCACTTGAACACTGCTGTGGCGAGAATTATAAACAGCACTCGAACTCCAAATGTTGCCTCTGTCCCTTCATCCTCTTTTGCCCTGGAAGAAAGGTTTCCTCTTTTTTCTTTCATGCAATTAAAAAAATTCTTTAGCTTTTTGACATTAAAAAATGCAAGGCTATCATTCCTTTTTGCTCAAGTAAATTATTCCATTTGATTGGAGTGTTTTACATGGTAAGAAAAGGGATTATTCATCTTTTGTTTAGATTTTTTTCACATCTAAATCTTCAGAATTGTATGTATATATTTTGCCATGGAAGGAGAGTTGAGGTTAATGGTAAAGGCAGTTATCTGCATTAAGCCTCATAAGATGCTCTGAAAATCATATCATATAAATGTTATGTAGTTGTATCATAATTATTATTACTATAAAAGTTATAGGGTTGCAAAAGAATAATTATGGTAATAATAATATTCCATTGGTTTCCCATGCTGCTTCCCCATGGCTCAAGATGTTTCATAATCTGATCCCACCCAGTCCTGCCAACCTTATTCTCTACTCTCTACAACAAATGTTCATCTTCTACTTGTGTCCAACTTGTCTACTCGGTGACAGTGAATGCTCATTGTATGTTATAGCGTTAACCCTTCACTGAGGCTACTCACCTTAAACTCCACCCCTTCCGCTGTGCTACTTTTACTCAAATTATTACCCAACCCCACCCTTCTTCAGTTCACAGCTCAAGTCCACCTGCCTGACCACTGGTCCACAGTGACCCCGCTCTTCCCTCAACACTGACAGCACTTACTATGACCACCAACTGAGCTCTCACTGACTTATCACAGTCTTATGTGTGTTTGTGCATTTGTCAAGATCCCTATAGGAAATAAACTGCTTACTCAATAGGGGTGATTGAAGAGAATTTCACCAAGGAATATTTATAGAAATGTAGATAGCAAGGAATGATGAAGCACCTGGGACAGAGGCAACAAGAGGAAGCCTTGACTACCCTAGGTCTGAAGAAAAAAAGTGGAGAACGGTAGCTTAGGAGAAGGGCTCATAACAGGAGCTGTGGCCTTGAGGAAGGAATTCAGCCACCATCAAGCCATCAAGAGAAGGCTCAGCAGGGAAGGAGCCTGGAAGTGTCCCCATCTCTGTCTCCTTCTGCTCTTCAGTGTCCGGCTGGTTTTCCCACTGAACCCACCAAGAAGCGAGGGGAAAGGAGTTCGGCTCATGCAGCCCATGAAAGTCGTCCTGCCAGGACCCTGAACAGGGGAGAGAGAGAGTTTGTGTTTTGAAAGGCAGCTATGTGTTTTTGTCTTTCTTCCTGAATTAAATTAATTATAATCTCCATTGGTTCCCACCTCTTCTCAATTAAACAGGTTCAGATTCCCTGAAATCTGATATGGGGCAGTGAATAAACGTCTTCCCTTGTGACTCTGGGCAATGTCTGGGCTCCTGGACCTTAGGAAGACCCCTGGTACCTAACTTCTACTTCAAAATCACCTTAAACGTCCCACGATGATAGTTGTGTTTTGTCAATTCTTCTGTGCTTGATTAAGCACTAAGAACGAATCCACTGGTGTCTTTAATTTAAAAAGCACAAGGTAGCATCATTATTACATTTCCTTGGCTGGATTAGCATATATTTGCATAGTTGTTATACAATATCATTGAGGCATACCTCTATCTGAGAAAACCAATTACTAAAGAAGAAATTTCAGCACACCTCATCTACTTAGCGTCACTAAAATTTAAAAGAAAGAAAGAAAAAGGAAAAAATAAGAAAAGAAAAAATAATCAACCACCTCTTGAAGGATGTTTTTGCATATTTCATGCATTGATTCTCATCAGTGACAAGTGTGACCAAACATAGGAAGAAGGCAATTTATCAATGAAATATAAATTCTGAAAATCATTTCTAATCAACCATTTTATGGCAGGCTGACAGAAAAATAGCTCAGTTAGATAGCATCTAATTTTAAAAACCCACTGTATACCTTTTTTTAAACATCTTTATTGGTGTATGACTGCTTTACAACTGCTGTAAAACAAAGTGAATCAGCTATACATATACATATATCCCCATATCCCCTCCCTCTGTGTCTCCCTACCACCCTCCCTAACCCACCCCTCTAGGTGGTCACAAAGCACCAAACTGATCTCCCTGTGCTATGCAGCTGCTTCCCACTAGCTATCTATTTTACATTTCATAGTGTATATATGTCCATGCCACTCTCTCACTTCGTCTCAGCTTACCCTTCCTCCTCCCTGTGTCCTCAAGTCCATTCTCTATGTCTGTGTCTTTATTCCTGTCTTGCCCCTAGGTTCTTCAGAACCTTTTTTTTTTTTTTTTAGATTCCATACATATGTGTTAGCATACGGTATTTGTTTTTCTCTTTCTGACTTACTTCACTCTGTATGATAGACTCTAGGGTCCATCCACCTCACTACAAATAACTCAATTTCGTTTCTTTTTATGGCTGAGTAATATTCCATTGTATATATGTGCCACATCTTCTTTATCCATTCCTCTGTCGATGGATACTTAGGTTGCTTCCATGTCCTGGCTATTGTAAATAGAGCTGCAATGAACATTTTGGTACATGACTCTTTTTGAATTATGGTTTTCTCAGGGTATATGCCCAGTAGTGGGATTGCTGGGTCATATGGTAGTTCTATTTGTAGTTTTTTAAGGAACCTCCATACTGTTCTCCATAGTAGCTGTATAAATTTACATTCCCACCAACAGTGCAAGAGGGTTCCCTTCTCTCCACACCCTCTCCAGCATTTTTTGTTTCTAGATTTTTTTGATGATGGCCATTCTGACAGGTGTGAGGTGATACCTCATTGTAGTTTTGATTTGCATTTCTCTAATGATTAGTGATGTTGAGCATCCTTTCATGTGTTTGTTGGCAATCTATATATCTTCTTTGGAGAAATGTCTATTTAGCTCTTCTGCCCATTTTTGGGTTGGGTTGTTTGTGTTTTTGATATTGAGCTGCATGAGCTGCTTGTAAATTTTGGAGATTAATCCTTTGTCAGTTGCTTCGTTTGCAAATATTTTCTCCCATTCTGAAGGTTGTCTTTTCGTCTTGTTTATGGCTTCCTTTGCTGTGCAAAAGCTTTTATGTTTCATTAGGTCCCATTTGTTTATTTTTGTTTTTATTTCCATTTCTCTAGGAGGTGGGTCAAAACGGATCTTGCTGTAACTTATGTCAAAGAGTGTTCTTCCTGTGTTTTCCACTGTATACCTTTTATTCTTACTACATAGTAAAAAACAAACAAGCGAACAAAAACTTTGAGCTACTGCAAGTGAATCTTGCAGTGAATTGGTACCAACACTCCCCTCTTCCTTCCACATTTCGCACAGAACCACACACATATTAGTACTGAATAAATTCTTGAAAGTGAAAGAATAATTAAATGAAATCCGCCAATCCTCCCTGTTCATTCACTCTGATATGCAGTAACCCTCACTGCTGGGAATCTCATTGCCAATCTATAATCCTCCTGCTACAAAGTTAACCTTCACCTACTCTTCCCTCCATGAAGATGGAAACAGCTGATCAACCCTCTTTATCCACAGGATACATTTTCAAGTGACTCCACAGCCTTCATTAAATAGTAAAAGGAGTGATTGCATCCTTGATAAACCCACTTACAAAAGGGCAAAGTTTCACAAATTAATCAATTTGCCTCTTTGCTAATCCTCCACATCAATGTTATTTCCGTCTCCATCCTCCACCTCAAAAAAACCCAGGAAGGTCAGGGACCTGGTTTGCCTTGTTCCCCCTTTGATTCCCAGCAGCCAACAAAGCGCCTGGCACATAGAAGAAGCTCAAAAAGTATTTCCCAAAGTGAACAGAAATCTACTACACATCACCTTCAGCTGTAGCTTCACTCTAAGAAAATATTACTCACTGGTAGAAAGTTCTCCCTAAATAATAATGATTATGACAATAACAAAATAAAAATGCTAACTGAATGTCATGCTCTGTTCTGTGTGCTTTAATGTACTAACAATTTAACCCTCTGATGGGGCTCCAGACACACTGTTCCCATAGACAGCACCTTGGCATAGTGTCTAATTTAAGCTGAAGGAGTTTAAGAAAACAGCAGAAGCAGGAAGATCACTCTGACCATCCCCTCCCCTCCTTCCCTGAAACAAATCATAAAACCCTCCTGTGGGAGGTGCCCTCCCTAAATCCGGAGGAAAGGAGCATCCTTATCTTCTAAGACAAAGGGACACCAAGAGGAATCCTAATGAACAGGTCCCGGTTTCCCCCAGTTTACCACACTGACCTCATACTCCTTAACCTATCATATTGCTACACAACTGTCCACTCATCATCAAACCTCGCATAAAAATACTCAAGTCTGTTTCTTCAGGGTCTTCATTTCCTTATGAAGGCTCCCATGTCATGTGAAACTTACATTAAGTAAATTTGTATGCTTCCCTCCTGTTAATCTGTCTTTGACCCAGCCAAGGACCCTAAAAGAGTCAGGTTAAACTTTTTCCTCCCCTGCACCTCAAAACAATCATATAAAAGTTTTATGAAGTAGGTACCATTATCATTCCCAAAATGAGGAAATTGAGGCATGCAGCAAGCATGTCATTTTCTCTAGATAATGGGTCAAATAAGGATGAGAGTCAGGACATAAACCTGGATAGACAGGCACCAAAGCCAAAATTCTTAACATCTAACTGTAATGAATCTGTTTATACTCCAAAGGAAGTGACAATGAATTCCTTCCATATATTAGCTATGGTGTCTGTGTTTCAAAGAAAATAAGTGAGTAACTGGATTTTTCAAAAAAGTTTTGAAAGTGTGCCATTCAAAACTTCAAGAGTTCTTCATAAACAATCAGACGTGTAACAAAAATATAAGGCTCAGCTGATTTTTCCAACATTGATAAGCCACTGCAAATGGTTTGTTACTTTTCTCATCCTTACAATCAGCTTTTTACTGCTGTGTTTTTTATTAGAAGCCGCTGGGTTCAGGATGGAAGGACAAAGTGACAATGTAACACTAGGTGATTAAAAAATAGAACTCAAGTGTGTCTACCTCCTGAAAAGGGAGAAAACTGGATGGGTGGTCTTTCCCTCATATCAAAGATTCTTCTTCCTATGTAATCTACAGTCATTAAGTGACTATTTACAAAAAGTAACAATGGTATCATCGGGATATAATTTCCTCTGTTTCTCCTGCCCATGGTTGCTTGAATAGTGAGAATGAAAAGAAATTAGAAACCCAGGAGGACAGAGATAGTGACAGATGGAAGAGTATGATTCAGTACAATTTATTATTATTAAAATACTCTTGTTCCTATAGCAATAGCCTGTGTTTTATTTGTGTTTACCCTTTACTTTCCTTTGAAAGTATTATTTATTTACAGGCACATTTCCTCATTCTCTTTTTCTTTCCCAATGTTGAATAAAGCAATGGATCATGTAGAGTTCTTCAGTCTTAACTGCTGAAAAGTCAGCTAGGAAAACATCTTATCGGCAAATAACTCACAAAGATGAAAGGAAAGAGAAGAGCTTTATTTAAGTCCTCTAAATGAAAGTTCAAAGATGAGGAGAAATAACTTTAAATCCACAAATAAACCATTCAAAGCAAGTAGTCCTGTATCATATGCTAGATTAACACAGAATGTTTAAGCACAGCAGGCCAACTGAGATATGTTACTTCCCCATGCAAGGAACATCCTCTCCCAGCACCTCTGACTGGCATTCTAGAATGTGTTCTAACACCACTTGCTGTAAGCAAACTGTTTTTTGAAGGATCATATTTTATATGAATTGTTCATACAAATACAGTATTCTATTCCATAATACAGATCTTATTTTAGTGTAAAATATTTCTCCCAAAATATCTGAGTAGAACTGATACTTCAGAAAGATTATTGTATCCACTTATGATTTTTCCTACATGGCACCAGGAATATGCAAATCCCAGTATGCGAAGCAGAGTCTAGGTGTCAGGCTAGTGGAATATTTGACATCATCTCTACTGCAAACTCAAGCATCTAAGGTTAAACAAGATGGAGAACCACAAAAAAACAACAAACACCACAAAAACAACAACAACAACCAAAAAAAAAACCCTGCTCATAACTGGCAAATAGATTTGTTTGTGCTTAATTACTTCTGCTGTAACCTCTAAAAGGCAATGCTAAGAGTCAATGAGCTTATCTAAAAGTGATTAGCAAGAACAAAAAGTGAAGCGAAGTTGGCCTCATAAACCATGAGGTCCAGAGGTTAATCATCTACGTTTCTCTTTCTGCAAACTTCTAACAAACCTGATTAACACACTAGTCTTTCCAAGTTTCTCAAACTTTTACCATTTTCAAAACGTCTTTCCATGTGCTTTCTGCAGCTGGCCATCGCCAGCAAAGTGCCCCTTATCTTCTAGCTAAAATGCTCTGAAATGTCAGTCTGTTACATAAAAAGACCAAAGTAATCAACCTAAGTCTTTCCCTTCGCACGTTTCCTTGCACACATTTTCCTAAACTTCCTTGTCACACACACATGGGAGCCACTGAGTGTGCAATATTTTCCCCAGGGAGTCTGGGAAAGCACTATGCACGAAATCATTCTAAAATAAAAATAAGTACATGTGCCTGGAAACTTAAAGTGAATCCATGTACATTTACACTCATAGCAGCCGGAGATCTCTCTACTACACACAATCCCTTTACTCTTTATCATCATGCTTCAAAGAAAACCGCACTTCATGTCAGAAACATGACTTTGAAAGGCAAGCATTAAGAATGAATCTGCACCTCTACTCTTGCCTCTGACATTTGACACTGCAGTTCCCTGCTTATATGTCCGGATCCTCTGCTAAATGGTGAGATCCTGGAGGGCAGGAGTCCTCGCTTCGGACTCATCTTTGCATCTCCAGTCTTTGGTTCAATGAGAGTGTTCAAATGTCCATTTTGACTTTCAAGTGACTGATCTTTGTTTTTCATTTCTAATTTGACTCAAAGATTTCTTTGTTTTGAGTATGCTCGTGCTTTCTTCACTAAAAGTAAGTTGAGGAGCTTAGTATATGGAAAGGAGTTTGCAAAACTAGCCATAATAATTTCTGCTAAGTGGGAGTGGGTGGAGGACACCAAGATTAAGAGGCCCATCCTAAAGCCTAGCATTTTGCCAACTGAACGGTAATGTAAACTTATTACTGATAAGGGAGAGGATGAAATTGGTTGTAAGAAAACCTGGGTCCCACTTCAAATGAGATAACATATGAAAAATCTTATAAAATTATAGCAGGCACCAAGTAAGAGCACTATACATATTAATTATTATTGTTATGTCAGGACCTTCTGGATACGCTCTTGTTTTTGAGACTACCTTAACTTTACCTCTTGTTTATTTCCCCTCGCCATGATACTCTAGGATTAATGACATAGTGTTTGTAAAGTGTTTTTAAATCCCTGAAGTGTTATAATCAACCCAAGTACCATTTTATTTATGCAAACTGTGTCTACTCAGCAAGTCCACTTAAACATCTAGGATTGGGATTTTCTGTCTCATAAGGCTTAATAAATGATTCCCTCTGGCTCTAAAAGCAAGTACTTTTTCAATGACAATGGGAGGGAAAGCAAAGGAATTACTCTGTGACATCTGCTGTGCAACGTTCTTCGAATGGCACATCTTGATAAATGCATGAGAGTCCTTGGAGAGTTACTGCACACAGTGAAGAGAGAGTGGTAAAAATCCCAGTATCTCTGAAAAGGAAGGCAACACATGTTAAAGTCAGAAAAGCCTCAGAGTTTACGTCAATAGAAATCAATAGTGATGTGTTTAGTCCCTACTTTATACATAATGGCAGCTTTCCACGGTCTCTGATGGGGAGGCAAAATTAAACATGAATAATGAAGCTAAGGCAGGTTAAGTAACTTTTTAAAGCTAAGATAGCTAATAAGTAGCAGAATAAGACTGCACCTAAGCCATTAGCCTCTAGGCCCAGTGAGCTTTGTACTCTGTGCCCAACATCTCTCCCGTGCTGGGGACAGCCTGTGGCAGCTAAAACCAAGAACATGAGGCTAGGTGGAAGGGCTGGTTCACAAAGGCAGCAAAGTCCACATGCAGCATGAGGACTCAGCTTTGCCAATGGCTTTCTGCATGACTCATCACAAAGTTGTTGATACTCTGTTACCTGCCTATTACAGACTTCAGGTTATTTAAAAGTGAATGAAATAATCTATATAATTAATTAATCTATATAATTATTAATATTAATTAATCTATATAAATAATAATAGAGCAAATTTTTAAAGTGAGTGACATAATCTACACAAACAATTTAAACTTCTGATAAAAATGCTATATGAACAATCCTAAATATTCTTCTTATTATTATTAAATTCACCTAAATTGATGGGAAGAAAGTAAAACTGTCACCTTTATATAACTGTTCAACTTGCCCTTGGATGGAGAAACTCCCAAGATGCTACTTATTTATTTATTTATTTATTTATTTATTTATTCTCACACCTGCATTTTATAACCCTTTGTCTTGCTGTATTTGTGTAGCATCCTCAAATTCTTAAACGCATTCTCAAAACCCATTTTTTGAATTAGAATTTCCTGCACTCCCATTGCACTATGGAAGTACTTTAGAGCAAAACCCACAGGAAGTGAATTGATGCTTTACCTCCAAGTCATCATCAGGGATAGCTCTTTTCCACTTTATGTTCCACCTGATATGTTCATAGGCATTGACGACAACTTCGATTGCTTTGGGACAAGAATGGCAAGCCTGTATCACCTGCAGAGACACCACAGAGTTTCATCTGTTCAATGCACATGTATGATTCATCTTTTCCACGCACAGAGACATCAGGACTTCATGGACCGATAAGCCTCTTTGGAGCCCTGAAATGCTTTTGAGAAGTCTCATGCCTTTAAGTATTCAAACACACTGTCAGCCCCCATTGTGGATGGGAGGATTAATAACATAAGACTAATTTCCTTCATCATCCAGGAGCAAGTGAAAAAGAGGTGCTAACAAAGAGGGTGGGGGCCTGACGAAATGCATCCCCTGCTCGTAAAAGCAATTTTGAGAGAGGCCGGTCCCAAAATACACTTCCAGCTGTCTAGGAAATTCTCCTAGTTCTACAGAAAATTTTATTAGCAAAAAGCTGAATGTTAGTAATCCAAGAACTCAAGCCTACTGGTGACTATGAAGTAAAACAAACTATAGAGTAACATGAAAGTTAACCAAAGCTGTCTTCCCAGTGCAGTGCTTGAAGAGGACTAATGTCACGTACCAAATCACCCTCACTGGTATTTTAACCTTCACCAGCAATAAAAGATCACATGAAGATTAGTTATTTCATTAGCACACTCTGTTCAACAGTAGACCAACCAAATAAAACTGGAAAGCCGAGTCGAGGTGGCCAGCATTTCCATCAGGAGGCAGAAAGATTTAGCTTTAGGTTTTAGACTAAACTGGATATTTAGCCAACCTTTGATGTTACCATGAAATTTGGACATATCTGATTAATCAATCATGCAGCCTTTATTAAGTGACAATGGAGGAATATATGAGACATATCCCAAAGTAAAACACACTGGTTTCTGGTGAGAGGCTTACTGTAAGAATGAGAAGCAAAAACATGTAAATGAAACAAGAGAAGATCAATGGAGATGTATGGTTGGTTCACATACATAAGTGTTAGATTATAGGGTTTGAAAAAGAGGAATTATAGAAATTCCAAGAGAGAGAGCTGAGTGAGTTGCGCTAACCAGGAATGATTTCTTGGAGGAGATGGGTCCAACTGTAGATCCTAAATGGTAGAAAGGTGCATGCATGTGTGTGTGTGTGTGTTGTGTGCCTGCCTGCATACACTTACAGGCCTGTCTACATATGCAGCATCAGCAAATGTAACAGTCGTGTTGAAAGAGAGGTACTTCAACGGGTAAAACAAAAACACAGCTTCATTATCGCTTTCTCCTGCTCACACAAACCCACTGCCTGCAACCCTTCTCCACTCCTGGCATGATACCTCAGGCAGGACTCACACCTGTTTCTACTTAATTTTTCTTCTTTCTTTTTCTTTTTTTTGTTGCTGTACGTGGGCCTCTCACTGTTGTGGCCTCTCCCATTGCGGAGCACAGGCTCCGGACACGCAGGCTCAGCGGCCATGGCTCACAGGCCCAGCCGCTCCGCGGTATATGGGATCTTCCCGGACCGGGGCATGAACCCGTGTCCCCTGCATCAGCAGGCGGACTCTCAACCACTGCGCCAACAAGGAAGCCCTCTACTTAATTTTTAATAATAAAAAGTACTCCAGTCACTCTAGATAGGAGAAAAATGTCATTTCAGCAATAAAAATGTCCATTTTAGTTGAATAATTGAAACTCCAAATTTTACTTAAAAGTTTCTCCTCTCCCATAACCCAGGCTTGTTTCAAGCTGCAGTTGGAAAGGAGGTATTTGTGGGTGTGGTATAATAAGAAATACATGTTTGGTCTTTGCCTCTGGTTCTTGACAAAGAGCTCCTTTCCACCATTTCAATTATGCTAATGAAGTGAGTCTTAATGGGGCTCCTAGAGAGCTTCATTAGGTGGACTGGTTACTGGAAAGACCAATCCTTCATTAGAGGATTGGAACTTTTACACACCTTGTCTCCTACCTCCAGGGAAAGAGTTTGACTGAACTCAAACTCCAACATCCAGGGTGGTCTAGCATTGCATTTTTCTATGTGAGTGGTAAGTACCCAATGTCTTGGGACTTCAGGCAAAACTGAGACAGAAGGATGAGTATTTTAATACCCAGTTGTGTGTATGTGTGTGTGTGTGTGTACCAAGGTCACCTGAATGAAGGGCCCATGTCAGGAAAGAACTAAAGTTAAGAGCAGGTAAGATGGAGTCAGCTGACAGTACACCTGGAAGGTCAATCTGAAGAGCTTGGGATTGACTTAATAGGCAATAGGAAGCTATTATGTATTCTTAATAAGAAAGGGTTATATTCAATCAATTCATTCCATTGGGAAACCTTTATTGAGCACTGTGTTTAGCACTGTGACAGTAATTCTGAGTTTATGCCCTGCTTCTGTCTTCAAGGAATTTACAACCCAGTTGAAGATAAAAGACATAGGTATTTCAGAGTTCAGAGCAATATAATTCAGTAAATAATAAGAGGCTAACTTAAAGATCATCAGTGTCCCTTGAGTACCATGAGCAAAAGCACAAAGGGAAAAACAAGGATATCAAGGGCAGGGAGCCCTGAGGAGGCTAAATGGGAGTGCACCAAACGGCTTCTCAGCTAGCTTCACCATTAGTCACGAGAACTGAAGCTGCGAGAAAGAATAAGTAGGGTTTAATGACTAATCAGATATAGGAAGTAAAGACTGCAACTCTGAAGCCTAAGATCAAGTACAAATAGGGGTACCACCGATGGAAATGAGGAAATAGGAAGGGCATACTAATTTGAGGATGGTCAGATAATGAGCAGGAGGATATTTCCTATGTTATGTCCTAATGTCAGTTAAAAATGTGCATGATGGATGCTCTAATGAGAAGGTCAAGATGGAGAGGGAGATCTGTGCATCAACAAGGAATGTGCTGGTTAGGTCAATCATACGCTAAATGGATATAAACGGAAAAGGTAGAGAACCATGGTCTGAAGCTTGATGCATCCTAATAGGCAGGAGAGAGGATGAAGGAAAAAAATTACAGCTACCATTTTTTGAGGACTTATCATGTGCCAGGGCCTATGTTAAATCTTTGCATGTTTAGCTTGCTAAATCTTCAGACAACCTATGAGGTTAGTCCTATAATTATCTCCACTTTACAGATTTAAAATCAAAGGGTGAGAGAATTTAAACAAGGGTATTTAGCTAGTAAATGACAGAGATAGGATTCCAACTCAGGTCTGTGTGACTCCAAAAGTCAAAAACATGTTGAATAAAAATGGTGAGGGGCTTTCCTGGTGGCACAGTGGTTAAGAAGCCACCTGCCAATGCAGGGGACACGGGTTCGAGCCCTGGTCCGGGAAGATCCCACATGCCACGGAGCAACTAAGCCCATGCGCTACAACTACTGAGCCTGTGCTCTAGAGCCCACCAGCCACAATTAATGAGGCCCACGTGCCTAGCGCCCATGCTCCGCAACAAGAGAAGCCACCACAATGAGAAGCCCGCGCACCACAACAAAGAGTAGCCCCCGCTCGCCACAGCTAGAGAAAGCCCACTCACAGCAACGAAGACCCAACACAGCCAAAAATAAATAAATAAAATAAAATTTTAAAAAATGGTGAGAGTGGGCATCCTTCTCTTGTTCCTGATCTTATAGGAAATGCTTTCAGCTTTTCACTGTTGAGTATGATATTAGCTGTGGGTTTGCTGTATATGGCCTTTATTATGTTGTGGTATGTTCCCGCTATGCCCTATTTCTGGAGAGTTTTTACCATAAATGGATGTTGAATTTTATCAAAGGGTTTTCCTGCATCTATTGAGATGATCATATGGTCTGGCCTCAGGAGGCATGGCCTCACCTGAGGACTGTGTCAGCCCCAACAAATAGAGCAACCAGAAGGGGCTCTACCGAATAGAGGTTTGAGTCAATGGTGTACTAGAAAATGTTCAACAACAGGCATTTCATAAAAAAAAAGACTGTATGTATATATGTTTATAAGTTTATTATAAGTTTTGCTAATATAAAGAATGTGAAGCCCTCAATTTACAAATAATAAAATACCCAATATTTATTTCCTATTCCATATGGCCAGTTGGTACTCTAAGAATGCTATCACTGATTTTTATATCAATTTTGTATAGATATGAGTTGTATTCATAGCCAACCTGTGTCTGCAATTGAAGCGTGCATGTGGTTCCTATGTTTACATTGGTTGACATTTTTATTACATTAAGGAGTAACTGTTTCACAAATGTGAAACAATGAAGACATATATTGGAAACTCACTCACTCATCAATGACATAAGCCACTTCTATGTGGAAGCGCTTAATAGTTTTTTGAATATTGGAAGCATATTTCTCAATTTTTTGTACTATTCACAATGTAATAGCTACAGACACCACACACTACAAATTTTTAAGTTTAATCTACATTAGTAACATTCTCTCCATCAATTTCTGAAGTCTAGACATCAACAAAGCAATAAGTTAAGGTCTGATTGGTAGCATTTGCTGATTTCTGTGGTGTAAACAGTTGCATCATGGCCTATTTGAGGTCCCTGAATGTATGGTGGGGAAGATATGTAGAGTAAAATAATTGGCAGGTAGTGTGTTTTGAATATTTATTACCTTTGTTTTTAGTATACTTTGTTGTAGGTTTTTTTGTTTTGTTTTTTTTTGTGTGTGTGTGGTACGTGGGCCTCTCACTGTTGTGGCCTCTCCTGTTGCGGAGCACAGGCTCCGGACACACAGGCTCAGCGGCCATGGCTCATGGGCCCAGCCGCTCCACGGCATGTGGGATCTTCCTGGACTGGGGCACGAACCCATGTCCCCTGCATCAGCAGGCGGACTCTCAACCACTGCACCACCAGGGAAGCCCCATGTTATAGGTTTATATGACTTAATTTTTAAAAATCGTTGCATTTAACAATCAGCTCACAAAATTCCTGATAATTTAACAATCAGCTCTCATGAGCTACTGTGAGCCAAACTCTAGCACACAACTCTTTTTAATTGTCCCCGAATTTAAAAAGTGCAGTCATAAGCCATTGCAGACTAAATGTGTATATTGAGGCTCCAAACCAGTGAAGGCATCAGAACCATCCTGCCCAGTGGCTAGGTCCAAATGGGCACAACATAAACACTTGTTTAATGAGACGATCCATTCACATACATAGTCTGGGTACAGTGCACAAAGCTGACCTGCTGACAATGGCTTTTTCAGCCAGGTCTACTCAAATAAAGAGTAATCCCTAAGGGGATAAACAGGTGGGCTGGAGTTAGACATCCATTGCTGTGGGACCTCTGAAGAGTTAGAGTCAGCATTTCTGAGTATATGGAAAGTATAACTAGAAGGACTTCTCCATGGGTACAAGATGGTCAAGGTGGGCAGGTAATTTTTCCAGAACCTTGGTCTTGGGAAATTGAGGCAAATGGGGCTGCTCTTTTCTCTGCAGTTGGGATGAGGATGGCAGATATGTAGCTCTATGCAAAAGAGACAGACAAAACCTCAGGCTGACTAATTGCTTTGAACACTAGTTTATAAACTACCATAAGAGCATCATAGACTGTTAGAGTTGCAAAGGACCCTAGGAATTATCTAATCCCCCTAATTTGGAGATGAGGAAATTGAAACCCAAAGAGGCACACAGTAAGAAAAAGCATGGTTTTAGGTCTTCATCTGAGTTTAGTGCTCTTTCAAATATATTCTGATGATCTTATTTTAATCCTTAAGTAAGGACCAGTGAAATGAATGGTTTAAAGACACAGATCCTATTGTACAGGTATTTAGAACAAGAAACACTCTTTACGAAGATATACAGATTGCCAACAAACACATGAAAGAATGCTCAACATCATTAATCATTAGAGAAATGCAAATCAAAACTACATTGAGATATCATCTCACACTGGTCAGAATGGCCATCGTCAAAAAATCTAGAAACAGGGGCTTCCCTGGTGGCGCAGTGGTTGAGAGTCCGCCTGCTGATGCAGCGGACGCAGGTTCGTGCCCAGGTCTGGGAGGATCCCACGTGCTGCAGAGCGGCTGGGCCCGTGAGCCATGGCCGCTGAGCCTGCGCGTCCGGAGCCTATGCTCCACAACGGGAGAGGCCACAACAGTGAGAGGCCCGTGTACCAAAAAAAAAAAAAAAACAACATCTAGGAACAATAAATGCTGGAGAGGGTGTGGAGAAAAGGGAACACTCTTGCACTGTTGGTGGGAATGTAAATTGACACAGCCACTGTGGAGAACAGTATGGAGGTTCCTTAAAAAACTACAAATAGAACTACCATATGACCCAGCAATCCCACTACTGGGCATATACCCTGAGAAAACCATAATTCAAAAAGAGTCATGTACCAAAATGTTCATTGCAGCAGCACTATTTACAATAGGCAGGACATGGAAGCAACCTAACTGTCCATCAACAGATGAATGGATAAAGAAGATGTGGTACATATATACAATGAAATATTACTCAGCCATAAAAAGAAACGAAATTGAGTTATTTGTAGTGAGGTGGATGGACCCAGAGTCTGTCATACAGAGTGAAGTAAGTCAGAAAGAGAAAAACAAATACCGTGTGCTAACACATATATATGGAATCTAAGAAGAAAAAAAAAAAAGATCATGAAGAACCTAGGCGTAAGACAGGAATAAAGACTCAGACCTACTAGAGCATGGACTTGAGGATATGGGGAGGGGGAAGGGTAAGCTGTGACAAAATGAGAGAGTAGCATGGACATATATACACTACCAAATGTAAAATAGATAGCTAGTGGGAAGTAGCCACATAGCACAGGGAGATCAGCTAGGTGGTTTGTGACCACCTAGAGGGGTGGGATAGGGAGGGTGGGAGGGAGACACAAGAGGGAAGAGATATGGGAACATATGTATATGTATAACTGATTCACTTTGTTATAAAGCAGAAACTAACACATCATTGTAAAGCAATTATACTCCAATAAAGATGTTAAAAAAAACCCACTCTTTACTATTATCATTATAGTAATTATAGGCTGGATTTTGTTGAAAGTTCGAAATAATTCCCTTTCTAATGCAAAGATGTTGCTAATTATATGAAAATAGCATCCATCAGACCTCTATACACATCCTTCTCTAAAGACCTCCAGATATATTCTTTCTAGAAGGATGAGCCATGTTGAAAAGTATGCTGGAAATCAAATGAGTAATCCAAAATGAAGATTTAAATTTAAGAGTTACCAGGACAGAGATGACAGCTGAAATTAATCCAAGGCCTGAATCAGGAATATACTTGTACTGGAATTTTGAAAACAGAGAGCATGGGGAAGTCAGAAGCTTGTAATGAGGCTCTGCACATGGTTTAAGTGTCCACTCAGAAAACTGACCTGTGCTCTGCATTAATTCCCGGGCTACACTCACTCTTCATGGAAACCACACTGGTTATGTTTAGAGACACATTGCCCACTTACCCAATACAGGTAATCTGTCCCTAGGTATTCCTTACCTCCCCCTTCCTGCCAAAACCTTGTACACAGAGGAGGTGTGGCTAAAAGTTACTCTCCTCCTGTAACACATTATTTACTTCTCAACTAGGGTTTCCAGGTTTAGCAAATAATAATAATGTAGGTTACCAGGTAAATTCGAATTTCAGACAGACAACAAATAATTTTTCGTATAAATATGGCCCCAATATTGCATGGGACATATTTATACTAAAAATTACTTATTAGTGATGCATTTCAAATTCAATAGAGCATCTATATTTTGTTTGGCAACCCTATTCCCAGCCCCTATTCAGAAACAGTTCAAACCAAGTTATGTATACAGGAATATAATTCATTCATAGTTCAGGAGCCCAACTTCACACATCTGGTGCTTCAATTTGTACCTGGCACACTCCCATATATCACCTGGAGATAACCTTTCATTAGGATAAAAAAAATTGAGTAGTTCTTAACCTTCAGTCTTTAGATGCACAAAGTCCAAAGCTCCCACTGCCACATTAGGTTTTGCTGACACTGACTAGCAAATTTTCTGCTGACAGAAGGCGGTTCTCACAGCAGGAAAGGCTCCTTTCAGCCTGACGCTCCCAGCTCTCTTAACCGACACGCCTAGCTTCCAGAACGAAGACAGCTGATCATGCCGTCTTCAGGCCTCAGCAATTATTTCACCAGGCAACAACAAAAAGAAACCCTTAAGAGAGAGCAAACTCTAAATAATCACTCTATGATGACTCCCAGGAACCTTGACCATCAAATGAGGAAGGACTGGTGGACCCAGAAGGCAGAAGCTTCTACTTCTTCTTGTAAACCTGGGAAACAGAAAAGGCTCAATGACCTTCGCCTTCTGTGCGTCTCTGGGGTCTCTATTCTTCCTTCCTAGAAGAACAATTGGACAAAAGGTAGTGGTGGCAACTGGAGAGACCTTAAGACCCTTCCCCTCAGCATCTGACCCCTAAAAACATTAATTAGAAAACAGATTCAAGATAAATCTCCCTGCCACCCTTCCAGTACAAGTGCCACCTGTAAGCCACTTCACCAGAGAAAATCTAAAGCTACCTCTGCCCTTTTATATTGAGATATTTGTGTGCAGAAAGGTACTTAATGATCAAAGAGACTGCTTATACCTTGGGCTTCATATACAGAACTGTTCAACGGCAGAAATCATCTTTACCTCCCCCAGACTTTCACATACCTTTCCCTCCCCTAGAAAAATGTCTTTCTTGCCCTACAAGAAAACCCAATCTTGGCTCCCTGGGGTGTCACTTCCTTCTGAATTATGCTGAGAGAAAAAAAAATCAAATGTCCTTTTGAACCTTGGAAAGCAATTGCAGACCCTATAATTCTTTTTTTCCCCTTATGTAATTTATACATCAGCTTTCAGTGAAATACACCCTCTACAAATTTGCTTTGTATTTGGAAGACAGCATCTTCAGCTCTGACCTTGTTCCTTGTAAATAAGGAAACTGAATTCCCCATCCACAAGAGAACAAATCACTTTATCTTCTGGATAAATGAGTCAGTCATTTACTTGTGTAAAGATGACTTTCTCATTGGAAAGTCGGGTTGTGAAGTAGCTGTTCTAAGTCACTTTATAGCATCTGCATAGTAAATTGAATAGCTTTTCTTTAGTTTTCCTTTGGAAGGAGGCCAGTTCTGTTATATAGTCTATTGGGTAGCCACAAAAATGTTTAAAGTACCAACCATCCACCAGTAGCCAACTGAATCTTAAATCTCTTTAGCATACAGCCAACCTAGAGGGGCTCAGAGGAGCAAAACAGAACTGAGTAAGAAGATGGTAACTGTGGAGAGAGTGTTCCCTGGAACATGTAATTGTATACTATTCTACAGGAGAGTAGAGCCACCAAAGTAAGGCTGGTAGGAAAGACTCCTACAATGGGCCAAGAGTACATTTTGGGAGGAGGAGGAAAGGAAATGATTTTGTTGAGCACCTACTAGTCTCAGTGATTTACATGTCTTACTCACTCCTCAGACAATCCTGAAAAGTTGATATTTTTCTCTTCATTTTCTCTTGGATCTGAGAGATTAAGGGACTTCAAAATCACACAGCAAGTAAATGGCCAAGTTAGAATTCAGATCCATGGTTACTAAGCCCCTGTTCCTACCCCTCCTCGCTGTTATCTCTCAGACAACTGCCTTTGTGAACAGGACCTGGGACCTTCCTCACATTTGCAAGACTTCTTGCAGGAGAACAGAAAATCCATTTAAAGGCCTATTGCCCCTAGTCTGGCACTTCTTTAAAAAGCACTAACTTCACTTTCAATGCAGTTTTTCATCATAATTGTCCTACAAACCTCAAGAAATTGCATCTCCAGGGGAGGGGTGTTCTGCTGCCCAGAGCCACAGGGAGGCCAGAATAGCTACCAATCCTTTATGTACAGTAAGCTGCAGGGGTTCACGAAGGCAATGTCCCTAGTTCAGTGCTTGTATGCAGTTACACTCCCCAGCTCCACAGATAACATGGTGATAGGATTTCTTTCTAAAAGTAAAGTTTTCAAATGCTTGTGCTCTCCAATCCCAGAAGGAAGTGCTTTCATTCTATTATACCAGAGGTCTAGCCAAGTAAGTTTGGCAAGGAAGTGAAAGAAATCTTTAGGAATCAGGCAGAGGGCATGTCTTTGAAGAAGCAATTGTTTGAGGTTGGGAACTTTAAAGATCCTTCCTGATTGGTGAAGACCACGTTGACTCTAAAACTGACGAGGAAGAAACGATGAACACCCTTGGGGACGTCTTCGGAAGGGGAGGCAGGTGTGCTCCTAGCTTGACCACTGCTGCTCTCCAGATCAGCAGCCCCATGCGGAGCCTTGTAGGAGCCACTTCCCTTCACCTGTGAGCCAGGAGGAAGCAATTCTCCAGGACCAGGCTCACCCTCCACAGTCCAGGGTCACCTGTGGCTCCACCCCACCAGCGCCACACTCCTGGGGAGGATAGCAGCAGCCCAAACCCTTAAGTGGCTCTTACAGGGGAATGGGGAGAGGGTCTTTTACTTACTTTTGCAGAGACCTGTTTCATCCACAGTCAACCACCAGGGGGTTTCAGAGTAAAACTCAATATTTTATCTCTGGGCATTCTCACACATTGTCTCTCCTGGTTGGAAAGGCCCCTGTGGGTAAACCAGGCCCAGGAGCACGGATTCTACTGCTCAACAGATATGTAATGATAACAGTTATAGTTATCTTTTGTTTAAAGGTTGCCATGACCAGAAATGATAAACACTTTCTTTTTTTTTTTAAAGTTTTTTTTGCTGTGCACCATTTTTAAAGTCTTTATTGAATTTGTTACAATATTGCTTCTGTTTTATGTTTTGGTTTTTTGGCCGTGAGGCATGTGGGATCTTAGCTCCCCAACCACGGATTGAATCCGCACCCCCTGTATTGGAAGGTGAAGTCTTAACAACTGGACAGCCAGGGGAAGTCATGGTAAACACTTCTTAAATATTATCTTGTTTCATTCTCAAAACAACCTTAGGAGAAGGATATTATTATCCATGCCCTCTGTCCGTCTCTATCCTCTTCCCTGGAAGGAAGGTAGCCTTACAGCATAAATATACACAAAATTATGCATTATGAAGTGAGCTGTATTAGAAAGAGATCGATTGTTTGTCTCCTAGAAGTCCCACTATGAAGAATGACCCCTCTAGTGAGATGTGGGTAGAGAAAAAAGTGGGAGGTAGTCCAAGGAAGAGATATTTATAGATGCAGGATGAAGGCTGGGGTGAGGAATTGGGGGAGACACTTTGTGAGGACTGACAGTGACTCCAGAAAGAGCAAGAAAATGTTTGGCACCATCCTCTGGGCTCTGAGTATATTTGTGGTGTGCTATGAGTAATTAATTTCTTTCTAGTGAAGGACCTGGTTTGCATATTATTGCCAAGGCATAAGAGTATATCCATTTCACAGGGAAGGAAATTTAGGCTCAAGAAGCAAGTAATTTATTCAAAATCACACTCTTAGGTGAGTGGCAGGACCCAAATTTGTTTGACATCCCCTTCCAAATTCCATGCTTCTTTATTCTTGACATGCATAGCATGGCAAGTCTAGAATGAATGAGTTATGAGTGACAAAAGCAGAGGTAAAATTTTTAAATAGGAACCATTTCATATGTAATTTATTTTTATTTTTTATTATTTTATTTTTTTTGTGGTACGCAGGCCTCTCACTGCCATGGCCTCTCCCGTTGCGGAGCACAGGCTCCGGACGCGCAGGCCCAGTGGCCATGGCTCACGGGCCCAGCCGCTCCACGGCATGTGGGATCCCCCCAGACCAGGGCACGAACCCGCGTCCCCTGCATCGGCAGGCGGACTCTCAACCACTGCGCCACCAGGGAAGCCCTTCATATGTAATTTAAAATGCTGGGTTGTATACTCACTCTAGAGATTGTTAATATCTATTGTTTTAGCCAAATCTAGATACCAGTATGTATGATCCAGAAAATGGATGCAAACTAAGCAGTAGATATTCATAGCTAAAAGCTACGGATCACTGTACTTTAAATAAAAGTTGCTTAATTTTTCATAGAATATAACCATTTGATTTTATTTCTAAGGCTGAAATATGTATAACAGTTCAAGTAAGAAAATATTCCTTCGATCCAACCTTAGCATGAAAAAGTATTTTAAAATTCCAAAGAAAATTGCAAGGAAGGTGAGAATTAACAACTGAGGTCAAACAACTACCTTCAACAGTAGATTTCATGAATATTTTTTCAGGCCATTTAGGTAGCAGTCTTTCCTCAAAAGTTATAGAGAAAATATAAGGGTTAAGCGTTGTCCTAATTCTCGACCTTTTCAGACATACCTTGACCAAGATCCAGAGGCAAAACAAGTAACAGCTAAAAACTTGGGAGAAATAAAAAATTTGGTTTGGGAAAAAAGAGAAGCCTTAGGTACAAACTGATACAGAGATTTAAGGATTTAATAGGATGCATATGAGTTATTCCAGGTCAGGAATAAGAAGCAGAGGATTAGTTTCTAATATTTACCGAAAAGAAAAAAAAGTGGGAGGGACTCAGGGGTGGGAGGGTGCGGTGTTCCAAAATCAAAGAGACATCCAAGGAAGGGAGTGCTGTAGAATCTGCCTTCATGGAGATTTGCAAATACAAGAGCACTATTTCTGCCTAGAGCCTTGAGAATTAAACAAAATGACCTCTTTAGGTCTTTTCTTGTGTTGTGATCCTTTAGGTTTAAATACATTTCCTGGGCAATGTCATAAAACACAACAGAAACTGCTAAATCTAAGGGCTTAGGTTCAGGAGTCGGACAGACCACATTCTGAGTCAAACATATGACTATTAACTTTTAATGGTCTTGAGCCACCCAGCAATCCTATTATATTTCCCAAGTCCATTTGCTCCCCAAGGTAAACATCTCACACCTTCACCTTTGCCCTTAAGTCTTCAAACCTCTTCTCCAACCACTTCTCATTCTTTACTGAGAAAATAGAAGCAATCATAAGAGTACTTATATAAACTCTTATTAACATATCTACCAACATCCCTGCATCTGGGCACACAGGCCCTGCCTTCCCTCCTGCTATGATGGATGAACTGCCTGTGTTACTAAGACCAACACCTCCGTTTGTGCACTAGATCCCATCTTCAAGATGGTGCTCCAATAATTACCTGCAGCAAATTTTCTCCCCTTCCTAGAACACTCCCATCAGCCAACAAACATATCAGCCATCATTCCCTTCTAGCTACTCTTGCATTACAAGAAAATGCCTCAAACCCCTCACTGTTTTCACTTCCTTTTATCCCTTTTTCCTTTGAATCCACTTTAATTAACCTTTTCTCACCAGTGATCCACCAAAATAACTCTTGTTGAGGTCCCCAATAAAATCCATGTTGCCTAGTCCAATGGCAACTTCTTAGCCCTCATCTTATTTGAAATGCCACCTATATTCAACCCAGCTGATTCCATATCTTCCTTCCTCATGTTCTACCTTGGATTCCAGGAAAACATTCCATCTTGATTCTCCTCCTAGCTCAAGGACTTTCTACAGTTTCCTTCACTGATTCTTTTTCATCTACCCAAACTCTAGTTGGAATGCCCCATAGCCCAGTCCTCTGGTCACTTTTCTCTCTCTCTAGCCCCATGCTCTGGTTGACCTCATCTGTCCTCATGGGTTTATACATCATATTCACGATGAAGACTCCCAAATTTGTATCTCTGGCCAGGACCTCTCCCTGAACACCAGGGTTATATATCAAATTGCCTACTTGACATCTCCACCTGGATGACTAATAGGCATCTGAAGCACAGCAGAACCCCTGATCTTCTCTTCAAAAGCAGCTCCACCTGCACAGTTACTTTCTCAAGAAATGGCTCCTGGGCTTCCCTGGTGGCGTAGTGGTTGAGAGTCTGTCTGTCGACGCAGGAGACTCGGGTTCGTGCCCAGGTCTAGGAAGATCCCACATGCCGCGGAGCGGCTGGGTCCGTGAGCCATGGCCGCTGAGCCTGCGCTCCGCAACGGGAGAGGCCACAACAGTGAGGCCCGCGTACTGCCAAAAAAAAAAAAAAAAAAGAAATGGCTCCTTTATTCTTTCTATTCCCTGGGCAGAAATCCTCGAAGTTATCCTTGATTCCTCTCTTCTTCTCACAGGTCACAAATAATCCATCAGGAAACCTATGGACTCCCTTTTCAGAGCTTGCCCCAAATCTCACCACTTTTCACTACTTTCTCCACTTCCACTGTGGGTCTAAGCCACCCTTATCTCTTATCTAGATAACTGTACTACCTTTGCCCCTCTCCCCCGTAGAGTTATTCTCCAAAAGGCGGTCAAAGGGAACTTTTTGGAACATAAATCAGACTTTTTTTCCCTCACTCAAAATCCTTCAGTGACTTACTCTCTCATTCAGAATAAAAAACCAAGGATATCAGCACAGTCTACAGGGTCATGTATATGGTCTGCAAATCACCCACATGCTTCTCTGACTTCTCCTCCTCCTTTCTCACCCCACTTCAGGCACTCTGGCTTCCTCAGACATGTTTAGTCCTCTCCTACCTCAGGACCTTTGCACCTGGTTTTCCTTATATCTAGAATGCTCCCCCCACCACCACCCCTGCCCACCCCCAGCTATTCACATGACTTGCTCCTTCACATCCTCGTTTTCTCTAATCAGCCTTTGTAAAACACTGGTTTTACACATACATACACATACATAAACACCAAAGAAAGCCCACATTCTATTATTATCTTTACCTTGCTTTACTTGTCTCCATAGCACTTAACATATCAGAGTGTATTTATTAGTTTGTTGTTTTGTTTTTTTTCCTGTCTCCCACTAGAAAGTGTCTTCCATGAAGGTCTTTGTTTGGTTCATTGCTCTATCTCTAACTCCTAGAACAGTTCCTGCACAAAGTAGTGCTCAGTGAATACTTGTTAAATAAATGAATGAATGAGCTTGACCACTTACTCTGTGTAACTTTAGGAAAATATCTGAATTCTATCACCTTTTAAATGAGGATAATGCCAGCGCCTACCTCAGAGATTATTATAAAATAAAATTAAATAATATGTATAAGCCTATTTAGAGCTCAACAAAGGACATTATTGTAACATTATTATTTGTTATCCTATTCCTAATCAACATAATCTTTTGAAATTTCCTATAAAATTAAAGTTCCAGGACATTATGAGTACTACATAAAATTTTAAGGAAAAAAATTACTTAATCTTCCATTAAAACACTGACAATCAAGAGAAAATTCCTTACTGAGATCACATAAATCATTGAACTCATCATGTCTACATTGGAACTTTCTGTGGGTTGTCTATCTGGAATTTTCTGAGTGCACTACCCTTAAATTCTTTAGTGGAACTTTTCTTTCAACTAAACTTCACACTGCAGGACTTCAGACAAGTCTCTGACATTTTACCAAGGTAGGAGGTAGAACTTGGCTGCGAATTTAGTAAAACTTCTATCAACTAGCTTTCTGTGACCCTACATTAGTTAGCTGGTTTATACATAAAACTCCTCTACTGCATGTTAATTAGTTTTTTTTAATGAGTGAAATCCTAGGTAAATTATCATTTGATTTCTTTATTTAAGGTGAAACGCATTTTGGTTTCCAAATTCATGACCGTCATCAACCTAATGCAAGACTCTCTCTCTTCCATGTGCCTAGAGAACCCTTTATTCCTCTACCTTGTCATTTACCATGGAATATTAAAGTTATCTCTTTATGTGTTTGTCTCTCTCACTAGATCCTAAGCTAATTGAGGATAATTACCACGTCTTAGTCATGCCAGTATTGGTAATATCTGGTCCCTGCTAGCCCATTAGAGATTATCATTAAATACTGTCTAAAATAAAGGCTGTGCAGTGTCATACTATAAAGCTAAACACTAGCACCAAATGAACCAAGGTTGAATACTGGCACTGCCTCTGTGTGAGGTCAGACAAATTACTTAACTACTCTGTGCCTCAGTTTCCTCCTCTATAGAATAGGGATGATGATGTTATTTACCTTATCAGATCGTTACAGAATTAAGTAAATTAAATTAAGAAGTGTAAAATGCTTATAACAGTGTGCTTAATAAATAGAATTCATTCTAATAAATATGACTATTAGTTCTTAATAAATGTTAGCTTTCATTAAACTAGAAAACCGAGTGGCCCTTTCATGTCTACAAACTAATTCCAGAGCAGGCTCAATCATCTTTAGAGCAGACATTCTGCTTAAGAGACGGCAAGAGGGTGCCTGTGTCCACACCATTCACCTCTCCTGCAGACGTAAAGTGGCCTTCTGATCTTTTTCACTCAGTCCCCCCAGGAAGCCACTACCAGTTCACTGGTGTTCACACAAGACATGGAAAATTATCTACTATCTTGCTCTCCTTCTTTGCTCTCAGCCCCAGATTTCAAACAAGTCTGGACTAGGACGAGATAGCTAGGGTTATATGTGTAAATGGAATGTCAGATTGTGAATCAGAGGCAGCCCAAAGACTCAAGCCTCAAACAAGCTTGAGTTACTTGGAGATTTCAGACCAAGCCACCCTTTGCGTCCCCATTACCCTGCTGACGACCCAGTTCTCCACTTGGCACTCTAGGACACAGCCTCACCTTGTGGAATTGTGGAGGGTATATTCGAGCCGCCCCATGGTTCAACAGCAGCTGGTAGCAGATCTCAGGCTGGGCGGCAGGTCGCACGGAGGTGACTTTCAGCACATACTGGATGGCAGCACAGCCATTGATATCCATGAGATTGGCTTCTGCACCAGCTTCCAGCATCATGTGCATGAGCACGTGGTCACAGTTCCAGGCTGCCTTGTGGAGCGGAGTTTTAAAGTCGTCATCCCGGGCGTTGACCTCGGCTTTGTAGTCCAACAGCATGCGGCAGATGAGGTGATGCTCCCTGCTGAACTCCTGCTCTTTAAAGCGGAGGGCCCAGTAGGTTGCGATAGCCAGTGGGGTCTCCATGTGGGCGTTCACACTGTCCACTATGGCCCCGTGCTCCACGTAGAAGGCCACCAGCTCCGGGAGGCCGAAGTGGGCAGCCGTGTGCAAAGGCGTCTCCTCATCCTGGTTGTTGGTCTTCATGTTCACGTTCGCCCCTAGAAAGGGAGAATGAGGAAGACAATTATTTAAACATATTTTATCATTTTCCACAAGGTTCATTAAACAGGCCTTTTCTCGCTGCTTCCCTTTCAACCTCTTCCGCTGTATACCACCCAGTTTTCCAAGTTCCATTTCTAGACCCCATGGAAGCCACTGCTTTGAAACAACAGCGCCACCTCCTGGATAACCAGCAAATGTACTGAGGTGATGGGAGAATGGGCCTGAGAGCAAACGATTTCGGCTGGGAGGCTGGAGCACTGTCAAGAGTTATAGTCCCTACCCCTAGGTGGATTTGGAAATACAAAGTGATTCCGATAACCAAGCAAATATCATTAAAAATGAAGCTTATATCACAATCTTTGAGGTTCATACATGTGGCTTTAAAAGTCTTCAGTCTCTTGATGAGATTTCTTCAAAATCATCTTTTTCTTTTCTTTCAAGGGAACTAAACCTAAATGTTTGGTCCAAGGGAACTTCAGTGGTATGGAAATTGCTCAGCCCTCTGACTGAACACTGACAATATTAATCTGCCGAAGTCTGTGAGGCTCCTTTGGAATACAACTGGGGCAAAAACAAAAAACACAAAACACTTTGACCACCAAACTAGACTAAGGGTCATATTTTGAAAGGAAAGGGATAGAAGCTAGTAAAATAAAATACTCATTAAAAGAAAGACAATTAAAGACTGTATGTAACATGTCCAATTTATGGTTGACAAATGCTGTTTAGAAATACAGATTATTAGTGCTTGGAAATCTCCTTAGAAATTATTTAATCCAACCCACTTAACTAACAGACCAGGAAACTGAGTGAATTTTATTTTTTGATAGGGAAGTTAAGTACTAGAATGGTCAACTTGAGAAGCTGAAATTTTCCTTCTCAGCCCAGTTTAATTGGGGTGAGCTAAGTGACCCCAGGGGGCCTATTCTGTGATCAATTCTACTGGAAATTTTTATAGTGACTTCAAGTATAAATCTGGAAATACTTTTATTATTATCATTATTATTATTATGCCAGCAACTAATATTTATTAAGCACTTGCCATGTACAACATTCTGAGCTAAATGCTTTTCACATATTGCCTCATGGAATCTTCCTAGCAACACTTTGCAGGAGGTGCATTTTTTCCCTAATTTTACAGATGAAGAAATTGTTTTTAGACTAATAAATATACCAAGCTAAGAAGCAATAGAACAGAGGTTTGAAAGCAGACAGCCTGGCTTCAAAATCTCTCACCATTGTGCTATTCTACGTCATTATTTTCCTAAAAAAATTTTTTCTGTACTTTGCTCTCTTTGGATATTTGAAAACTTGAAAGTAACAGAGAAATAACGTTGCATTTTGTTAATTTAAAAAATCTGTTCTCTGTGTGTTGCTCCTTTATGCCCTTTTTTATGGCACCCTCTGATCATATGGAACACATTTAAGAAAGGCAATACTCCTACAAGCTTACTTGGTGCCAAAAAAAGCCACCCCTCAGTGAGGTTTCTGAAAGCACATTGCTCTGTAAACTCAGAGCCTATCTCTGCTCCTAACTTTCAGAAAGCAGAATTATAAGTAAAAATCATCCCTCACAACAATCTGCCATCTGTGTTCATCAGTATTCCGCCCTGGAGAAGTTCTGGGTCACATCTCCCTTCAGGTCAGCACTTCTTTGCTCTGGAGTGAAAGGCGATGAATAAGAATGTCTTCCCAGAAGCTAATGCAGGGTCACTTCAGATGCTGGAGAATTTCCAGTAAGAAAGGGAATCAAAGGGTCAGGATGAAAATTTTATAGGCCAACTTGGAAGTAACCACGTCCTTTATTTTTTAATGTATTTGGACATTTCCAATGGATCCCTGACCTCTTGCTACAACTAGATATACTGCGTAGTTTCCTTTTCTGAATAGGAGAGCCTTATTTTTATATTTGAATTGTGGCTTTGAGTGTAACTTTTCCAGGGACTACATAAAGCAGGATGATTTGACTACTTTTCTATTTTAGATTTTGTGATTCATTCAAGAAATTAGAGACCATAAACATAAGTTCTTGGGAACTTAAAAGAATATTTTTTTTAGTGTGAAAATGCAGTGTATTAGTTTCCTAGAGCTGACGTAACAAAGTACCGCAAAGTAGTACCGCAAACAACGGGAATTTGTTCACGGTTCTAGAGATTGGTAGTGAAATTACAGTGTTGATGACAGTGGCTACTTCTGAGGGTTTTAAAGGAGAATCTGTCTCATGCCTGCCTCCTAGCTTCTGGTGATGTCCATCAATCCTTGGTGTTCCTTGGCTTGTAGATGTATCACTCCAAGGACTGCCTCTATCTTCACATGGTTCTCTCTGTGTCTCTGTGTCTTCACATGGCTGCCTTCTTATGACACCAATCATACTGCATTAGGGGCCCATCCTGCTCTACTCATCTTAACTAATTACAGCTGCAACAACCCTATATCCAAACAAGGTCACATGCTGAGTTGCAGGGGATTAGGACTTCAACATATCTTCTTTTGGGGGGAAGGGAGGCAATACAACTCAACCCATAATATATAACATGCATTACATAATATATAAAAATATGTACGTGCAGCTTAGAAAATACTGTAAAGCTATCACTGATGCAATCACATCCCAGGTCCAGAAATCAAACACTCCCTGACCCGGAAACGCCCTCTACTGTCCGATCTATCCTTCCACCCCACAACTCCACCATCCTGCTGGAGGTAATATTATTCTGACTTTTATGATAATCATGTCCTTGAATTTCTTTATAGTTTTACCACCCTTGTATATACCTCGAAACAAGATAGTTTAGTTTCACTTATTTTCCAACTTTATATAAATGTAATAATCAACACATATTCTTTCATGACTTGCTTCTTTCACTCAACACTGTTTGTGAAAATGATCTATGTTGCGATGTCCAGCTCTTGTTTGTTCATTTTATTGTGTTCTATCTCACAGTACAAGTAATACTACTAGTGACAGACATTTACAGTTTCAGACTATTCCAAACACTGCTGCCATGAGTATTCTTGTACATTCTTGTACCCTGGTGCTCATGGGCAGTGTTCACGGGGTTCTATACCTATGAGTGGAATTGCTGGGTCATCGGGTGTGCTTATCTTCAGCGTCATTAGATGGTATCAGATAGGTGTTGTACCAGTCTACACTCCCATAAGCCATGTGTGAGGGTTCTTATCAACATTTGGTATTTTCATTCTATTTAATTTTAGTCAGTCAGATGGGTGCATAGTGATATCTCATTGTTTGAATATTTATTTCCCTAATTAACAATTAGGTTAGACATATTTTAATATTTTTATTAAACAAATATTGCTTTTTATTTACTATTATAAAGCATTTCCATATTGTTATATTATCATTTAAAATATCATTTAAAAATAATGACATAATATTCCATAGTGAGTTTACCCTCCTGATGGATGTGAAGACTTTTTGCCAAAGTTTTGATCTTATGACTAATGCTACAATTGATACATTTGTATGTAAATCTTTGGATTATTTCCTTAGCATAAATTCCCCCAAAATAGAGTCATTAAGCTGAAATATCTGAGCTATTTTAAGGGTCTTTATGAATAATTGAGGAAAGTTATATTTATCTATATCTCTATATTTATATACATCTCTCATTGATGCATGAGTGCTATTTTACTCACCAGTAGGTAGTTACACAATTTTAAAAATATGTTTGCTATTTGGAAGTAAAAAATGTTCTCTTTTTCTTTTCATTTGAATTGATTTGTTTATTAGAGTTTGAACACTTTGTCTGTAATTATTAACTAGTAGTATTTCTTCTTTAGTTATTGTCCAAATTTTTGTCCTTTTATACTCTGAAGCCTTTCTGCTTTGTTTACATTTATATGTGTCATTCATTAAAGTAATATTTAAGCCTATGCTCTCACAATTGGTATACATTTTTTATCCAGTTTATTTTGATTTTTCTTTAATACAATAATGTAAACTTTATATGGTCAAATTCTCCCTTTGTTTTTGCTTTTGTTTTTGGTATTAGAATGTCCTACTCCTCTCAGAGGTTTCCTAACTTATCCAGATTGATTATAATTGGATTTTTAATAGATGTTAAAAAATGTTTAACATTTAATTCATGTGGAACTTATTGTGGTGTACTTACCGATTTAGGAAGAATTGATATTCCTATAGCATAGAGAGTCTTTTCATGTAGGAACATGGTCTGTTTCTCTTAAAAGTTTTCTTTACATTTCTGTAAACTATGCCCCCACAAAATTTGTAGCAATTTTCATTTTAGGGAAGACGGGTAAATTATTTCTGGGGTAAAGTAAATTTTAGTGAGAGAAGGCCCTTCATGAACCTTCTAATTTATGCAAGATGGACTCCAGAACTAGTCTGAAATGGTTGCAAATTAGATGGAGAAAAATTTTCATTTTCATTGCCTGATAAAGAACAAGAACTTTCCAGATTTAATCTGTGGGCAAAGGAGACAGAGATTTGGTTGCACTGAGAATATGATGAAAAGGGGACATAGGATAAGAATTGCACAGAAAGAGTGGATGCTGGCCACAGAAATGGTACTGTGATACTCCTGAAGCCAGGAATATAGGGACACAGTGCCAGTCAACGTTCAATTTTTTCTGTTCTTCTGTACTGTATGATAGTATCCATTCATTACCCTCCAACAGAGAGAATCAATTTCATGAATCCTAGTTATGAGACCTCATATTTCCTTACTTCTTTTCCCAAATAAAATTAAACTGCTTCCAAGTGCCCATTTGTTGGCTTGGCTGATCATCTGAGATCAGTCATCATGTGGCTCCCTCTGCTGGGCTTTGCTACTCCCTACATTCTAAGAGTTGGCCCTCGGAGGCATCCTCTTCAAAGTATCCACATTCCCTCACAGTTCTGTCACCTCAAAAGCTACGTGAGAGTGGGGGCAGGTCTCCGTAGAAACTGTCACCTCTCCATCTTCCCAGACTCAGGGAATCCACAACTTTACTTCATCACTAAGCCCGCCCTGCCTCCCTCCCTGTCCTAATTAACTTGATTTCTCACAGAGCCTGTGTGTAAGCGGGGAGGTCAGTGGGGAGATGGAGGACGAGCCCAGACCAGTGCTCTCAACCCTTTCAGGCATGCCTTTCCTATTCCGCGATGAAGTCGAGAAATAATATCACCTACCTTCATACATAATCTTTTAAAAATAAACCCAATGCCTAGCTAACATGTAAAGGCAGAATGAAAGTAGTTTCTAATAATTTTAGCTACATAGTTATGATTGCCACAAATAATATAAATTGCAATGATATAGTGTAAATTTTAATGTGTTATTGACTATACTAGATGACACAATGAAATGCTTATTTGCTTGAATCCATATGTAGACTCCTAGCAGCTACATCACTGAACTGACACAGGTGTTTTCTATTGTAATTCAAATACCACAGATGTCATTGCCATAATGAATGGTATTCCAAAATGAGAAAATAAATCTTGGTCTGGTTTTGCCTTGATTTGTAGCATAGTTGCATTTCTGGAAATTTCTGTATTTATTTACAATTCAAAAGTATTTTGTGTTTATATGTAAAATGCAGTTAGGTTAGAAATCTACTGTGTTACTACATCTAAATATCTGTTATTACATCAGCACTAAATCTAAGATTTTTTACAAATTATGAAAGAATTAAAAAAATACAGAAAATCTCAGAAAATATAACAGACATCTATATACGAGTACCCATATTTGACAGATATTAATCTTTGACATATTCTCTTTGGTTTTCCAAGATAAAATTTTACAGGAAAAAACCAGCCCATTTCTCTTTTATTGCCTCCCTTTCTTTCTCCTCAGAGATAATTATTATTCTAAAGTTGACTTTGTCATTCCCTTTAAATTTTTGTTCTTTTATTACTCACATATGCATCCATAAGTAACGTATATACCATTATTTTGTGTTCTTAAAAACCATGTAAGTTGTACTCACTTTTGCAACCTGTTTTTACCAGCCACATTATGTTTTTGAGCAGAGAGCTGATTTTTTCATTTCAACTGCTAAACAGAATTACATTGCATAATTAAACTACAGTTTAGCCATTCCTCTACTAAAGACAGTTAAGTTGTTTTAGCTTTTTCATAATAACAAATACCTTTCAAATCATGCAGGAGTTTCTTTAGAGAGAGAAACCGAATTAGTGGGTAGTAGTATACAAACATTTTCAATTATATTAAATTATACTCATCAGTGGTTGTGTCAATTCAAATGTCAATCGGTACAGTTTAAAGGTTCAGCATCATTTCCAACACTTTGTATTGTCACACTGTTTAATGTTTGCCAATTAGATGGTATGAAGTGATATTTTGATTTAATCTGCATTCCCCTGGTTATCAGTAGTGTTTTCTCATATGTCTATAGGGGCAACAAGATTTCCACTTGTATGAATTGACTATTCATAGCCTCTGCTCATTTTTCATTGAATTGTTTGTGTTTTCCATATTTATTTTTTAGGATATAAACAAGATCTTTGCGGAGAAAATGATAAAAACTTTACTGAAGGCAAAGGACTTAAATGGAAAGTTCTGCTATGTTTGTGGATAGAAAGATTCAATAGTATAAGGATGGAAATTCTTCCTGAATTAACCTATAAATACAATGTAATTCAAACATTTTTTGCATAATTTTCAAAGAGTAAAGAACAAATCAATTTTGTAAAAAAAAAAGTAAAAGAATGAGAAGGAAAGAAGAATGATGAAGAAGGTGTACTTATCTTACCCGATATCCAAGCAAACTATAATTAACACCATTGGCGGGAATGTAAATTGGTTCAGACTTTATGGAAAACAGTATGGAGGTTCCTCAAAAAAGTAAAAATAGAACTACCATATGATCCAGTAATTCCACTCCTGGGTATATATCCAAAGAAAATGAAAACACTAATTTGAAAAGATACATGTGCTCCAATATTCATAGCAGCACTATTTACAATAGCCAGGATGTGGAAACAACCTAAATGTCCAACAACAGATGAATGGATAAAGACAATGTGGTACATATATACAATGGAATATTACTCAGCCAAAAAAAGGAACAAAATTGGGTCATTTGTAGAGATGTGGATAGACCCAGCATCTGTCATACAGAGTGAAGTAAGCCAGAAAGAGAAAAACAAATATCGTATATTAATGCATATATGTGGAATCTAGAAAAATGGTACAGATGAACCTATTTGCAGGGCAGGAATAGAGACGTAGACGTAGAGAATGGACATGTGGACACAGGGAGGGGGAAAGGGAGGGTGGGATGAAGTGGGAGATTAGGATTGACATATATACACTACCATGTGTAAAATAGATAGCTAGTGGGAACCTGCTATAAAGCACAGGAAGCTTAGGTTGGTGCTCTGTGACGACCTAGATGGGTGGGATGGGGTGGGGGAGGGAGGTCCAAGAGGGAGGGGATACAGGTATACAGACAGCTGATTGACTTCACTGTACAGCAGAAACTAACACAACATTTTAAAGCAATTATACTCCAATTAAAAAAAAAAGTTTGAATTATTAGCCCTGAATGTTCAACTTTTGAATTGAGACTGACTTGTGAGACTTAAAGTGACTATGTAACTTTTTTGTACCTAAGAGTTACCAGAGAAGACACAGACCCACCTGAGTTTTCCTCCCACAGTAGGGGAGAAACTAGACCCTCTGAATAATTTAAAAAGACACTTGAAAACAAAAATAACATTGTTTTATGAATACATACCATGATCCAGTTAATAGTCATGTGTCTAGTAAATTTTGTAGACAGGGCACGTTTTAGCATATTTTCTATGAACTCAAATATTGGACACTATTTTTAATTGTCATCACACATTAAAAATAATATTCTTGGGTAATTTTCTCCAAAATATTCCATAAGTCTTTTTCTAATACTGAACATCATGGAGAAATGGGAGCCCACCAAGTTTTTTGTTCCTTTATAAGCAATCTACTTTTTGTTTGTTTTTGTTATAGTGTTAAGTGATAGTGTTAAGTGATAGTGTTAAGTTTCCTTCCTTCCTTTATTTATTGAGGTATAATTGACTATATTAGTTTCAGGTGTACAACTGTGATTCGATATTTCCATAGATTACACACCATACAAAGTTATAAAATATTGACTATATTCCCTTTGGTAAACATTACATCTCTGTGACTTATTTATTTTATAACCGCTAGCTTGCACCTCTTAATCCCCTTCACCTATTTCACCCCTTCTCCCCTCCCTCCCCTGTGGTAACCACAAGCTTGTTCTCGGTATCTGTGAGTCTTTTTCTGTTTTGTTATATTTGTTTGTTTTGTTTTTTAGATTCCACATGTAAGTGAAAGCATACAGTATTTGTCCTTCTCTGTCTGACTTATTTCACTAAGCATCTCTCTCTCTCTCTCTCTCTCTCTCTCTCTCACACACACACACACACACACACACACACACACACACACAATAGAATACTAGTCTGCCATAAAAAATAATGAAATCTTGCCATTTGTGAAAACATGAATGGACCTGGAGGGTATTATGCTTAGTAAAACAAGCAATCTACTTTATATTTATTCACCTATTTGTATACTTTTACTATTTTTATTGTTGAAAGTTGATGTCTTATTAAAGATATATCTAGGCTCAGTTTTTTTTTTATTGATTTTACCAGGAACCAAACCTACCCATTTCATCTCCACATAATTATCTGTTTTCATACAAGAAATTTTTTCTTTATCCTGTTTTTAAGTTTTGGTCATATTCAAAAAGGAAACATTTCTTTATGTATTGAAAGCTATAAAATATTTTTTTGCTTAAAATTTTCATCACCCACTAACTATCAAGTTACAGTCATTGATAAGAAAGCCCCACCTCACAATTTTTTAAACCCCAATCCTCAAATGCATGAGTGAAAAAGTGGTAAATTACTCATGGCATTCTTTTTAACATTGCCTTTAAAAATTACACCTCTCAGGCTTCCCTGGTGGCGCTGTGGTTGGGAGTCCGCCTGCCGATGCAGGGGAACACGGGTTCGTGCCCCGGTCCAGGAAGATCCCACATGCCGCAGAGCGACTGGGCCGGTGAGCCATGGCCTCTGAGCCTGCGCATCTGGAGCCTGTGCTCCGCAACGAGAGAGGCCACAGCAGTGAGAGGCCTGCGTACCGCAAAAAAAAAAAAAAAAAAAAAAAAAAAAAAATTACACTTTTCTTAGAAAAAGTGCTAAAAAAGGGTGAACAGTAGTTATTCTCACTGATTATAGTGGCCTGCAATATGCATGAGAACAGAAGGAAACTTGGAGAAAACACTATCATGGGTTATAATAGTAAGGATTTGAGAAGGAATTTTCTTCAGTTTCTTAACTTCAGGTAGAAATTTAGAATCCTCAGTAGCTACTTGTTTTGTCTGAAATTCCATCATCTCCATCAGCTTGAACTTCACCTGCCTCAGTTCAAAATCATGCTAAGGTTTGCACAGACTTTTGTGCAATAAAATCACAGTTGCTCAGTGTTCTTTTATGAAAATATTAATAATGCCTGCTATTTTTCAAGCACTCACTAGGAGTTTTACATATGTCTCACTTATGATTAACAGTAAGCATTCTTTAGAAACATCTGTTATTCAAAGATTAGACTTCTTTTTTCATATTCAGGACTTTTTTTTCCCTGCAAGTTGTGCAATTGTTTCTCGTCTGCTTCTTTGTCAAGGATGCAATTTTGTGCAGTGCCAAGTTTGTTATTAACTGTCACCAAAGTAGCCTGCTTTGTTCTAGTTTCAATTTTGCCCTTTCAATCTACAATCTTTGGCAAATATATTTTCCTGTATCTTTCACAGTCTTATCTTAAATGAAATCTTAAAGGAAACACCATTTCCCCTAAGGCCCCATCCCTATATATCCACATTCTCCAAGGTCTGGAGTTGAGGACTACCTTCTTCTAGATCAACAGCGGTGCTTCTGAACCATTACTCTCTTAGCCTTGTGTACAACTCCTCATCGGTTAAGGTTTATGTCACCCAATGAAGTTACTCTTTATCCCTTTTCATCTGCGATCTCACAAATTCCCAGTCACTCTTACATTTTCAACAAAGACATAGGTATCAGTCTTTATTTTATCTCTGTCCTGACATCACCCTGCAATACCGTTGCAGATGACGCATTCAACACATTTGCACTCACAATTCCTAAATCTTCTGGGGCAGATTGCATTACCGTTACCAAATATCTTATTGGTCCTTCTTGCAGTGGCTTCCCTGTTGAAGGTTCATACACCTCTACCCTGTTGAACTCAGTTTGAAATACTGGTTCTTGTTGCCCAGTTGCATCTCTATCCTTCCCTTAGTGAAGTTTTTCAACTTTTTCTTGATTGCCAATATATTCTAAATTTTCCTTAGGCTAGGATTTAATCAGGATAGACTAAATTATGGTGTTGTAACAACACTCAGATCTCAGTGGCTGAATGCAATAAAAGTTTATTTCTCACTCTCACACTGTCTACTGTCGTTCCAGACCCAGTGTCCTCTATTTGACCTCTCAGAATCCAAGCTACCTTGATCTTCTGGCTTCACCATCTCTACCTGAGGTTTCCTCCAGTATCACAACATCATGGGGAGAAACAGGTTTTAAATATGCTATGTGGGCTTTACATTGCCTAAACCTGGAAGTGGCTCATTTCTTCTGTTCACACTACATTAGGCAGAAAGGATATATGATCCTGCTGAACTGCAAGGGGACTAGACTAGAAAGTCTTCCATGAACCCGGAGGGGAAGAAAACTAGATATTGATGAGCACTACTTATTTCTACCGCTGCTGAATTGAGTTTCCATGAGTAACAGTAAGACAAACAAACAACAGTTCTGACTGATTCAATAGCGACATTTACCTTCTCCCTTTCACGTTAGGGAAGAGGGGTCTCTCCTCCAGTACAAGACAAATAACTCCATCTTTGTGACTGATCATCTCCCCAACAGTCAAATGTTGCTCCACAAATAATATCTCTTTACTCCATATCAAACAGCTCTCTCTCCATCAACTTTTTGTCCTCCTCTTATAAGCATACTTAAGTTTCTCCCAATCCTTTTCTCCTGTTTAACTACCTTCCAATTTCTTTTGATCTCTTTTTAGCCGGACTTCTTGAAAGTGTGGTCTCTGCTTCCTGCACGCACTCCCTTACTACCTATGATCCCCTTGGTCCATCACAAGTTGCCTTCTGTCCTCACCACTACACTGCTCTGACAAAGGTCACCAGTGGCTTCCAATTGATCATTCCCATCTACAGTTTTCAATCTCCATCTTACTACACTCCTTTGCTGCATCCAATGGTGTTGACAACTCACTTCTTAAATTCTATTTTTTCAACTTCCCTGGGATGCTTTCTCCTCCCTCTCTGGCTATTCCTTCATTATATTTCTATGATTTCTCTTCTCCTCAATTCCTAAATTGTGTTGTTTCACCTGGGTATCATTCAGTTTCTGCACTTCTTACTGTATGTAACTTCCTTGAGCAGTCATAACTACTCTTTTCACTTTATTTATGAACAGATGGCTCTCAAAATTATATGAACAATCATATATATAATGGAGTTGTATCTGGAATATATAACTTACACCTCAATAGTAAAAAGAGAAATAACCCAATTTAAAAATGGGCAAAGTGTATACATAGTCATCTCTACAAAGATATATAAATGGTCAATAACAACATGAAAAGATGCTCAGTGTCATTAGCCATCAGGGAAATGCAAATCAAAACCATAGTTTGGGGGCTTCCCTGGTGGCACAGTGGTTGAGAATCTGCCTGCTAATGCAGGGGACAGGGGTTCGAGCCCTGGTCTGGGAGGATCCCACATACCGCAGAGAAACTAGGCCCATGAGCCACAACTACTGAGCCTGCGCATCTGGAGCCTGTGCTCTACAATAAGAGAGGCTGCGACAGTGAGAGGCCCGTGCACCGCGATGAAGAGTGGCCCCCGCTTGCCACAACTAGAGAAAGCCCTCGCACAGAAACAAAGACCCAACACAGTCCAAAATAAATAAATAAATTCTAAAATAAATAAATAAATACTCCTGTTCTCTGTTTAAAAAAACAAACAAACAAACAAAAAACCATAGTTTGATACCACCTTATGCCCACCAGGATGGCTATGATCAAAAAAACAAATAGTATAAGGGGGAGGGGCAATATAAGAGTAGGGGAGTAAGAGGTACAAACTATTAGGTGTAAAATAAGCTACGAGGATATACTGTACAGTATAGGGAATATAGCCAATATTTTATAATAACTATAAAAGAAGTATAACTTTAATAAACTGTGAATCACTATATTATACACCTGTAACATATAATATTGTATATCAACTATATGTCAATGAAACAAGCAAAAAAGATAGTACCAAGTGTTTGCCAGGATGTGGAGAAATGGGAATTCTCATACACTGATGGTAGGAATGTAAAATGGTACAGCCACTTTGGAAAACAGTATGGCAGCTCCTCAAAAAGTTAAACACAGAGTTACCACATGACACTGCAATTGCATTCCTGGGTATTTACTCAAAGGAAATGAAAACATATGTCCACACAAACATTTGTATGTAACTGTTCATAGCAGCATTATTCATAATGACCAAAACATGGAAACAATCCACATGTCCAGCAACTGGTAAATGGATGAACAAAATGTGGTATATAAATACAGTGTAATATCATTCACAATAAAAAGGAACAAAGTACTAATACATTGTTTCATTTCATCACTTCAAAAATCATTGAAAACACTACGCTAAGTGAAAGAAGTCAGATATAGAAGACCACATATTGCATGATTCCATTTATATGAAAAGTCTAGAATAGGCAAGTTCATAGAAACAGAAAGTAAATTAGTGGTTGCCTAGGACTGAGGTGGCGGGGAATGCGAGTTGAAGGAGAACGGAGGGTGCTTGCTAATGTACAGTTTTCTTGTTGGGTGATGAAATGTTCTAAAACTGTGGTGGCGGTTGCATAATTCTGTGAAAATACTAAAAGCCACTGAATTGCACACTTTAAAATGGATAAATTTTACATAAGCGAATTATACCACAATAAAGCTGCTAAAAAATATATGACCAGTCTTGGGCTGACCCCTGAGTGTCAGATCTATATCTACAACTGCATTCTGAACAAATTCAGTTGGAAGTCCATTGAGTGCTAAAACTTACCATGTCTTAAACTGAACTCTTTTCCTTCTTATTCCTGTTACTCATAGAAGCTATATTTCAATAAATAGCAATGCTATGGCTCCAGCAAATCCAACTGAAAGTCAGAAATTCACCTTCCATTCCTCCTCCTTTCTCACTCCCCTGCCCCTTTTCATCAGTCACCAAGTGTTGACACTATAAATTCCTATCCTATTACTACTGCCTAGTTTGTACATTTGCATTTCCCCCATAGGCTACCACGTGCTCAGATTCATCTTCCATAATTCTGACAGTAATTTATTTATTTATTTTGACAGTAATGTATTTAAAATGCATACCTGACCATATTGCTCTATCTCTTAAAATCCTGTAATGGCTTTCCATTTTCTATACGATACAGTCTAAGCTTTTCGCCATGAGAGATAAAGCCATTCAAATTCCAGCTCCTACCTCTCCAGCCTTCTATCCTGCTGTCCTTTGTCTCACACTTTGCTTTAATTACTGAGCATCCTGTAGTTCTGTGCAAACACCTACGTGCCTCTGCTTATGTTGTTTCCTTGACCTGAAATGACTTGAATTTCTTCTTTGACTAATTAACTTTACTCCTCCTTTAAGGTCCTGTGCCATGTCTTCTAGAAAACCTTCCCTTACCCCCGGGCTGTGCTACTTGTCCCTCCTCTGTAAAAAATTTTATCTAGAGTGCTAAGGAAAAACGGGTTTGGGTGTCTTGTTCCTCGATTTAAGATCCTTGAGAACTGATGCAATTTTTATTTGTCTTTGTGTTCCTAGAGCTTGGTACATTCATTCGTTCAGCAAATATTTGTTGAGACACTACTATGTACCAGCTTCTGTTAGAGGCTCTGGGAAGACCATAGTAAATAAGACAGTGTCCCTAACTTCATGTACTTTACATGCTAGCGAAGAAGATAGACAAAAAAGTTAACTCATATATATATATATATATATATGATAAAATTATAGGTAGTGACATGTTGTGAAGAAAAGTAAAGCTGGGTAAAGTGATGGAGAATGATGAGGGAAGAAGGTAAAGCTTTTCACGGAAAGGCTCTGACTTGCATGCAGCAAAGAAGTAAGCCACCTGAAGATCATGAAGGAAAGCTTTCCCGGCAAAGGGAAAACAGCAAGGGAAAAGGCTCTGAGGTAGGTAAGAACAACCTTGATTTGTTCAGAAAATGCAAAGACAAGCATCAAAAGAGGTGAGTAACAGAGGGAGCGGTAGGAACTAGCACTGGTGAGGCAAGCAGGCACAGAAGGTCACAGGAAAGACTTTAACTTACATTCTAAATGTGGGAGGAAGCACTGGGGGGTGAAATGATCTGATTCACCTTTTGTAAAGATTACTCAAGCAGGCTGTGCGGAGGGTAGACTATAAAAAAGGAAAATGTAAAAGCACGAAAATTACTGGAAGTCGGCTATTGTAGCCAAGAAGAAATAATGTGGCTTGGGTTAAGGTACTCCCTTCGTGGGTGGTTTGAAGTGGAGATACCACTTCCAGTGGTCAGACCAGAGATACATTTTGATAGCATCAGCAGGTCTTCTGGGATGTGAGGTGTGAGGGAAAGTGAGGCAACACAGATCCCTTCTAGGTTTTTGGCTTGAGCAACTGACAGAACAGAGTTGCCATTTATTAAGACAGAGAGCATTAAGGTGGACTGGAAACACAGTTACAGTCTGGACATGGTCAGCTTGAGATGCTTATTCAATATCCAGTGGAGACGGATTATATATAGTCAGATAGGTGAGCTGATGTTCAGAGGAGCGGGTCAGGCTGGGAGATACAAACCTGGGAGTGAGCACCGTTTCAGGATATTTGAAGTTGTGAGACTAGATAAGATCACCAAGGAGAGTTTTGATGGGAAAAGCGTGTCTGACTGAGCCCTGGGGCCCCCCAGCTTTTTAAACGTGGAAAGGAGAAACAAATCCAGGAAACAAGACTGAAGAAAGGGCAATGAAGGAGTAGAAAAATAGCCTGACTTTATAAATGGTCATTAAACCAAGCTATTTATCACACAGTCTGTTCTCATAAGCAGTTTCTTCTTCTTTAACAGCTACCTGTATTTTTTTAAAAACATACTGAAAACAGGAAGCAAATATCACAAACTATTTCCCTCTATCTCCTGAAGCGAATCTTTTTCATATCAAAGCTTATCAGCCAACTCCTCCGATTATTGCTTCTCATCCCTTGGGATGCAGACTTCTTTTCATAGAGCCCATGTTTATTTATTCTTCTGTTTATTTTTAATTTACTCAGCCTTAAGGAAAAGACACCTTTCTAGATGTGAACAATCCACATGCAGGCACTGAGCTCAGTCACCTTATTTTTATTTTGTTTTTTATCTTTTTGATTCCAAGAAAAACATTGATTAAAATTTAGCAAAGTAACCATAGATCAGACTTTGGAAAACATACTATTATCATATTATTTTGCTCTCATCTTGTTGTGCTCATGAAATCAGACCATATCTTGTGATTGGGATAGTGTTTTCACCGAAGGAAATGAATGCTACTATTGTCATTCAACTGACAAAGAGGTTAATCTTGGGGAAGACTGTTGAGCTTTTGCGGGTTTCTTTTTTTTTTAAAAGGAGAAAGTGAACAATGACTTCTTCCTCTGTCCAAGGACAAAATTCTGTTTGCTCTGGCCTCAGAACAAGGGGAGGCCTGGATCAGCCTCAGGGGTGGAGGTGAATGGCCCTGGCTACATGGAGGCAGGACTGGAATGAGAAAGGGAGATGGCGATGTATTGATGGGAGTGGTACCCCCACTCCCGAGGCAGAATAGGGTTGGGGGGGGGCAGCAAGTGGTGGGTTAGGTTAGCAGAAACCAACTGCATGAGAAAGAATTAGTCAAGAACAATGGGCCTTCCCTTTGCGGTGGCTGCACTGGCGACGAAGCCCTCTCTGGAGCAGCCAGCATACTGGACCATGAGTGAGGATTCCCTTAGTCCAGAGGGAACACCTTTCTACATCCAGTGGCTTACAGAAAGAACAATTGCTTGAACAGAGGTACGTCACTGCTGGGGAGTCGTACCAGGAGAGGGTATTCAAGGGAGAGACTTCCTGCTAATACAGTCTGTAACGGATTAGAGTTGTTTTACCCTGGAGTACATATGTGTGATATTGTCTGTATCCAAGCTGGTGAAACTAGAGTTATGACTACATAAAGGTTTGGAACAGGCCCTGGGGTTGATGGATGGGGGAAATTATTGCCCCGAGCTCGCTTTGCATTTCTGCCTTTATCTCTGCTTAGGTTTCTTAGAGGCCATGTCCCCTTCAAACTTTGGATGGAATTAAGCAGAGGGCTTCAATCTTTCTGTTTCTTGCAGGAAAGCAGTTGCAGAATTATCTTTTCCTGAGTTGTCAGGGTAACGTTCCTTCCCTGTGGGGCAGTGTATTTTTCAAAGACCCCCAGTTGGACTTCTTGTTACCATCTTCACACTTGAGAGCTCTGTAAGACAGGTAGTGACTAATCATCTGAGAATACAAGATCTTCTCTAATTCCTGACATGTTACATGCTGTGAGTTGTATTCTCAATGGATATAGACTGATGAAGAAGTTAAGGGGGGGAGGAATTTGTGAAGCCAGATAGTGAACATTAGAGTCAACTTCTTTCCCTAACTCTTGGGGGGCCACCTATCCTATTTTATTTAAGAAGGTATACTATGTAGCATCTCCACAAAAATGTATAACCCAATCCAGTCCCTCTGATGATGTAATTAGTAGAAATTTCATTCATTCTTTGGTTTATAGTTTGCTGATATATTTAATTTACATAGCTGTGGCTAAATGGTTTTTTGTTGTTTGTTTGTTTTTCTGATAAAAATCTCGATTTATTTTACAATCATAGCCCATGAAAGGAAGACAATAGATGTATTTTTCCTAACTCCAAGAGAATCTGAAGAGTCCTTTATACTTGTTGAATTAATTACAATAAGATCAGTTACAGTTTGATGAGTTAATTCAAATTGAACTTCCTGTAACAAACAATGAGGAAATAAAATTTCTCAAAGCAAACAAGTAAAGCAAGCAGCATTGTCTCAAAATTAAGGATAATATAACAATAAACTATTGTAGTTAAAAATCAAGATGTAACCGGTGGGGACTTCTCTGGTGGTCCAGTGGTTAAGACTTCACCTTCCAATGCAGGGGGTATGGGTTCGATCCCTGGTCGGGGAGCTAAGATTCCCACATGGCTCACGGCCAAAAAATCAAGACATTAAAAAAAAAAAACAAACAGAAGCAATATTGTAACAAATTCAGTAGAGACTTTAAAAATGGTCCACATCAAAAAGAAATCTTTAAAAAAAAATGATGTAACTGGTGAACTTTTTTCTTAAACATCTTTATTGGAGTATAATTGCTTTGCAATGGTGTGTTAGTTTCTGCTTTATAACAAAGTGAATCAGCTATACATATACATGTATCCCCACATCTCCTCCCTCTTGTGTCTCCCTCCCACCCTCCCTATCCCACCCTTCTAGGTGGTCACAAAGCACCGAGCTGATTTCCCTGTGCTATGCCGCTGCTTCCCACTAGCTATCTATTTTACATTTGGTAGTGTATATATGTCCATGCCACTCTCTGTTTTTTTTTAACTTTATATTTTTGTAGATAGTTACCAGTAAGCAGGGACTAGGTGTATTAGCTGAGGTGTGTGTTAGCTCAGAAGAACCCTGCTGTGTCAAAGAAGTAATAACATTGGTGATACAGTAGTACCAGTCATCAACCAGGACGCCCAGGGTGAGGAGGGGAAAAAATGAAGTGAGGAGGGGTTGGGACATCTGGATTGAGAGAGGTGCAAGGACCCGGAGTCACTATGTCAATGAAGATCTGGTAAGGTGTAAGTGAGGGGGTGACGGCTGAAAAGATAGGAAGTGAAAATAATGGAGCAATGTCAAGAGCCAGGATGCAATAATGTGAGTGGATGGCTGAATCGGAATGGGATGAAGGTTGTTAACGTTGAGGAGGTCCAGGAGATGTGGCTGAGTTTGGGTTGGTAATCTATGTCAGAATTGGAATCCATCCCTGATGATGGAACTAGGGAAATGCACCAAAACTGTGGGACAGATGACCAAGTCCTCAATAGGAAATGACTAGCATTACAGTTGATGGCAATCCTTATAATAGGTAGAAGGTGAATGTATTAGTTCCTGATTGCTACAGTAACAAGTTATCACAAATTTAGTGGCCTAAAACAACACATATTTATTATCTATGACTCTGTATGTCAGAAATCTAACGTAGGTCTTAGTGGGTATGATGGTTAATTTTATGTGACAACTTGGTTGGGCCACAGTGCTCGGATATTTGATCAAACATTATTCTGGATGTTTCTGTGAAGGTGTTTTTTGGGTGAGATTAACATGTAGATCAGTAGACTTTGAGTAAAGCAGGTTACTCTCCACAATGTAGGTGGGCCTCATCCAATCAGCAGAAGGCTTAAGAGAAAGGACTGCAATCCCTAAAGAAGGAATTCTGCTCCAGACTGTCTTTGTCTCAAACTGCAACTTTCCTGTACCTCTGCAATCTCATGAGCCAATTCCTTAAAACAAATCTCTCCTCTCCCTCTCTCTCTGTTGGTTCAGTTTTTTGGAAAACCAATAAAAGTGTGCAAAGATCAGGAGTCATTGTGATTCTCTGTAGGAGAATCTGTTTTCTTGGGTTTTCCAGCTTCTAGAGCCCACCCATTCTAGCAATGGTGGGTATAATCTTTTTCACATGAAATCTTTCTGACCTTCCTACCATAGTCACATTTCCTCGGACCACAGCCAAAAAAGATTCTCCAGTTTTAAGGAGTTGGGCCGACTCAGACAGTCCGATACCATCTCCCCATTTCAAGGTTTTTAATTTAATCACATCTTCAAAATCCCTTTTGCCATATAAGGTAACATATTCATAGATTCCAGGGATTAGCATGTGGACCTCTTTGGAGGGTCATTATTCTGCCTACTGTAGTGAAATAGAATTTGCCCTCAGATGGGAAACTAGAGGGAAGACTGATGTATACAAGGTTAAGTGCAATGCCTGATGCACCAAATGTGAGTTCCCCTTCTAGCTACAGACCCCAATCTCATTCTTCTAAGCCATTATTTGCCAAAGCCTGTGCTGTAGCATATTAGTACTGTAATATTCATTAAAAATAAAAGCACTGTAGTTAAATAAATTTGTAAAATTTGTGTCCCTTGGTGTAGTCACAATTCACATTAGCATATGAAGGATTCTGAAAAGTCCTATGGTGAGGAAATCTGTCTAATTTAACATGCATTTTCCCAAACTTATTTGACCTAGAATCAGCTTGGATTATTATCAATATCCCCATTTGGTAAATGAGGGCTGAGATTCAAAGAGGTTAAATCTTGCCCTCCCTCGCGTAGGTAGTGAATGGGAAAGGGGGTCAGAATTTGAACCCAGGTGATCTTACGCAAGAACCTACACTCTTAAGACTATACTTGAGTTCATATTTTCATATCAAGTCATATTTGAGCTCCTTGGCTTGAATACCACCTCTGGTCTAATGGGCTGTGGTGGGGAAGGATCCAGTGCTACAGAACTTAACAACTTAAGCCTTCCCTTCATCAGGGGCTGTGAACAGGGCAGTTCTAGAAGGAGCTGAGGAAGCAGCTGGTTTATTGACTGACATGTCCAGCCTACAGCGGAGACAGATTCACAGAACAGGGCAACTGGGCAGTCTCAAGATTAAGTTACATTATTGGCAGGATTCTGAGTAGCAAAGGAGAGGCAGCCCCACCTAGTGGAAAAAGCAGGTGCTCTGCATTGAGGTCAACCTGCATTCAAAACCTGGTCTTACCATTAAGCAACTCGCCTAAAGCTCAGTGCTTTAACCTGAAAATGGAAATAACAGTATTGCTCTCACAGGATAGTTGTGAGGATTAAATGAGAATATGATAAAATGCCAGGCATGCAACAGAAATGCCATATCCAGTTGTTGTTACTATTATTATTAAGCTCAAGCGGACCTTTCCCCAGGGCTCTTATTCAGTCTTTTCCTCCTATCCCAACCCAGGTTAATTCAACTCTGCTTGCAAGAAGTGGATTTACTTCCTGCCTTTACCACTTGGTTCTTTGCTTGGCATGGCCCTCTTAACTGAAGAGAGTTTCAGAGGGCTGCCGGTACTTCTAAGGCACAAGGAACCAAGGCAAAGGATGCTCTAGGGGCCTCCCCACAAGTATTCAGCCCTCAGTGGCTCTCAGTGGGGGTTGGCTAATACCTCTTCTGACTGCCAGGGAGATGTTTTATCTCAGAAAAGAGGGGATCCACTTTATTCTCTTCCCATTAGCTTTCTAATTAGTAGAAACTTTTTCAGGAAGCTGGTGTATGCTAGAATCTTAGCCTCCAGTTCTGATGCTTTTGCCACTTCCTCTATTTGGGTGTTTTCTTCGTTAATTTAATAGAAAACTGAGATGGAAGCCCCAGGCTCTTGTTTGATTTAACCATTTTACCTCCAAATCGGCCCTGGGAGTCTCCTATTAAAATTGTTTAGATTATCTTCTATAAATTATTACTTATGGAGATTACAAAGAAAACACTTACATTTCTGTTTATAAAGCTGATATCTTTTGCTAAATGGTGTTTAAACTGTTCAGAAGATAATAAGATCCAGCCTCCTCTAAGTAAGAACAAATTAGAGAAGTGATGATAGAAAAAAATAAAGCACTGCAAGCCCAAGGAAATTTCATCCTTCAATTTCTGGTTTCAGATGCTGCTAGTTATAAAACAAAGATAAAATATCCAGATGGAAAACTTACAACTCAGGTCACATATGGCCTTTGATAGCAGAATTTAAAGTAGAGAGAGCCAGTTGGAGAAGGAAACCTATAATACTAATGGGAGAGAGGGCTGGAATTAACACTTTCCTGCTGAAGAAACACTTGGGAATTGTCTGGGGCAGCAGTAAGCAGCCCAAATTCAAGAAAATAGACTTAGGATATTCATATAGTTGAGACCAAAACAATTAGTATTTGAATTAAAAGAAATGGCTAACAGCTAAGTTTAGGGACAGGGATATTTAACTTGTACCCAGTTGTTTCCATATATTTTAAACCTTGCTATATTAGAAGCAGGAATTAGAAATTGATCAAATTGCTGTATTAGAAGCAGGAATTAGAAATTTATCTTTTTAATGAAAGAATTTAATTTTAAGGAAAATGAATTAATGGATTTTTAATATATCTTTTTCTATCACTTATCTACACCTTTGTTGGAGCAAAGCCAGAAAACCCAAATAAAGGCATTATACTTAGAAGAAAAATATCAGCTTCTGTGTAAAGGATCTGCTTTGCAACTCTAGACCTTCTTTTTTTAATTTATTTTTTAGCATATATGGAAACATGTATATGTACAAGTACCTATACTTGCAAATGGCGAGTTTTCTTCTTCACGTCTTTTTTTTTTTTTTTTTTTTTTTGGTACGCAGGCCTCTCACTGTTGTGGCCTCTCCCGTTGCGGAGCACAGGCTCCGGACGCACAGGCTCAGCGGCCATGGCTCACGGGCCCAGCCTCTCCGCGGCACGTGGGATCTTCCCGGACCGGGGCACGAACCCGTGTCCCCTGCATCGGCAGGCGGACTCTCAACCACTGCGTCACCAGGGAAGCCCTCTTCACGTCTTTCAATTAAACACACGTTTAATATACCCAGCTATCTTCTCGGGTTTTTTTTTCCAAGAAGAGCCTTTAAAATCATCTTATGATGGTGAAATTTTTTAAGCTAATGGAATTCTAATACAGCATTTAAACTGCTCTTTTATATAGGTAGTATCACCTTAGCACAAATTTTTCTCCTAATTTTTCAATTAGCCAAAAGTCCCAGAAGAATAAGCAGTATGCAGTTTTATTGTAGGACCACCCTGGAGCCCAATTGGTTAGAACGGAGCCTGGTTAAACTCTACCAATTGTGTTAGCTGGGGTCTTATTTAACTACTCTGAGCTTCCAATTCCTCACCTATAAAATGAAGAGAATAATATGAATAATAAGAACAATCTCACATGGTGGTTGTGAGGATTAAATGAGACATTTTATTTTGAAGTACCTGACATTCCACATCACAGACACTTATATGTTTCTTTCCTTTCCATTTTCCCCTTCATATGCATATATACCAGCAACATCAATTTCCTTTATATGTAAAGCCAATGCTGTTAACTTTATTAGGCTAGATTTTCCATTAAGCATTTATCCTTATTCATTAGCTAGGAGGACTGATGCACAAAGATATTAAATTATTTACTCAAGTTTAATGAATGAAATTTAAAACCTTTCTCCCCTGCTTAACATGAACGTGCCCTTTTCAGTATGCAGAGCTTTGTTGCGTTTATTCAGAAGCTATTGCTAAGTGCTTAGTTTGGAACACAGGATTAATGAGCCCAGAGACAGGGCGCTGGTCACCATGGCAACCAAACTAGCTTTGCCCTATTCCTAGCCAAAAGAAGTGATGCGGGATGCTTAACTCCGGCCTGCAGTATATAGCTGGGTATTCTTTTTTATATCTCTGACTCCCCATTGATGCTTCCAATTTTTCCCTAATTCTCTTGAAAAAAAGAAAAAATAAAAAGAATATCACTGCTTCTTTGGGGCTCTGTTTTTTCATCGATACCACCTACCTTCCTTCCTGAATACATTTACCTCCCCATCAGTTTCTGAAGACTTCGGCACCTGACTCACATGATCCCTCTCCACACAAATTCTGGGTGGCTTTAACAATCACTCAGATGTCCACTTACTGCCCTGTCTCTCAGGTTCTCGATCTCATTCTCTCCTGTGACTTTCTCCTCCTTTCTGATCTGGTGGCTCCCACCTATAGACATACCTGGACTGAGTCATTACCCTGAAACTGATCAGTCTCCAGAAATCACGAATTCCCAAATCCAATTCTCTGACCAAAACTGCCTATCTTTGTACCTTGGTTTCATTAGAACACCTCTCTGTGATCTCTTTGTCCATTAGACGGTCCTTATACTCCTTCCCTCCCCTTCCTATCCAGCTGAGTTCCATTCTCCATCATTTCAATCACTCTTGCCAAAACTTTAAACTACCTCCAACCCTTCATAGCGCCTGCCTAGTGCTATGAATGAACTTAATCCTGAGTGAACCCAATTATCTACTGTCTCAACACCTGCACCCAAGCAGCTGCGAGCTATGTGGCAAAAATCACTACAGATGCAGTGCCACCTGTATGAGACCGGTACCACCATAAAGTCAAACATAAAAACTCCACTGGGTCCTTGAGACTGCTCAGCAGGCCAGTGTTTCTCTACTCAATTTATTTCCCCACTCTCCACCATAATAACTTAAAACCTTTTTAACTTCCTCAATCTTTTAACCCTTTTCCCTCTCTTTTCACTCTCAGATCTCCTCACCTCTACTTTACATAGAAAATACCTTTCAGAGGGAAACTTCCTTAAAGTCTGACTACCCAGTGTCAACTCCCATCCTCTCTCATTTTTTGCCTCCAGCTACAATAGAACAGGTGTTCTTCTCTCTAGAGTCAATCCCTCTGCCTCGTTCTAGATCTCATTTCCCAAACTTCTCAGAATCCTCATACCATAAACTATCTCTCCTCTACACTCTGTCCTCAATATCTGCCTCACTAGTGAATTCTGTCATCAGTTTCTTAAATGCTCAGGTTTCTGTTATCAAGAAGAAAACATTTCTCAGCACCTTTACCTCTTCATCTGTCTTCTTGCCTCCTCTTCACAAACTCTTTAAAAGTCTTGTTCACACTCAGACTATCTCTTTTTCATTATCAGTCCCCTCTGTTCTGATTTCTGCATCTTCACTCAATTGATTGCTATAGTCTCCTTCCACGTCACTGAATCCAATGGAAAATTTTTAACTCTCAATGTACTAGATTTCTCAGTACTATTTGACACTTCTGACTTCTCCCTCCATCCCAGCTTGCTCTCTTCATATGGGAAAAGAATAACCCAGAGTTATTTTGACAGTAACAGTCATGGAATTGCCCTGGTTCAAGCACACTTGTCCTCCCTAGTTCTAGTACTTGTTCTTTATTGAACATTCAATAAACATTCAACAATCAACAACCAATATGTATTGCGCATGGGCTCTGCTGAGCAAAACTCTGTTCTTATGAAACAGAGTTTAGTGAGGGGTGTGGCACTAATAAAAGGATTAAGCAAATAAAATATAGGTGCCACAAAGGAAAATTACAATGTGCTATGAGAATACAGAATAACATAGGGACCTAACTTAGTTTAAGGGAATTCAGGAAGAATGATCTTTGGAACTGATATCTGAACTAAAGCCTTAAGTAGGAGTAGAAGTTAGCTCAGCCAGGCAGAGCATTCTAGAATGCATGTATACCACACTTGCATTCCAAGTCCTCTTCCCCACCTGGGAGCCTAGAATACTGGCAACCAGGCCTTGGCCCTCCAGAAAGAAGACAGGTAGAGATTTCTTTGGAGAATCTGACCAGCCTAAGAAAAAATATCTAAAGATACTATGTCACCAAGTCCTCAAATTACAGGTCCCATTAGATCCCCTAGAGTGAAGTCAACAGTCAACTAACCCCACTCATACACGTAGATTCCAAATCAGTGTTTAGTCACTCAATTTTAAATATCAGCAGACAGCCGAAGATTATAAAACATCTAAGGAAAGCCTTTAAGATGGTAGAGACAACAAGAAACTAAGAAAAATAATCGGGAGTAAATCTCCTAGAAAGTAGAACATTAAGATAAAGCAATGTAAAACAGGAGAGACAATATAAGACAATTAGAAGAACAGTCCAGATGGTACAATATCCAAATAATAGCAACTCAAGGAAGAGAGCATACAGGAAACAAAAGAAAAGAATTCGGGTAAGAAATAATTATGGAAGATTTCTCAAAACTGAGAGACATGCACGTTTTGGGGTTGAAAGAACACAGTACAACAGGTGAAAATCAACCCATCAAGGCACATCATCATGGAATTTCAGAATGTCAAAAAACAAAAAGAAAATCCTAAACCTCTCAGAGAGGAAGATAAGTCACAAAGAGACCATGAGGAAATAAAATGGCCATGGAGAAATGCCTTCATCATTCTAAAGGAAAATGATTATCAATCTAGAATTCTGTGCCAAGTCAGGGTAAAATAAATGCATGAGCAGTTTCTTGCACCCTTTCTCAGAAATCAACTAACGGAGGCCCAAACAGGCAACAAACCAAGACCTAGAAAGACCCAGGATCCAGGAACAGGAAATCTAACATAGGGAGAGGCAAAGGGACTCTCCAGGATGATGAGACAATGGAGATTTCAGGATGACAGTGGTTGGAATAGATCTGAAGTCTCCAGAAGGGACTTTTTTCAAGAAAATAAAACTGATTAGATACCTGTTGAAATATTTTCAGAAAAGATTAAAACTATTGGCAAAAGTTTTGGGGTTAAGAGAGTGGTGATTCATTAAAAAAATAAGCAAATGAATAAAATAAGACAATTAGCTCCAGGGAACACAAAATGTTGTACAAAGAAGGAATGGTTATCCTAGTTTAGTACAAGCCTCACAGTTATAATGTCATTATATTGTGAGGATGGAGGATAGGAGAGATACTTGTATGGGGAGGGCAGGGAGGAAAAGGAGCCAGATCCTCATCTTCCATTATGATAAATCAATAGATTATCAGAAAACTGTTTATGTTGCTACTTATTCTTTTCAATTTTATGCATAAATAAATAGTATTTATTTAGCAATATGGAGATAAATATCAAACTAATCAGCTAAAAGAAATGAAAGTGGTTGCCTTGGAGGAGCAAGTAATCAAGAAACACAGTTTTTGTAATAAACCTTGAACGTGGTATCCTCTTAATGTCTTTTAATCAAGTTTTATATTTCTTCCACCCTTTGCTGAATACATTTTCTAAGTACCTTAAATTTCTTGTGTAAATACATCTTTTCTATTACAATTTCTCACTGCTTCTTTCTGGTATATAAAAATACAATTGATTTTTGTATATTGATCTCAAATGCAGTACCTCTTCTGAATTCAGTTATGAATTCTAACCATTTGACCTTAAATTTTCTTGGTTTTTTTTTTTCAATCTAGACAAACATATAGTGTGAAATAATGGCTGTTTTGCTTCCTGCTTTCTAATCTTCTTACATCTTATTTATTTTTCTTTTCTCTTTGTGTCAGCTAGGACCTCCAGGACAAAGGTGTGAGATGTGAGAGCAGCAAACTTATTCCACTCCTGATTCTCAAGGGCAGGCTTCTAAAATTCACTACTAAATAGACCATCAACTTTACAAAGCCCTGCTTAAGGCAATGCCTTCCCAAGTGTGCTATGATTTTACATGGGACATTCTTTACTGGGCTGGAGCACCTGCTGCTTGCCTGGACGTGAGAAATGACCTGCAAACAAATTTCAAGTTCATTCATTCAGAGCAGAGGAATTGAAGATAATGCTTCTAGAAAAAATAGCAACCAAAAGACAAGGATTTTTAAAGTCATTCTCTGCCATTTGAGAAAAGAAGGTCTCTGGGTTGACAGAGGTCAAGAATTTGATTGCCCATTATTTACTGTTACTATTACCTTCTATGTACAGCAAGGGATTTTGGCATATTTTTTATAGTGACAAAATAATTTTTATAGTGATATAGAAGTTCCTTTAAAATTAAATAAGTAATGTCAATTTAAAGAAAATATTAAATTCTTATTGTACAGGTGTATGTCCCATACAGCATATGGGACAAAAATCCCCAAGGTTATTTGCAAGTGACTAGGAGGGTCAGATTTGTGCTATTACAATATATAACCTAAGAGATGGAAAGACAGAAGGTGATGGACTGGTGAGAGAGGTGTCTGTCAAGCAGGCATATCTATTTCTTGGCTAAAGTGAAGTCCAATGACATCTTGCCTTACTGTGTTCACATCATTGAATAGGGAATTTCCTAACGTGCAGGTAACTCGTGCCACTGTCACACCAAGTAGCAGGGGACAGTCTTTTAAAAGGCACGGTCTCCTTTACATTGCCCTCATGCTACATTCTGCTAGGAAACATTTGAATTTTTATGGCTTTCCTGCAGTAACAAATTTTCCTCCAACTGTCAGGACTTGCTTCATGCAGAGAAAAGCAAGCAGCTTTCATTTTCCTCTTACGAAAGGGAATAGGTAGAAATAATATGCTGCTTTTCAGCCAGCTAAACCTGACCTGACTCTCTTTATTTGTAGGGAAATGCAGGATTCACAGAAAGGACATTTTCACTGAGGTAAATAAGCCTTCTCAACTGATGAACACTATTATACTAACACCAAAGGAAACAAAGGCCAGAAGATGGGGGGCATTAAGTAGAAAGGCAAACAAAAAAATAGCAGACAAAATCCAGCCTGAGGACAAAGCAGGCTCTGCAACATTGAAAAAATAGGGGGAAATCCTTTAAGAGAAAATTGCATGCAATTTTTTGGCCTCAATTAGCCTTTTCCACAAAGAGCACTTTTCCACAAAAAGCCCATTAAATAGCAAATGAAATTACATCGGTTTTCAGTTGCCATGGCATTGGTTTTCCTCTAATGGACTTCTCTGGTCCTGAGTTTAATGTTTAGCCTGACTTATTTTCCTTGTCTGTGTGCTGTCTCAATTCCCTCTGTCCAGCTACAAAGTGATGTATGTGACTTCTCAAAGTGCCTATCACATAATCCTGGAGAGAGAAAATTCATCCCTCAACTATCTCCCTAGAGACTGAGAGAGTAAAATTGACCAACAGCAGCATTTAATTAACTGTGAACATAACAGTTTCCATTTACTAGATGGCAGTAGTTCCCTTCCACGCGCTCAAGGCTCCTGGAGCCATTCCCAGATCAGTCAGAGACCATTTATTGAGTACTTCCTATGTGCCAAGCACTGTCCAAGAAACTGAAGACATAAAAATGCAAAAGAAAGGCTGCAAGATGCTGACAGTCTTCTAGAATTTCCAGACTAGAAGATTACCTCCAAGCGCTTCTCTTCTCCTTTCCTCCATTCATAAAATGGGTGAAATTTTACCCAATTACCTGATTTACAGTTTTATTTTGTTTTGAAAAATTTTCCAGGTACCACACTTAAAAAAAATTTATTCTAAGAGTAAGGATCTGACATAACAAATTTGCTTTTTTCTGATATGCATAATCATATATAATTTTTAGAAAAATAAGTTTATGCAGTTCATACACTCCTATGAACTTATTTTTAAATCTTTCTATGTCAATAAACATTCTTTTACAATATCATTTTTAACGTCTGTATGGTATGGAGGTAACAGCTTAAAATTTTCTATTATATATAAAAATATTTTTAAGTATTTCAGTAATATAAATGACTCTCTGAGTGCAAAAAGAAATCAAGCAACTTTTTTGAGACTCTAAGTACATTAAAAATTAAAAATGCCAATATATATCTTTTAAAATTGTGGTACATTTTAAATGTATTTCTTAACCAATCAAAGCTTTTATTGCAAAAATATAAAACAAAACACACTATAACTCCACTATTTTGAAGATTCTCATAGAATTAGGAGAAGTCTCAATTTCTAGTGTACTACAGATCACATGACCAAGCAAAATTCTGTTACATGATAAATGTCTTTCTTTCTCATCAGTTATCTCTGACTCAGTGTATAACCTTGTTTAGAGATATATCCAAAGTCTGAATTTGAGGCCCTACATCAATGAGAACCCTGAGTCAAAAGGTGCTGAATTAGGCCCTAATCCTAGAGGCAGAATTTCTGAGTTTAAAAAGGTTTTAAGCTTTTGATATTCCCCTCAATCGTATGCATTTTCACTCCATTAAGCCTGTGTGAGAGCACTGCCCCACGTGTTTGTCAACATATGTATTATCATCTTTGATATCTTCGTTAATGTAATAAACACAACAAAACATCTAATTCTTATTTTTAATTGACATTTTACTGATTACAATACAAGTGATCATTATGTTACCTTTATTTGTCGTTTATATGCTTGCCTGTTTTTTTTCTGAAATACCTATTCCTGTTCTTGGTCCCTTTGTGCTTTTTTTTTTTCTCTTAGTTGTTACCCTCTTAACTTTAATTTTTAAAGTTTCTTTACATAGTAAGGATATGAGCCCTTTGTCATATAGTCCCAAATATTTTTCCCAATTTTATGACTGCTTTTTAATTTTATAATCTGTTTGCCACACAGATGTTGAAACAAACATTTTTGCGTTCTCTAATTTATCTTTCTTGTTATGGTTTCAGCCTTTGATGACGTGGTGCTAAAGGGTGAGTTATCTTTAACAGACTTCCTTCTACTCTTCCTCTTGGGTTATCAGTCCAATTCCTTGTGTCAGCCTACAGGGGGCGTTGCTCAGTCTCCTCCTACCTCTTTACTCCTCCCTCTCTAGGTAGGCCTCCCTCTGTCGGCAGGGATAAAGCACGTGGGGAATAACTGTCCTCTGGGAAAGTTGTATGGTAACACCTCTGAGGAAAGACGAGGTCGGGAGCTCACTGTTACTCCGTGGTTGATGAAAAGGTGGTGATATAAAAGATCAATAACTAAACAAATATATAATTTCTTAACTTTCCAAAAATTTTGAAGATAAACAGCTTAAAAGTTTAAATTAATTAGTTAAAATGTAGATTAAAAAAACTAAATCTAAAAATAAATGTATAAGTAAATGTGAAAGGTGGTGATGGCCCCATGTGGGAAGGTAAAGTGGATAAGCTCCAATCGATGCCTGTCCTTCTCCAAGCATCTCTGCACTGGGCCCTTCCTCCCAGGGCAGGCAAGGAGAATAAGCTGGGTTGATTTTTTTTTCCCTTTAGTTCTCACAGGTTGAGAAGACCATAGCATCTTCAAGCATGTCCTCCCATTCTTTCCCCATGACCTTTCCATATCTTCTCCTCTCTCATCCAATTTCCAGTCTTTCTGCTCTCATTTTGGCTGATGACTTTGTACCAGATAGGGACTCCCTCATCTTACCACAACCAAATCTACAAGTGCTCTGGCATTAAAACCATCTTTTACTTTGGCTCACCTGCTGAAAAGGAGGATGTGTCTCAGGGTCTCTGGATTTCATCCCATCTCAACTTCTCTAAGATTTGGACCTTTCAGTTATCCTGTTTCATGCATCTTCAACTGTTTGCTTTCTATAAATCATTTCCTTCAGCGTACAAACATTTCCTTTTTTTTTTTTTTTTTTTTTTTTTTTGGTTGCATTGGGTCTTCGTTGCTGTGCAGGGGCCTTCTCTAGTTGCGGCAGGTGGGGGCTACTCTTCGTCGCGGTGCACAGGCTTCTCATTGCGGTGGTTTCTCTTGTTGCAGAGCACAGGCTCTAGGTGCACGGGCTTCAGTAGTTGTGGCACACGGGCTCAGTAGTTGTGGCGCACGGGCTTAGTTGCTTCGCGGCACGTGGGATCTTCCAGGACCAGGGCTCGAACCCATGTTCCCTGCATTGGCAGGCGGATTCTTAACCACTGCGCCACCAGGGAAGTCCCCAAACATTTCCTTTTATCTTCAACTGTAGATAATAGTCTCCTGTGACAAACGCCCCCGCCCCAAACCCCCTTCAGCAATCATGCTACTCTTATGCTCACATTTGCAGCCAAATTTCTTTTACCAGTTGTCAGCATATGCCATCTCTAGTTTCTAACCTCCCATTCACATCTTCTGATCTGGCTTCTGCACCTACCATTTCACCAAAACTATTTTTGTCAGTGATAACTCTGTCACTTAATCTAATGAACATCTGATTAAACCTCTCAGTAGCTATCAATACAGCTGACCACTCCCCCATTCTTGAACCTGCCTTTTTCTTAGTTTCTCTGATGCCAAAAATGCTCTTGGATTTTCTCCAACTTCATTTATCAATCCACTTCACTCTTTCTTTTTTTTTTAGTGTGGAATATTTTAAACATTCTTAGAAATAAAGAATTATAGAGGAAAGTGGTTATCACAAGGAAGAGAAATCAAAACCATAGAATAATTTCACTCTCTTTTATTGCCTCCTCTCCATCCTGCTAACCTCGAAACATAAGAATTTGTCAGAGCTTGGTCCTAAGTTCTCTTTTATCTCTCTACACTGTTTATCCAGGTGAGTTCATTGATTTCCTTGGCTTCAAATACAATCTATAGGCCAATGGCTCCTAAACTTACTGCTTTAGTTCAGAGCTCTTTTCTGAAATATATACTTTTATATCAAGTGCATCCTTGACTTATTCACTTTGATGTCTCAAAGAGGTCTGAAACCTCTCATGATTAAAACTAACCTAGAAGGACTCACTCTATGTGCTTTTGAGACTTGATATAAAGCAACCAAGTCAGTGGAGGATTCGCAAAAAATAGATATATAGATCAATGGACGCATACATATTTGGCCAATTGACTTTTTTTTCAGATTTTTTTTACGTGGACCATTTTAAAAGTATTTATTGAATTTGTTACAATACTGCTTCTGTTTTATGTTTTGGTTATTTGGCTGTGAGGCATGTGGGATCTTAGCTCCCCAACCAGGGATTGAACCTGCACCCTTGGAAGGTGAAGTCTCAACCACTGGACCACCAGGGAAGTCCCAGCCAATTGACTTTTGAGAAAAATATCAAAACAATTCAATGGTGAAAGAATAATCTTTTCAACAAATGATGTTGAAACAATTGGCCATCCATACACAAAAAAGATGGACTTCAACCCATACCTCACACCATATGCAAAAAATAACTCAAAATGAATCCAAGACATAAAAGTAAAACCTGAAATTATAAAACTTCTAGAAGAAAAATGTAGGAGAAAACCTTTGTTACTTGGGTTAATCAAACATTTCTTAGCTAGAACACAGAAAGCACAAACCATAAGAGGTAAAAATTTATAAACTGAATTTATCAAAATTAAATACTCCTGCTCTTTTAAAAACACCATTAGAAAAATGAAAATCCGAAGAATGAATTAAAATATTTGCAAAACACATATTTGACAAAGGGCTAGTATCCAACATATATTAAGAACTCTCACAGATCAATAACAAGAAAACAAACAACCATTTTAAAAAAAAAAAAGTGGGCTTCCCTGGTGGCACAGTGGTTGAGAGTCCACCTGCCGATTCAGGGGACACGGGTTCGTGCCCCGGTCCGGGAAGATCCCACATACCGCAGAGCGGCTGGGCCCGTGAGCCATGGCTGCTGAGCTTGCGCATCCAGAGCCTGTGCTCCGCAACAGGAGAGGCCACAACAGTGAGAGGCCTGTGTATTGCAAAAAAAAAAAAAAAAAAAAAGCAGCAAAAGAAATGAACAGATATTTCACCAAAGTGAACACACAGCTGGCAGACAAATACATGAAAACAGACTCAATGTCTTTGGTCATTAGAGGAATTCAAATTAAAAGCATAATGAGATGCTATTAATGCTTATTATAATGGCTAAGACAATTTTAAAAAATCTGACATTACGAAGTTCTGACAAGGATGGAGGATAACAGGAACTCTTACACACTGCTGGAGGAAATGCAAAAGGGTACAAGCACTTTGGAAAACAGTTTGGCAGTTTCTTATAAACTTACCATACAACCCATCTTCCCACTCCTAGGTGTTTACCCAAGTGAAATGAAACATGTCCATACAAGAACGTGTATGCAAATGTTTATAGCAGCTTTTTTCTAAATTGTTAAAAACTAGAAGCAATCCAAATGCCCCTCTACTAGGGAGTGAATAAACTGTGTTACATCTATACACGGAATACTATTCAGCAATAAAAAGGTCTGATTTACTGGTGAGTGCAGTCACATTGATGAATCTCAAATGCATTATGCTACAGTGGAGAAACCAGCCTCAAAAGGTTACATATTGTATAATTTAATTAATATGACATTCTGAAAAGAGGAAACTAAAGGGACAGAAAACAGATCAACAGTTGCCAGGGGTCGGGGGAGAGTGAGGGAATTAACTACCAAGGGCATCAGGGGATTTTTTGAGATAATTGTGGTGAATGGTTTCACGACTATCTATTACTCAAAAACAGTGAATTTACGGTATATAAATTATACCTCTGTAAACCCAACTTAAAAAAAATGGTATAACGATCTTCCCCACATACATGCTTCTTCCCCAAGTTTTCCCATCTTAAAAAATGGCATCACTATCCAGCCATTTTCTAAAGCCAGAAACCTGGCAATGATTCTTGAAACTTCCTTTTCTGTCACCCAGCCCCACCCCCACCTATATCAAATCCATCTCCAAGTCCCACCAATTCAGCTTCTAAAACATATTGCAAACCCATTTTCTAATTTTCCTATCCAAGCTTTCCCCTCAGTGCAAATCATCATCCCCCCCACCTACACTATTGCAAGTTTCCCTGCTGGTCTCCCTGCTTCCATTCTTGGCCTTCTCCAACCCAGCTTATGAATGACCCCATATTGATGATCTTAAGTGAAAATTAAACCGTGTCATTGCCTTGCTTTAAACTTTTCAGTGGCGCCATTTCTAAACCCCACACTCGGCACCCATCAGGCCATATACGATCTGACACATCCAATGTCATCTGGCAGCACTACCCTCTACCCTCTTATCCCTCCCACCCACCCCCCCATGATACTCTGGCCATACTGGCCTTCTTCCATGTGTTGGATATTCCAAGTTTTTTGCTCCCCTAGCAACTTTGCACATGCTATTCCCTATCCCTAGACTTTTCTTCTTTGCTCTTGTTTTTAATGGCCAGCTGCTTCACATTATAAAGTTTCAGCTTAAATATTGTATCTTTAGAGAAGTTTTATACATTTTATAATAGTTTACTCCTGACATTCTCTTTCATAGCGCCTTATTTTGCTCCTTTCCCAATTTACAGTTATGTATTTATAATTTATTTCATCAATATTCATCTCCCCTACTAGAATATAAGCTCCTAGAAGTCAGAAACTATTTTCTCTTTTTACTTTCTTAGCACATTACCTGACATCATAGAAGCTAATAAATATTTGTTAAACAAATGTGTTAATTAACGAGACTCCTACAATTAAAACAGTAATAAGAATTCAATGTGATCATCACTGAATGACTGGGGCCGACATAACTATCTCTCTACATATTTTTAGGGCCTCCTGAATTAGGCTTAATGAATAGAGATATGTACTACATTGCCGGAGGTAAGTAAGGGTCACCAATTTTCAAAACCATGACTGGGCAAGTAGATGACAATGTCAGCCACCCAGAAAGACTTACCTCTCCAAACCAATTGCTTGGCACAGAGGATGGAGCTTGGAGTTGTACAGAAGTGTAAAGCTGTGTGTCCACTTAAGGAGTAGCAATTGAGCTTTGCTCCACGGTCACAGAGAATCTTAACACAATCCAAGTTGGCCATTTCACAAGCCACATGAAGAGGGGTTTTCCCATTAGGTCTACAGTTGATTGTAGCATTGTGGTCCAGTAGCACCAGAAGACATTCCACGTGACCAAACAAGACAGAGAGATGCAGGCCTGTGGCCCAGGAAGACTTTAATTTGTAACTAGGCAACCAATAACCTGAAAAAAGAAAGGGAGAGAAAGTTTAACTTCTTGGCCTAGGATTTCTCCCTGTGAGAATTAGTGAGGATTTTTACAAAGTATTTTACTTTCGTCACATTTATAAAATTGGGGGATGATTTGGAAGTTGTAAACTAGTGGCTGATGAATCCGCAAATGTTTAGCTTAGTAGTGTATTTGGATTACTTAACTGGGACAGGGGCTTTCTACTACTCCCTATTATCTTGGTCCTTCATTTACTTTACCTTCCTGGCTGTCCAAGGCATTTGTGTTTGAGACCTTCATTTATGTGACTGCATTTTATTTTACGTGATGATTTACATGACATTTTTATTAAAGATTTTTTTTTAACTCCCAATCATTGTCTTGAATGATTCCAAAGCTGTTACTTACAAGCTTATAATTTTCATTCCATCACAGCTCTTTTTCCCTCTAGTTGTTGCTATTGTCAAACTAAGGTATGAATGTATTTGATGTCTTTAGAAAATTTGTCACACCAAGATTTTATTTGCTTGTCTATCAGTTTATACAACATCTCTTTCCGAAGAAGAATTAAGAAGAATTTATAGCAGCTTGCAAATTTTACACAAGATTTTTATTTTAATGATCTAGAAAATAAGGGCAAAGGAAAAAATAAGGAAGGCAAAATAAGGAAGGAAAATAAAAAGAGGTCCAGGGTCAGATAGGTACCCAAAATATAAACTGGGTTGTATAGATGCTAGAACCACACTGTAAATTTGCCTTTGAACTTTCCCACAGGAAAACATGATGTGTTGCACAATTAACTATGCCCACAAGCTATACACAAATTAATTGGTCAGGAGAAGCATAGTTGTTCCTAGAACTGAGATCTTAAATAAAATTTTCCCATTAGCTGTTGGAAATCTCTCTCTCTCTCTCTCTCTCTCTCTCTCTCCTCCCACCCTCCCTCCCTCTCACCCTCTCTCTTTCTCTTTCCTTTTTCCCTCTTACCTCTGACTTCTAAACACTGAACTAGTCCCTTTTCCCCAAGTGTCCAATGATTGCCATTTTGACAAGCTATAAAAAAGATAACTTTATAAATCTTTCTTTCAATGTCAATACCCAGAGCCACGGCATTAAGCTCACTATGAGTGGAGAATGGAAAATAGGTACAGAAAGATGAAATATTTAATGGCAAGATGAAGATGTAGATATAGCTCAACAGCTTAGAAGAGACTCTAGGGTGGAAACAACAATATAAATTTTAACATGGATAAATCAGAAGTTTGTTTTTACAATAGGTTGTAAAAATTCCACTATGCGAGTACAAAGTAAGCAGATTATGAGTTTCTTTATTTTTCTTAGATTTTTTTGGAAAGATCGTCTTTATTTATTTATTTACTATTTTGGCTGCACCGCGTGGGATATGGGATCTTCGTTCCCCAACCAGGGATTGAACACACGTCCCCTGCATTGGAAGTGCGGAGTCTTAACCACTGAACCACCGGGGAAGTCCCAGCAGATTATGATTTAATGGTAATTTATTTGAGGAAAAACCTAAGTATTTGAGTTGACAATAATCTAGAAATGAGCCAACAGTAAGATGAAGCCACCCAAATGCTGATACAATCTTTAGCTACATTAATAGGGTACAGCACCCATAACAAGAGAAGTACAAGTTGTATTCTTCACTGATTAGATGAGGTAAGAAAAATCTAAAATATTGTGAATACTTCTGGGCAACAAAAATGAGCATCTGGAGGGCACTCAGAGGATGATGACCACGTTAAAGGTGGGCCTGGTGATTAGGTATTAAAAGTCTCTCATTTAAGTGAAAAGAACTACCTATGCACCACTCCTGGGTATTTATCCTACAAGTACATTCACTCATGTGTGAAATGCCATATAAGGGCCACTGTATTACACAACTCCCAGGAACACTACTTGCATTGAACTCTTTATGAAGAGTATGAAGTTCCTGGGAGTTATAAATCCTGGTAACCTGGCCCAGGACAACAACATGCACTACACTACAGCATTGTTCTTAATGGTTAGTGATTGGAAACAACCTCAATCTTCATCAACAGGAGACTGTTTAAATAAAGTATGTACATCCGCACAGTGGAACACTATACAGCCATTACAAAGAAGGGGGCGGTTCTGTGTATACTGGTATGGAAAAAAATCTCAAGATATATTATTGAATGAGAGAAGCAGGGAGCCGAAGAGTGTGCATAAAGGCTAACAGGTAAGAAAATATTTATAAACACCTAACACAAGAAACTGGTTGCACTGGTGGGGACTGGGGGACAAGAACATAGATTTACTTATCCTTCAATGGTCCCCTTGAGCTTTTAAATTTAGTACCTTGTGCGTGTATTACTATTTATAAAAATAAATAAAATTAAAATAAACTGTTGTGCTCCTGGCCAGGAGGAAAAATAGTTTAGTTTAAAAAGGCCATTTAGGGCTACCCTGGTGGTGCAGTGGTTGAGAATGTGTCTGCCAGTGCAGGGGACACGGGTTCAAGCCCTTGTCCAGGAAGATGCCACATGCTGTGGAGCAACTAAGCCCGTGAGCCACAACTACTGAACCTGCACTCTAGAGCCCATAAGCCGCAACTACTGAAGCCCACGCGTCTAGAGCCCGTGCTCCGCAACAAGAGAAACCACCGCAATGAGAAACCCATGCACTGCCAACGAAAAGTAGCCCCTGCTCGCCACAATTAGAGAAAGCCCATGCACAGCAATGAAGACCAAATGCAGCGAAAAATAAATAAATTTATATTTTTTTAAAAAGAGGTTATTTATAGGGCTATGCACAATGCTGATTAATCCTGAGGGAATGAATGCTCCCAACCAGAATTTTGTTTTTCTATGGCCCACCCTCCAATCTAGACAGACAGAAAGACAGACAGACAGACAGACAGACAGACACACACACACTTTAGTCTCTTTTCATCTCACTCAGAATTCTAGGGCCATTTTGCTTTCTCGTCCTCCCAACTCTCCCCTTATCCAAAGTTGTTCTTTAAAAAGAAATCCAAAGTTAATTTACACTAAGGTCTAATAGACTGAGGATTGTTTAAAGTGTGACCCTCTTAGGATTATCTGAATTTATGTAGGAATCTGTATTCATACAATAGAATTAAGTTTTAAGATACTAATTCCAGATTTCAGACACTGAAAGGTATTTGGTGATATGGATTTTCCCTGGTAGAGACAAATAGTTTCACAGACAGTCTGGACTGGGTAGGATCAACCCTGTGCCTGTGTGCGTGTGTGTGTGTGTGTGTAAATAGATATGCACACACAATACATTTGTATATATCCATATATACATTTCCATTTAGCTGTGCACATTGAATCTGTGTTCCAAGCATAGTTTTTAAGCTATATGGTATGCAATCTGCTTTTGATAAGGAAGGAATCACTTCACACCAATACTTAGTCATCTTAATACTCAAGTTTCCTCTACAAGCAATTTGCAAAGACAGCCTCTTCTAACTCTCTTGCAAAGAAGCTGGTTCCAGATCTGAAAACTGGAGTGTGTTTTGCTTGCCAATTAACGGCAAACATTAGGCAGCTCTATGCAGCAACTGATTGGAAACTCAAGTCTGCTTCTGTAGTGGTAAGAAAAATGATCTCAGAAAGGAAGCAGCAGAGAGCTGATTAAGAAAACACCATTTTGATGTAAAATCAAAGAAACACAGAATGTTAGCACTGGAGGGAAGATTATCCAGTCCAAGCCTTTCATTTTCCAGATGAGAAAACTGCCACTTTTTCAGCCTGCTAGAGCCATAAGTCGTCTGCCTCAGTCCAAGCTAATGGACTCAGAATATCTGCAATGCAGGGTTTCCATCTGTCTTTGTCTTTGTGGAAGTAGAATAGGTTTAGCGCCAAGCCTGCTTCACAGATCATAAGGAAAGAAAGAAGATCCCGAATTCATCTATATGTCACATCTCTGATATGGAGATACATTTGTTGATTTTTTTTTTCTTCCTCCTAAATTCCCAGTAGCACTTAGAGAATCTATCCTGCCTGTTTATTACATGAATCGGTCATCCTTGACCTCTCAATCAGTTTCATCTCTGTGTCCTATAATCATAATCATTAACCAGTAAATTGGGCTCAGAGATGGCCAGGTGTTGGAATTCAGCTAACCTCATAAATGAAATTGTGCCTACAACTCACCTCTCCTAGAAAGGAATGTGGGTGGTAGGAACGTAGATGGGTGGGTGGCAGCAAGACCCCTTAGCTGGTGCCCCTAGGGAGCTGAGTGGAGAGATAGGAAGAGAATAGATAGTCGGATACAGATCAGGGTCTGTCGCAATGTATCTTGAAGCTACATTGCAGAACTTTGGTGGGGGGTAGTGGGGAGGAGTTTCTGGATAATTCAAGCCCTTGCAAAGCAGGAAAGCCCACTGAAGAGACAGAAGCAGTCCACAGCAAACAGGCCACACACATACAGTCACCACCTTTTTTTTTTTTTTTTTTGCTGTACGCGGGTCTCTCACTATTGTGGCCTCTCCTGTTGCGGAGCACAGGCTCCGGACACGCAGGCTCAGCGGCCATGGCTCACGGACCCAGCCGCTCCGCGGCATGTGGGATCTTCCCGGACCAGGGCACAAACCTGAGTCCCCTGCATCGGCAGGCAGACTCTCAACAATTGCGCCACCAGGAAAGCCCCAGTCACAACCTTTAAATGACGATACGGTCACAGGTCACTGTGTACCAAGTATGGAAACAAGCAGGAGTGTCCTTTCCACCACACCTACCCTCACTGAGGACCAAACCTGAGGTAATGCCATTGCCAAAAAACCACAGTGATGCAGCACCCATTAACACATTTGTGTCGACGCTGGTATGTCAAGAGATCAAAATTTGTCCTGCAAAATGTAACCCCCAATGGTCACAGCATGACAGAAATACAGTTAACTAATCAGGCAGATTCATTTTGTACACTCTCCCTTCTTTCCACAGCAATATTGTCCCAGGGCTTCAGAACTCAAAATGTGATTTATTCTTCGCATTTGTCTTTCAAAGGGCCCCCCTCTGCTCACTTCTGCAGAGACCAGGATGCCCTTTGACTGTGTGCTCAGATTGCACAAAGGACTGTGAGGAGGGAGTAAAACCCAGGAACAAAGCCCTTGATGGGGCCAGAGGTGAGGAAGGCACTGCTTCCCCTAATGTAAACTACTTGGTTCTCACCCTGGGTCTGCAGTCTGTGGGCAGTGATGCCTTCTGCTTGAGCTCTGCTTGAGCAATGAGCTTAACTGAGAAGAAAATACAGATTCTTTCTCCTAGGAAAACATCCCAGAGAGAACTCTCAAATATAGGCCACACCCATGTGGATTTATAGCATCTACCATTACTTTTTACCTTCCCCAGACCATGACACTTAATCTGTTTATATAATTTCCCCTTCGAAACATTGAAGATTATCAGCATGCAGGAGATCTAGAGGGAGGTCTTGACAAAGCCTCCACTTTACAAATGAGGATAAATATCTTGTAGAGATTAAGTAGCAGGAAGTGCCCATGTTTGTATACCTAGTCTCCCCCAAATCTGAAAGCTACATGCAGTCCACCTCCAAACCAGTATCAATTCTCGGCAAAGTTCTAAAGGAATTTAGGAGTTATGCCCCTACAAAAATACACAGACCAATCCTTTGTGTGCGTGTGTGTGTGTGTGTGTGTGTGTGTGTGTGTGTGTGTGTGTGTGTGTTTAATTTAAATCTGAATCCAGAGATATGCCTGAGTCACTGAGTAGAAAACCCCCGGCTCAGGAAATACAGTCAGGAGCGAAGTGTTTGGGCCACCTTTTGGAAGAAGGGTTGATTCTGCTCCAGTGTTTGGGGGGATATACACATCTCTGGTAAATCTTCAGCTAAGCTCGGCTCTGCCACAGTTATCAGCTGTAATGTTATCTGAGTCCAAAGAACCCCCCACACAAGAAGCCTCTGTTATTACAGCCAAAGGTTACACACACTGCTCGTGGCTGGATAAGCAGACATTTGCTCTGCTGTGTCCACGTATTTACACAGTCCTGAAGGATTACAGGCTGGAGCACAATTCTTACCTATTTTTTAATAGCTAATATTTTCAGGATAAATCTCAGAGTTTCCCCAGGAGAGAAAAAAAAAATAAGCTTGAAATGTAAAATTTAAAAGAAAAAAATCTGAACATCTAGGAAAGGAAAAGAACCCTGGGATGGCAATAGGAAAGTAGGAGAGTGAATTTCTGGCAAAGAGGAAAATCAGGTGATAAGAAGATGACTCATTAAGAGAGTGAAAATAAGAGCTTTCAAGATATTTGGAAGGCAGTTGCTACTTAGTAAAGTAGATAGAGTACCTGCCAGAAAGTTTTCCAGTGAAATCATTCGTTGGTTATTTTAATTAAAAATATGACTATCAACCAAAGAACCTGCGGCTTTGGGCCATAAACGAAGTACTTAAAGTGCATTACGCTGATTAATAAAAGGACTCTGATTAACCTTGCTGACTAGGGAATTCCATACCAAAGAGATAAGTATGATATTCTGCCTGTAACATTAATAAGCCAAGGCTCATGCATCTGAAGGAGAATCAAATGTGTGGTTGAAAAACCTTTGGAAACAGCTTTATGGATATTCACGTTTCCTGTATGGAGATGGCCTAGTGAGAACCAATATGAATAGCTTTGCGTTTTCTTAGAGACCCACTTTCACTATAAATACTGTGCGCTTGGCTCATAACAAACTTTATATCATTGACATCCCTTGACTATTCAACTGCTAATTGCATTTGGCAGTTAAAAGTTGTTCGTGTATTTAACTCTTCTTCACTTCATTCCCATTTTAAAGTGGTCAGCTGGTAGATGTAATTTTGCTTACTTGTTTTTACTTTTCAGACCCATGTATCTGCCATTCTCTAGGAGATAATGCAAATGCCAACCAGAATGCTTCTTTTTTTTAAAGAATGGCTTTTCTTAAAAATTTTATTTTATTATTATTTGGCTGCGTCGGGTCTTAGTTGCAGCGCGTGGGCTTCTCTCTAGTTGTGGCTCGAGGGCTCTATAGTGCACTGGTTTCGTTCCCCACGGCATGTGGGATCTTAGTTCCCCCACCAGGGACCATACCTGCGTCCCCTGCATTGGAAGGTGGATTCTTAACCACTGGACCACCAGGGAAGTCCCAACCAGAACGTTTTTAATGTTTGCTTTACAAAGTGTGCGAGAAATATTTTTAATTGATAAAACATAATTTTATCTGAAGATTTGATTATGAAGTTTAAAATAACTTGAAAAAATAGAATGAGATGTTTCAAACTTTAAGAATCATTATTAGGTGCTGGGGCTAGGCAGGGCTCACCATCTGAACCTGGATGCTGGCTTCTAAATCTGTTCTCTGTCTCACAGGTGAGAGAAGTTACTCAATGAGACGGGGAAGCAGAAGTGAATTTCCAGACACTTTGTTCTACCTTCCTCACAAAGTCCATATTTTATAATTGCTTAGGAGTTCAACTTTTGATTATTAGTATACCATTTAGGTTGTGGATTGGGGGGTGCAATGTTTAGATTCCAAGCTGATTTCTTCACCAACAGACTTCTGAGTTGCCTTTACAAAAAGTATAAACTTGCATTCATACTGGCTTAAACATACCATAATTAGGCGAGAAAATGTGGTCACTTTTAAAAATCCTATGTCCTAAAAGAAACAAAAATTATTTGGGATTAAATGTACCACTGTTGATCTTCCACAGGACAATCAAATGATGAATACAGATTACATTACTAATTACACAAGCAAATTTAAAGGTAGCATAGTATGTTCTAGATTTTACACATTGTCTTGCTTAGTAGGCCCCAAATTACTAAAACCTGAAGATTCCCACACTTTAAAAGTAAATAGGTAGGGCTTCCCTGGTGGCGCAGTGGTTGAGAATCTGCCTGCCAATGCAGGGGACATGGGTTCGAGCCCTGGTCTGGGAAGACCCCACATGCTGCTGGAGCAACTGGGCCCGTGAGCCACAATTACTGAGACTGCAAGTGCGATGAAGAGTGGCCCCCGCTTGCCACAACTAGAGTAAAGCCCTTGCACAGAAACGAAGACCCAACACAGCCATAAATTAAAAAAAAAAAGTAAATAGGTAATGTTCTATTTCTTCTTCTGGATGCTGGTTGCATATGTTTGTTTATTTTGTGAAAATTAACCAAGCTTCACACTTATGAATTGTGCACTATTCTGTTGTAGAGATTTTGAAAAGTGCTTAAAAAAATCAAAAATGAATGCATAGCAATTCAACAGCATTCAACATCCAAAAAGTCTGCTGTGATTTAATAAAGTCTCACAAAGTTTAATCTAGTCACATACCCTTCAAGGCCACAAAGCCTCTCATTCCTTAGAATTATTCAGAAAGGAACTAATTCTAACTAACAAATGACCAGTGTAGCCTGCTCAGCTCTACACTAGTCCCTGGGAATTCCTCTGTGACTTAGAAACTGATATAACCACTTAGGTCTACTTTGCTTGGCTAGCAACTAAGATTCTATGCATCACTTCCATTCCTGACTAAAATAAAAAGTTTGATAATTAGGCTGGAAGCCATGTGAAAATATCTGAAGAAACTGAAGAAAATGAGGCTTCAATCTGGGATTAAGATTGAAGAGACAGATTATTATACCCATATTCATATTAAACAGAGAGTGTGTATTTCTTTCTATATGCACACGTGTACGTGCGCGCGCACACACACACACACACACACACACACACACACACACGATTTCCTGCATAAACCCTGAAGATATGGCCACAAAACCTAACATTTCTTGCATTCATCCACCTGGCATGCATAAGAATGTTACTGTTCTCTTTTTTTTCCCCCCAAATCCAGAGAGTGTAATTTGCTTTCTCCCTAATTGAAAGTCCCATCCCACAGTCCTATGAAAACACCCATTTGCATGAATGAAAATTTAGCTCTATGAAGACCATAGGGAGTCGGCTCATACTGACAGAAAGATTTTAAAATGCATTTTTTTCTCGTTCAGGGATGATAACACCATTGGAAGCAAGAGAAACAGCATCCTTCTTCTCCAGAAACTGCCACTAAAACTTCCTTTCTCACCACCTCTGAACCTTCGCATGATCTACGCAATTTGGCATGCTCAGATGAGAAAAGGCAGTCTTCACAGCTCAGGGTCAAATAAATTACCTGCTGACTTGGACATAAGTATTTTAAGCTAGGCACGAATATAAGTTTTAAAAAATACCTTAAAAATGTATTAAGCATTCAGGCAGTCTTTCACTGAACAAATCCATAAGATGAAAGTAATCTGATCATATAGTATACATTCTTTCTTCTTAACAGAATCTCCATCAACCACTTTTTAAAAAACAGACCTCTTCTTTATTTTCCAATCAAGATAGCAATGCCAATTTATAATAAAACCCTCAAGTAAAAATCATAGACACAGTAACTGGCCTCAACTATTCCATCCTTCCTTCAGAACTGATAGTAAATTAATGTAGAAATATATACCATTAAGTATTCATTTCTGAAAATTGATGGTGCTGATGATTTATATACAAATGGAAAGTATTTTAAACATAAAAATAGATCTCTCTTTCTCAATGCTGTACACAAGACCTTATCACCTATTTTGTTTAAACAGAAGTGATGTTGAACATGGTGTTTGTTTGCAGTCCGCTTACCAGATGGCCTCACTACTCAAATTTCCCATTAACTAGCTGATTTGGGAAATCAGAATCTGCTCACTTCTAATTTATTTCTGACTTATTAAGCATGGGTTCCAGAAAATCCCGTGATAAAAAAAAAATTCAGTTCTAATTTTTGCTATCCTTAGTTCTTCATAAGGCAGATACTCCATGTTAGGTAGATCTACAATTTTGATCTATCACTGTAGTCATGGAAAAAAGTTAACTTTTTGGCCTTTCTGGTTTCAGCTTTTCTGCCTGAACTGAAAACTCATTAAAATGACAAGGATCATAAAGGTGTATCACGGTACAGCCTTACCCATTTATTAACCCTTCAAATAGGGGCAAAAATCCTCTTCTTCCTCCAGGTGGATGTAGAGATGATATATCTTTAAGTAGCCCTGTTAACAGAGGGCTGGCAGCCTGTTCCCAAGCCAGTCATACTGTCTGGATTAGATCTCAGCAATCTGTTTAGCCATAATCTAGAGACGGTTTCTTTATTCTATGTACTTATAAGAAGAAATAAAGTTAGAAATAGAGGAAAATTGCATTACTAAATATGATTATCCAGGATTTCAAATTCTAGGCACAGGGATACAGAAAGAAAAGAGAAGGAAAGTAAAGAGAAGAAAAAATATATTTATATATATACCAGCTCATGATTTTGTCTAGTTTAAAAAGAAAGAAATGATTACATTAGAAATATTTTTTAAGTATATATTTAAAGAAATAGTAAGAGCTACCGGTTTAGATTGGGTGACTAATGCTGTGCATTAAAAAAACAAATCCATTTTCTATCGATTTTACAATTACACCTATAATTTTTACCTTGTTTATAAGATGCCAAAACCATATTCTCATCTTCAACTTCAAAAACTGTGTCCACATCTATTTGCCTTTGGATTAAAATGGCCTTCAATTTTCCGAAGTCATTTGACTTTACAGCCTCAAGGAAATTTCTCTTAACTAACTTGGCAGCTGCAGATTTAGTGATAGGGGCAGCCGTGCTGTCCATCCTTCCTCTCCCTCTGGAAGCTGTATTGTGATTTATCAGGAGAGCGGCACCAAGCTAACAGGCACATGCTAGAGAGCCCACAAACTGTCAGCTAATTTTATCCCAAAGTTATGCTGATCCGTTCTATTTATATAGGGACCATTTTAAACTTCAAAATATCCTTCTTGGCTGTCACTGCACTCTCAGGTCTTTTAAACTGGTTCTATACTAACTAATTCATTGAATAACATAGTGTATCAATATGAAGGAAAACCCTCACAATACATTTCAGAGAATGAAATGTCACTATTATTTCTTATACAATCAAAGTAATAATGTAAGATTTAAAAGCTCTTAACTTTTCTTTTTTTCCCCCTCAGTAAAAACATCTGGTGCTCAACTGGAGATCCAATGTCTTGCTCTGATTAACCAATAGCCACAAATGAAAATTTGTTACAGTTGCTGATACATGTGCTTCTGAAAACCTATAAAATTCTGTAATAAGAGCCTGCAAAATCAAGCATGGTCATACACATTTGAAAACAAACAGAAGGTTATCAAGTGACTCAGACTTGAAGAAATTCAACATCATGAAAGAAAGCAGGGTAGGGTGATGGTGGTAGGGGATTATTTTAGGTAAAAAGAGACTAAAGAGACAAAACAGCTAAATGCAATGACTGAGTAAACTTTATTTAATCTTGTATTTTAAAAAATCAGTTAGAAAAGACTATATTGGTACAGTTGTGGAAATATGAATATGGACTAGATATTACTTGATAATATAGAGTTATTGTTAATTTTTTAAGATGTGGTAAAAGTATTGTGGTTATATAGAATAATATTCTTATTCTTAAGGGGTAAACTGTCATGATGCCTAAAGCTTCTTTTCAAATAATTCAGAAATACAAAAATAAATGTGTATATATATGTATACATATATACGTGTATAGATATGTGAGTGTGTGTGTGTATGTAAATAGAGACAGAGAGAGAAAGCAAATGTGGCAAAAAATTAAAAGTTGGCAAATCTAATGAGGGATTTACGGATGACCATGATATTATTTTTTCAGTTTTTCTGTAAGTTTGAAATTTTCCAAGAGAGAAAAATACTCAATTTTTAAATGTACAAATCATTACAAATTAGAAAAATTGTGATAGTAAATGTTAATTTGAACATAAAGAAATTACACTTTATGTATTTTCTGTGGGAGTCAAAACTGGTGCAAACTTTCTGCAGAATAATTAGCAACATGAATTTTAAAAAACTAAAAATGATAATAGTATTCAATTCTTAGAATTTACATAAGCATATAGACATTGATGCAAATTGTAACATAGTATTTTAACTTATTTCATTGATGTGTAACACAAATACAAGAAAGTAGAAAGTGACAAGTCATAAGTATACGGCTTGTCCAATTTTTACAAAGTGAACACACCCCTGTAACCAACCCCCAGGTCGAACCACAGAGTCGTTCAGGTACACTTGAAACTCCCTTTATGTCACTTTTCAATCCAAATACTCACCTGACCCCCAATGACAACGACTATCTTGACTTCTAATATGGTAGATTAACTTTTTTTAATGTTTAAGATTTTCGTTAATATTCTTAATTTTAAATCTTCAAGAAGATAACATTTCAAGCTTAACATAGTGTAAAGTACTTGTCCTGAAATAATGGATGGATAAATGAATAAAAATGTATATATAGATGATTATATTGTTAACAATAGTAAAAAACATGGAAGCAATCTAAGTGACTGACAGTAAAAAATTTGATAAACAAATTATGTCATATCCATGTAATGAAACACCCTTCAGTCATTATGACTAGGTAGATATATACTGATTTTAAAATATCTATGAGATAAGTAATTTATAAAATAGTATATGTAGTATAAATATTCTTTAAAAATATCTATACTTATATAATGTACAAATATATGTATATATTTACATAATTTGTCTCTATCTATATAATGTATAAATATGTGTACTAAATGCACACGTAGGAAGAAAACTCTGTACGCATGCATCAATTCCCAAATATCATCAGCTTTTATCTCCTAATGCTAAGATTACATCTGATTTCTTCTTTATCTCTTTCTTATTTTCTGAAGTCATCTACAATGAGCACAAATTACATTTGTGATAAAAATGTATTTCTGCACTGAACGTATTAATAACGATAACTTGGTAACGCAGCATAAGCACAGAATTGTAGATTCCATAAAGTAAGGAACTAAATCGTTCTCCTGCCCTCAGTGCTCAGTATGAACGAATAAATGAATAATGAATGAATAAAGAATTAAATAAAGAATAAAGAATTATTGATTATTTACAACGTCCTTAGCACTATGCTTGGTTTATGTCCACATGTGTGACTCAAGTATAGCAATTGTTGATTGATATGTTTTGGCCCTTTTTGACAAACTTAAGAGAAAGAAAAGCATCCCCAGTAGAGGAAACAGAGACATAGAGTTTTACTTTATTGGAGGATAATTAGTCCTGGAAAAGATAATGAAAATTCACACTACCTAAAATTAAGACTGAATTTCACAGTTGGGGGGTGGGGGTGGGGTTCTCTTAATTCATCTTGAAAAAGAAAAGCAAAAATTATAGGGAACAAATTTTCATCTAATATTTAACTTGTAGGCTGACAGTTACTTGTATAATTCATAGAACCACAAAATACAATGTTTACTATTTTTGGAGAAAGATATTTAATTCTTCTGATTCAATTTCATAATGACATGAAGCAATATACTTTACCTTTTGAATGGTTTTTGTCAAACTAATATATAAAAAGAATCATATTTACAAACGTACTCAAGAGCTTCAACAGATTTGCCTAGGGCCTTTCTTCATCCTTTGATATTCCAATGACATACAAACTCAATGGCTGGAGTTCCCTCTAAAACACCAATCAAATCCTCATGCTCTCAAACTTTTCTTATGCAATTATTAACAGAAATAACACTGACAAATTGCCATTAGTAAATGGTTTTGTATGTGATTTGGGCAGTTCTCCAACGTTTTCATCAACCTCATGAAATCTTAGCTGATTTACAAAATTTGCAATTTCACTTTGTGATGGACATCAGAAAACCCAAGTGAGATATAGACCCAACAGTCAAGGGTATGTTCTCATATTTGAGTTTGCCACCTTGTGACCCGACGGACTAAGATAATGGGTGATCAGTTAATAGGCTCCATAATTCTTAACAGTAATAAAATTTTTAATCTAACCTTACCATTCCAAATTTTACATTTTCTGCTTTCAAGGATAAACAATAAGTTGAGAGGGAGGGAGGCAAATACCAATGAATATTGAAAAGGAAATATCAGATAATACATAATTAAATCTCACATTGTGGTTCACAAAGCAATTCATTCCATTATTGGAAAGTTAAAGTCAGAGCTTCTTTGTTATATTGAGTCAATATCTGCCTATTCATAATTTCTTCCCATTAAGTCTAATTATGAACATGCAATTATACATTTACAATTATACTCTTTCTAACATTTGAAAATAGCATTCTCTCTCATTAATCACTTTTTTCCTCAGGTTGTGTCAACTGTTTCTTTTTGGGGTGATTTTCAGAATTCTCTTATCCTGCCTGTTCTCTTCCGGATCCTCTTTAGTTGATTGATAAATGCCTCTCTTAAATTTTGGTGCCTAACATGGAACATAATATTCCTAGAGGGAGCTGAAAACAAAGGATTCTGATGGATGACACCAGGGACACTCTGTTTTTGTTGAAATTGTATTGGGATTCTTAGAGGGCACTTTGCAAGCTTGCCTCGTGTTACAGTTGTAATTCCTTCAACAAATACCTACTCAGACCTTCAATATGCCAGACACTTATTCAGAGCACTGCAGTGGACAACAACAACAAAAATCCCTGCCCATGTGGAATTAAGCTAATGGATTTAAGTAGTAATGAAGTCTCCAGATCTTTCCAATCACCTGTACACTAGAAACTGTCACAAAGTTGTAATTCACTGAATTTCATACAGAAATAATATAGTTTGTTTATATGCAATTAATTGATCTGGTCCCCCTTATGGGTTTTCTACATAACTTAGTGGCAAAGGGAAGGACAACTTAATTTTAGTCCAACCGGATATGCTTAGTCTGATCCAAATATTTAGCAGTCTCTTTAGGTAAATCCTCAGTCTCTTTGGATAAAAGTCTCTATCTTTGAGAATTTTGAATTTTCCCCTAATATGGTCATTTCTAATCTGGATTTCCCTCTGAAAATATGGGATATGTATAGGAGCAATACTAATTCAAAATACTAATTCAATATACTAATACTTAGCATCCAGAATCAATTAGAAGAGAATTTAGCCATAAATAACCAGTATGGCTAGACCAGTGTACACCAGGTGAAGATCACCAGGGGTAGGAATGCAGCTTATATGACCTCATGAGAGGAGAGGCAGTCCTAAGACGAACTCATTGTCCTCTAGACCCTCCCTGATCTTCATAGTAGAGTGGCTCCACTAAATTGGTCTTGTCTGGGTGTATTCAGGTTTCTGGCGTCCACCACTGGAGAACGTGATCCTAGTCATTTGCCTCCAATCTTGATGTCCTCAAATACCACAGCCTCTGGCTATGTTAGTCCAATGTATGCTCTGAAACTCTGTGTCCTCTCTCCAGGCACACTGCCACTCTCTCACACTTCATACAGAGACCATGAAGAACCAGCAGCTTTCTATAGCCACCTTCTTGCCATCTTTTGGGGGCCAGAATGGACATGGACCTAAGCTGAGGGCTGGGGTTCTCCAGGGGGTCTACATTCTCCCTGATGCTGAGCCACTGCTCTCAGCATCTTCAGACTTCCTCAGGCATATCTTGTTACCAAGTCCCCTCCCCTCTCCATGGCTCTACCAACGTTCAACTCTGAAACAAGTGTGTGACTAGGGATGAGAACATGGCATCTAACCACTCAATCAACCTATATCTCTTCTCATAATCCCTCAAGACTTCCAGGCTTCCTGACTAAAAGGGTCCAGTTTTAGACTTCTTACTTCCTCTTTAACTTTTTCTTTGTCTCCCTAGGTCGGCAAGCTTGTTGACCTCCCTCCATAGGCGGAAGAGCTGTCATTGCATTGTGGAAGAAACTTTGGATCCTGAATCCTTTGAGCATGGTTCTTGATATACTAAAGAAGGAGATACAATGATTTAGAAAAAAATCCTCATTTTCTTAAAGCCTGATTTTCACAACTATTGTATTTCTAAAAGTCAGCATTGAGATTTAAACCTTATCAAAGGCCAATATATCCTAGAGTGTTCTCATACTTTCTTTCCTTGGGTTGATAAACATCAAGACTTGGCCCTGAAGGCTGAGGGCTACAAAGTACACGATTTAAGAATGAAAATTAAAAGCATTGATTTAATGTTTGTAAACAAATTTATAATTTTGATCTAAAGAAAGGACTTTAAGTTTTCCCACAGAAGCTATTTCGGTCCCATCTCATAACTATAAAAATAAATAAATGTAAATTCTGCAGAATATTTTGAGAAAACAAAGCAAATTTCCATGAAGAAATGCAGAAAATTGAGAAAGTCATCTGGATTATTGTGCTAAAAAATCAATTATTGACCAATTTATCTGAGCGGCAGAGGATAAAACTAAGAGATTATTATTTGCACTTAGAAAACAAATAGCAGCTTAACTAAAATGCCCCTCAAGGTCGTTCTAATATATAGGAAGTAAAGTGACCAATGCTAATAAAACACATTTGAGAGCTTTCCACATTATCCAGACCACTGCTTCAAGCCACCATCTCTCTAGGCCTCAAGAGGCAAAATTACACAGAGACTATATTTCACTCTGTCTGTTCAGGCCCATCAGAAATTCCTGTCTCCTCTGATCTTAAAAATAAAAACTCCCCATCCTGTAAGAAGAGTTTTTTATTAGTGTTTCACAACATGCTCAGGACAGTGTCCTCTCCTCTTGGAGCAAAGTGAAGAACCTTCTAACAAGGTGATGATATTGTGCAAGGGGCCTGGAAGACCCTCTTGTACTCTCTGAGGACCTATAGGGGAGGCAGCAGGCACAGAAGCCCGGCTGCTTGCTTTCTTGATGTCTGTGTACAACATAATCTGACCACTTGGAGTATCTTCTCTGAAACACAAATAGCTCCTTGGTCCCTGAAGGCATTTAAACATGAATTTGATGCTACTAAGCCAGCAACTACCTATCAAAGGCAACCACAGAGAAGAAATCAGAAGCCAAGGCTTCTAAGATATACCTACAGAAACCAAAACTTCTGTGAAAACAGAACCCCTTGGGCCTCCCTGACTTTCCTAGGCAGATGAATTAGGATGTCCTTGCCATCAGCCCACAGAAATTGTTGATAAGGTGGTCTGATATCTTTTTCTTCTTAGCTGCTATACTTAAGTCTACCATGCAGCATCTTACTGATTACATGTCATCTTGTTTTGTTTGTTATTGTGTCATATATGTTAGTGTTAATGTTTTGTATAAAGATTGCTTTTGGTTATAGGTAACACCAACAACTGAAACTGACAAATAATAAAAAAGATTTATCGGTTTACAGAATGGACAATTCCAGTTAAAGCATGGGTTTCAGGAGAGCTCTGATCCAGGGATTTATAAAGTCATCAGGGCACTTTCAGGTTGCTGGTACTGTTAGTGGTATAATTACAATTGTCATCATTATTTCTAGTTTACAGATTAGGAAAACTAAGAACGCAAAGACTGTAAGTGAATTATACAAGGTTAAATGACAAATAAATGACAGATCCAAGATTCAAGCCTACTCCTTGAGACTCCAAACCAATGTTGCTATTGGAGCAAAGGCTTTTTATAGAGTTTTGTGAGGCATTGTATTATGATCACTAAGTAACCTAGGAAAACATCTGCTCAATTTACCTCTTCATTCAATAAACATTGATTAGGAACTTACTACGGGCCAGGCACTATATTAGTCATCTTTTGCTACATAACAAGTAACCCCAAAATGCATGACCTTAAAGCAATAATAATCACTTATTATCTCTCATGGTTTCTGTGGGTCAAGAATTCAGACAGGACACTATGGGAAAGGGAAAGGCTTGTCTCTGCTACATGATATTTGAGTCCTCTGCTGAAAGACTCAAAGGCTAGGTGTTAAAAGATCCCCTTTCAAAATGGTTTGGTCACTTAGCTAACAAGTTGGTGCACGCAGTTTGGTTCCTGTCCGTGTACTCCACGGGGCTGCTTCATTGTCCTCACGACATGGCAGCTGGCTTCCTCCAGAATGAAGAACCCGTGAGAGAAAGTTGGAAGCTGCAATGCCTTTTCTTACCTGACTTAGGAAGTCATACACCACCACTTCCACCATATTCTTTTGGCCATACTGAGCTGCCCTGATTTGATGTGAGATGAAGATAAAAGAAAGGCATGGGGGACTTCCCTGGTGGCCTACCGGTTAGGATTCAGGCTTTCACTTCAGGGGCCCGGGTTATATCCCTGGTCAGGGAAGATCCCACAAGCCACACAGTGTGGCCAAAAAAAGGAAAAGAGAAAGAAAAAGAAAGGCATGAATACCAGGAAATGAGAGTCATTGGGGGTTCATCTTAGCCACTGCTGGGGCTCTTCTTAGGCACTGTAAACACATGAAGAAAATCCCTACCTTTATGGAGCCTGTGTACTCGTGAAGGGATCATAGGGGAATCAGACAATTAAAAAAACATAGTTTGTCAGGTGGTAATACATGCCATAGAGAATAATAAACTAGGGAAAGTCTAGGATCCCAGCCAGCTCATAAGTCACCCATGTATAGATCAGAAAAATGTATGTTCCTTTGGGCCAATAAGTGAAAAAAAGCACCCTCCACTTCCAGGCTAGTCCTGGGAAGGTGTTATGGCCTTGGAAAGCACGGCAATTTCAAATATATGATCAGAGAAGTCCTCACTTTCCCTGAGCAAAAACCTGAAAGAAGTGTGAGAGCAAGGTATGCTGATATCTAGGGGAAGAGCTTTCTAGGTCACAGAAGTAGGAGATGCTAGTGCCCTGAGATAAGGAAAAGGAGGTGACCCTAAAAGGCCATCCTGATTCAGATACCTCTACCTCTTTTCAGGTATTTCTGAAGCTCAATAAAGCTTAACAGTGGAACTGATGTATGTCATTTATTTCATTTCTTATACTTCTTGAACCCAAGTCCAATTCTCTAAGTTAAACCTAGAACAGCATTTTTGTATTTGCTGTGTGTCTGGCCTGGTAGTTAAGTTCTCAAAAATGGCTTATCATTGATGATAGTTTTATATGTTCCGTAAATAAGCAGAAAAGTACACACTTCATTTTATTTGTGGATATTCAGTATTGAAGTGGAGCAAACACAAAAATTTCTCAAACTATATTAGGGTTTCAATTCCCTGTTCTCCAAGGTCCCTGTATCACCCTTCATGTTGGGGCATGGCAGACGATTTATAACAGAGACCTGGCAAACTAGTACCATTACAGCTATACTTTTGTAACAATGCAGATCAAGTCTGTGTGCTAAGCATCCTATGTCATAAGAACAATTTCCATGGTTGAAAGAATCAAACCAAACAATGTATGTAAATGTGATTTGTACGTTGTAAAGCATTCCAGAAGCATTACAGGGTTACTGTTGCTGCCGTTCATATCAGTGAGCGCTAACAGAACATCACAACTCTCCTGAGAAAGAAAACTCTCCTGAGTAGCTCCTGGTGTTACTGTAAAAGAGCACTGGACTGGGAAACCTGGTTGTGTTCCCAGCTCTGGTGATAATTAGCTGTGTGTGTTTCAAATAATTCAAAATACCTCTCAATGACTCAGTTTCCTCTAAATCAAAATGAGACCTACTAGACTCACTCCTCAGCCTTTAGTTTTTCTTTTCATCTCTCATTGAATTCGGGGTCTCCTGGATATTGGCAAAGCTTGACAGTGTTTTACAAGGGCAGACGTCCGTGCCCCATTCTCTGAATGGGCTGCCCATTGCCCTTGCCCGCAGAGAGGGTCAGTTTCTGTCTTCAACCAGTTGGGGGCGCTGGAAGAACTCGTAATACCGTCTCAATTCTAAAGTTCTTGGTGGAATTACAAACTGGAAGCGTGTGTTTGGCATAAAATCTGTTTTTAAAAATCCCACAAATGACTGAAATGATTGCTTTGTAAGCAATAGGGCTCAAAATCCTTCTCAAGCACATCCTCACTTAGAACTCTATTTGTGGCCTGGCATCCTTCTCTTTGGAATGCTGAAGCCATTCTTTAGCCACTACTACACACTTGGAATTAATATCAGCGAACAAACCAGCTGTCTTCCATGTGAGAGTATTTAGACTGAATTTGTAGTGCATCACTCGGAGCTTTCTAGAGCTTCTTGGTCGCTGGCACCATGTTACATTGTTCTCTTTCATTTGCTCCCTTAATGAGTGGTGGATGACAGAATGGCTGGATTGACACAAGCAATAACCAAGCTCTGGTCCACCTGAATTTTGACAGACTGTCATCGTTGACTGTGAAAGACAAGGTTTCTTGAGATAAAACATCCCTGCGCACACAGGGGGGCACTGACTCTGTGCTCCAGGTCTCCTAGCAACTGGCCTGCATTTACATGCCCTTCCAGCATGGTTCAGACGCCCAGCACAGCTTGTATTTCCATCCCCCACCCCGTTACACACATCACAAAATCAACTCGAGGGAATCATTTACCACAATTTTGTCTCATCAGAGCATACACAGCATTTGCATCCGCTTTTTAATTTTGACAAATTTACAAAGCAAGAGGGAAGAAAACTGCCCTTCCCTTTCAGGTGTTAAAGACATCAGACTGTTCTGAGTTGTCTTTTCTAACATTCTGGAACGTCTATTAAGACATACAGCTCTGGGCTTCCCTGGTGGCGCAGTGGTTGAGAGTCCGTCTGCCGATACAGGGGACACGGGTTCATACCCCGGTCCGGGAAGATCCCACATGCCGCGGAGCGGCTGGGCCCGTGGGCCACAGCCGCTGAGCCTGTGCGTCCGGAGCCTGTGCTCCGCAACGGGAGAGGCCACAACAGTGAGAGGTCCGCGTACCGCAAAAAAAAAAAAACACAACCTACAGCTCTCAGAAGCCAGTAAGCTTTTTACCAATTAGAAAGATTCCTCAACTTTATTTTATGTTTGTGGAGATACTAAGCTGTGAATGCCCGCAAATGCATGAAAGATGTTTGTTCTGGCGCACTGCTGAACATAACACATAATCTCTGGGTTCTTACAGAGAAAATTTTGCATGATGAGTCATGCAGCAGACAAAGCTTCAGTTACAGGAAAACCATAGGAAAATAATCTACCTAAAGAAAAACAGCATTCTTGCTTTTTCAAGAACTTATTTACTTGTCAAGTAGAATCACAGAATTTTAAACTAGAAAACAGTTTTGACTTAAGTGTATCAAACCTACTTAAGGAAAAAAAGTACTGAGACCAGGTAGCTTGTGTGACTTACTCAAGATTCCACAGTTAATCAGTGGCAAAGTGGAGGCTCAGACTTAGGGTCAAGCTTCATACTTTAGTTTTTGATGCTGCCTCCCTACAGTTCTCATTTTATACCTCCTCTCCCCAGTGGACTTAGCAGTGTGAAGAAAAAATAGGCAGCCACTTTAGTGCACACGAGAAAGTCATCCTACTCTCTTTAAAGTGGATAAATTTATAAAAACTTTACAAATTTGTAAAACAAGCAGTGTTCAATTATTATTTTATATATGTGATATTCTGTTGTGGTTGCTATGTATTCAGGGGATTCAAAAGCTGACACAGAGTTCATCCTTCGGCAGATATTTAAGAATGCTCTCTTAGAAAGAAATCCACAAATATAGCTTCTAACAACAAAGCACATTTAAAAGCTGCAAACATTTTTCTGGAGAGAATTAAAGCCATGCTGTTAGTTGTCATTTATGTGCTGTCTTTAACACACCAGGCCACATGATGGCAGTGTTCCTCGGTAAATGAACCTGGAAAAACAACTGCAGTATCCCCTGGAAAAAAAAACCTACACCAATGCAGATAAAACTTGATCCAGATTAAATCATAAATATGGGTTAAAAAATTTGGGGTTTTATCCACTTAAACCATATCTTTTATGATCATATTTTCCTACAATGAATTTCTCTGTTCAGAATTTGCCATGGGTCTATGATGTTACAGAATGAATTTCAAGATGTGAGTGGTTAGCAAATACATAAATATAAGTTAAATGTTGTTTGGAGGGGGAGGGTGGTTGTCGGTCTACTGTTTGTTTTCACTGCGATGGTATTAAGAAGAGCACTTAAAATAATAAACTAAATATGTTTTGTACCGTGTGTCTTTAGATTCTTTCCAGACCGTTATTGTCTTATGAGTCTCTGTCTTTGGGTGTGGGAAAGCAAGGCAAGCTTGCTTCTCATGCTCAGAATTTTCCTCTTAGGCTGAAAATATTCCCTCTAAGACGAGAAGGAGATTTCCTGAGTCTCTTCTAAAAAGGCGTGAAGCCACAGATGGAGGTGAAAGCAGCAGCTACTGTCAGTCAAGGCCTCAGGCAAGACTGTGAAATCAAAGATTTGTTCCCGTTTCCCAGCCCCGGCCCTTTCTAGTGTCTCTTAGGCTGCCCCTTGACAGCGCCAGGGGGTAAAAGAGCTGGGCTTGTCCTCTAGATCTTTATTTCTTGATCCTTCCTAGGTGGATTTTGTATTTGAAACACGGGTTGTGAACTTTCTATAAATCTTACAAGAATGAATGTCAGTTACCTGCAAGGGAATATCTGGGGACAGGCATGCAATGCACACCCAACTCATACAGTTGAACAGACTTGGCCGGAAGCTGTCAGAGGACTCTCTGGGCTTGCCTGGCAGTCCTGCCACCGCATACCACAATTCAACAACTATTGACAGAGTTATTATTTATGTGTCTGACACTGGTAGGAGTGGCAGCAGGATGAGTAGCAGGATGCAGCCCCTGATCTCAAGAACTTACAGTAGAATCAAAGAAATGAGAAATATAGACTACACAACAGGGCAGAACAGAATATACTGTGAGAGTATTATGGAAGAAAGAGCTCACACCTTCTGATTGAAGTCTCAAGAAAGATTTCATAGAGGAAATGATATTTTACATAGGATTTTGATAGAAACCAAAAAACATTAGTTGTTTGGTTACACTGTGGCACCGCCTAGGAATGCGCTCTCCCCTATATCTCCACTCACTGAAGGCCCTTCCCAGTCTTAACCTATGTCAACTATCCCTCATGGCAGGGAGTGAGGGCATAGGGAGAGAATGGTAATCCAATTTTACTAAAATAAAAAGAATCTCGGGGCTTCCCTGGTGGTGCAATGGTTGAGAATCTGCCTGCCAATGCAAGGGACACGGGTTTGAGCCCTGGTCTGGGAAGATCCCACATGCCGCAGAGCAACTAGGCCCGTGAGCCACAACTACTGAGCCTGCGCGTCTGGAGCCTGTGCTCCACAACAAGAGAGACCAAGATAGTGAGAGGCCCGCGCACTGCGATGAAGAGTAGCCCCCGCTCGCCGCAACTAGAGAAAGCTCTCGCACAGAAACGAAGACCCAACACAGCCAAAAATAAATAAATAAATAGATAAATTTATAAAAAAAGAATCTCAACCAGAGAAATAGAAGATAACACTGGACACCTGATTTGGGTCTATAACCATAGGAGGCCTTGAATGCAAATAGAGCAGTTCATGTTAAACCCCACCAATAATGGGAATCACTGAGGAATGCTAATACTCTGGGTTGTAATTTTACGTCCAAATTCTGTATCCAGCTGGGCATAGGGAGAACTATGTAAGTAAAGGCAGTCATTAAATATAACTGATGACTTATTCTATTCTATTGGCAGCCTGAATTATGATAAGGGTTCTCAAACTTTAAGGTACTTCAAAATCATCTGGAAAGCTTGTACATTGCAGACTGCTGGGCCCCAACTCTCAAAGTTCTGATTAAGTTTGGATGAGACCTGAAAATTTGTTCAGTGCCAATGCTGCTGGTCTGGGGACCACACTTAAAGAACAATTAGTTTATGGGCTCTATAGAATATTTGTCAGGTTAGAGAAAGCTACCTCGTCCTAAGGATCATACCACAAAAAAACCTCCTAAGCCCTTCCCTGATTATGGTTTCTACATTTCAATGATTGGGAACATCAGATAATTTTTATCTTAACCACATGCCTGTTCTGAATTAAAAAAAAAAAATTTGCTGTTGAAAACATGGTATGCATATAATATAAAAATGAGTTTTTAGAATTTGTTTTATTTCCATCACAGACCTCATTGATTTGAAACTGTATGTTAAGTGATCATAACCAGCTATTGGGGGCTACAGTAACTTAGAATGTTGAAAGAAATATACAAAACCAAAGACCCAAGAAAAGAAATTTAAATGATAATGAGTGAGATGACTGACTATCCCATGTGATAAATTTTATTTCTTTAAAATATCAAAACATATAAGATATTATTAAGTGCTATAGTCTATGTATATCCTATTTTTATATTTTGGCCAAAAAAACAGAGAAAAATACAAATGGCCGTTTATATATATATAAACGGCTGGGGTAATCATTCAATTGAATAGCCAAGAAAAGCGAATGGGCTACAGTTCAGGACACGTATGCTCTTGGGAGCTAACGTGAGGTCGGGAAACTGTATCAACCTGATCATGTGATGTACAGCTGGGCCATATCTGTTATAGGTGTGCCTCTGCTTTTAGCAAATACCACACATAAAAAGCCAGCTTTACAGAAAAGGTCAGGATTCATTGAAAAATCCTAGAAGAGTCTTTGAGATAATTTATGGCTTTATTTTACAGTTGCTGAAGGTGAAGTATAAAGAGGAAATGTGTCCAAAGCCACCCAGTTTCTTCTTTCCATCCCCCATCCCATCTAACCTGATAGTCAGTGAGTAAACACCTTCCCTTCTCTGATTTCCCACACCCTTCGCTTCCACCAGCCCTTGAGTCTCTCACTATTGTTCCCCATCTGTTGGCTCTGTCTCTCCAACAATGATTGCAAATGCCTCAAAAACAGGAGCCGCTTCTTCATCCCTCTCCTGAATTCCCTATGGATACATTAAGGGGCTGATTATTCCATTTATTACAAAAAAAAAGAAGAAACCTCCAAATTACAAAAGCATTCACAATAGGATCTGTATTCTATAGGCTCTTTCAGGTTGCAAGAGCAATGGAGACCAATCGTGCTTCCCTCATTAATGGGGGTTTATTGTGAGGACAAACAGGACGCAGACTCAGCAGCTGCACACACAGCCGGCCCCACCAGGAACTCCTCACTGCCTGTTATTGTCCTGGATGAACCTGTAGCTCCTACGGCCGAGGCCGCGCAGCTGCTCTCCTGACTTAACTGCTTACCCTCTCTGTGCCTCGGGTCCTTCACCTTTAAAATGGACATCATCATAATACCCACCTCGTTGGCTTGTTGGGAGGATTAACTGGGTTGACATATGTAAAGCTCTTACAAGGGTATCTGGGGCATAGTAAATGCTAGAAGATGTTGGCCATCACTATTAATTCAGCCCCTCCCCAATATCTCCTTGAATATGAGGATTCTGGCTCCTCTGAAAGATACAGGCACAAAATTCCCTTTTTGTCTTCTGTGAGAAGTTGGCTTCCCCCCCCCCGCCCCCCCACATAGTTTCTGCTCACTGGTATCATTACTGCCCTGGTGCAGAGAATCAGCTCACTGCCCTTCACTTCAGAAAAGGCCTCAGGAGCGAATGATTCCATGGAAACTCGCCACTGGTGAGCCATCATTTATTCTAGTGCCAGACTGCTGGAGGGTTGAGAGAGGAAATGGAGGATTTATCAGATTAGCTTCCTTGTACTGAGGCAGTTTGAATTTTCTCTACAAGTTCTGGCAAATCTTGACTTAACTATAGCATGGCTAAATTCTACAAACACTGTGAGGTGGGAAATAGAAATTTCCAGGAGGACCTGAGCTGAAATTGTACAGTTGGACCCGTGTGAGTCTGCAGGAGCACTGCTTGGGGCCGGCTGCAAATCTAGCTGAGGTGTTAATGTTTTATCATTCTGCAAAGAGGCTCTCTTGTAGTTAGCCCCGCTGTTGAATCTGGAGTCTGTCCTGAGCCTTTTTGCTCAAGGCTATGCACGTGGACCTAGGCAGAACATCCTTAAAGCCCCTATTAGTGAGAGCTGACTGCTTTCCCCTGTGAAGACAAGCATTACATTGCAGTAAAATGCAAATCCACTAACAGGCAACTGCAGATTTATAGCACTGCAGTTCCAGAGGAATCACAGGAAATAGAACCTTGTCTCTCCTGGTAAATCGGAGGTACAGACTTCTCCAGATTGCTCAGGACTCCACGCAGGAATGGCTACATAATTTGCAAGGCCCAGTGCAAAGTGAAAATATGGGATCTCCTGTTTAGAAATTACTACGACTTTCAAGATGGTGACAACAGAGGATTAACACAAGTGCTGGATCTTTCAGAGCACAGGGCTCTGGGCAACTGCCCAAGTCACACGCCTATGAAGCTAGATCTGATTCCAGGTGTCACTGAAAAGTGGCACTTACGGTTTAAACACATCATATGGCCTATGGGGAGAGAATATGAGTGCAGGGGTCAACCTTGTTTCCCCACCTCCTGCAGCCCTGGGGACAACCACCCCATCATTTGATTGACAGGGGTAGAATCAAAACGGACCGCATTGCTGAGCCCCGCCTAGTTTTACTAGTGATACTGTGTCATGCTCCTACCACCACACACCACACATCACCCTTTGCTGTGAGTCTGAGGACACTCACACTCCCCCTCTGGTCCTTGTGGTTTCTGCTTTGCATTCAGTAAGAGATCGAGTAGCACAGTGCTTGAAAGTACAGACTCTGTACCATGGCTAGTTGTGCAACCTTGGGCAAGTTATTTAATCTTTCTGTGCCTCAGTTTCTTCATGTATAAAAATGTGGACAACAGTAGTAGCTGTCTAAGAAAGCAAACTATGTTAGCACATATAAAATACTTAGAATTGTCCTGGGTACACAGTAAATGCTCTACGGTATTAGCTGTTATTAACCTGCCACCTTTGTCCCAATTGAAATCTTCTGTTGCTACCATCACTGTCCTCTGGACTCCTGAAGTTCATGTTGGGGGTTGGGGCATTCCTTCACTGAGGCAAGAGGGTACTGGGCCAGGACTTCAAATTCATTACAGGCCAAAAATTCAGACATTTGTTTATATTTCCAAATGAGGTTAGATACATATGTTTACAGAGATACACTAACAGCATTGGAGGGCCTCTATTCCTCCTACAAAAGTAATTGCTAAGTGTAAATATTTTAAGTTCAGTACAACCCTACTTTGGCATGTCTTCATTTTTAAGTATACCGTAGGCTGTGGAAATAGAGGGGGCCTCAGCGTGTCAAGGGTCCTTGACACGGCCATTCCTGACCTTCCTCCTCTTTCCAGTAGTTAGAAAAGCAGGAACTGGAATCCACATTGTTCTGCTAAGGAGGAAGCTCACAGGAAAGAGAAGGGAAAATAACATGGGCCCTGAAGCAGGAGCTCTGGGGATCAAAACTGACTCAAACTCCAGCCCCATTTTCTGTGAGGCCAGCCACGTTCATTGAAGGGAGCATCTGTTCCCCTGTAGAATGGATTAAATGTACCTTCTTCCCTAAGTCACAGGGCTGCTGGCATTCGGGCAGGATAGATACTTCAGAAAACACAGTAAGAATGGAGCCAAAGGGGAACGGAAAAAAGGAGACATTTCAAAGAGGTCATCAAGAACCAAGTCACTCTGGTATCAATGATGGCTGAAAATGGAAATATGGCATAAAATAGGAGTTGAATTTAAAGCTCTAGAAGAAAACAAACAAAAGGTTGAGCTTACTTTGTAAACAGGGTCATATACTATGAGTTATGTGTGAATTTCTTTCTCTTGTTTGGTGATAGATTAGAAAGGAATTTTAAATAAAACATAAATATCTTTCCTAATTGGTGGGGGTGGGGCGGTGGAGAGGGAAGAAAACCCTACCTTTAGTTTCAAATGAATTAATGGATGGGGAAGTGCGAAAATTATCATCAGCCTTTCTTCTTACCGTCAGTCACCACAGCTGCAATGTCTGTCCACACAGCAAACAAGAAATGAGAAAGTAGCTGCTGATGCAGCCTCTGCAAGGCTTTACTGTTCTCCTGGCGGTGCAGGGGTAGACAGGGAATCTTGAGCAAATCTGTGTACTCTCTGCTTGATAGATAAAAAGAGAATTTTATTGCACAAGGTTTATAAATGTGGCCCTTGCTACATGTGTTTGTTCATTTTTTTTTAATTTTAATGGAAAAACAGTATTTTATTTGCTTAGATCTATGCATTTTAAGAGTCTTAAAAATAAGCATAAAAGAGCTTTTACTGCAACGTAAAGATCAAAGAGAGTCAATTTCTTCCCACAGCTATTTCTTCAGGTGTTTTTTATTCTGAAATGTTATCTTCTTCTTTTCAAAATCGTGCCCAGAATGAAAAAGCGATCTGTATTTAAATATCTGCATTATATTTCCTTTGCTTTTCAGGAAACTGTGTGCCCAGACATTTAATGGTCAGATTATACTTACAACGAAACTAGAACAAAAATTCAGAAATTGTATACCTGTAATTTGGGGGAATGAGTTTAAAATTAAAAACAAAAACCAAAAACTTTTTCCAAGAAGAAGCTCTGTGCACTGTATTAGGATGGGCTACTCTGATTCAGAATCTGTTGCCATGGTGACCAATCTGGGTGCCTTGTGGGCTCTGTAAGACAGGCTAGTGTGGTAATTATATAAGCTGAAGTGCTGCTGAATAACCCCAGGAAGGCAGGACTGCCTCAGTGCAATTTCTAGGAAACCACTATTTTAAAATTCATACATCATAATGCCTTCTTCTTTTATATGGAAATCTACCATTTTGTATTTTTTGTATATAAATCTGAGAAGACTATCTAGAGTAGAAAATAAAATTTACTAACTTCTGAACATCAGAAATATGCCAAATTAACTGTATTTTATACTAATGAATTTATTTCCAACAATTCTATTTTTTTATGACTGGACAATGAACCAGCAATTAAACAGCCTACTGTTTGTCATAATATGCCACGCATGACTTTTTTTAAAAAAATATGTAATATATAATAATTATAAAAGTATAAGTAGGTAATTGATTAGAACAATAAATCAATGCTATTTTTAACCTAAATAGACAAGTTAAATTAGTTAAGTGTGAAGTGCAATTAATACATAGATTTCAAACATTTCAATGAAAAATATATTTAAGAAGAAGATACATACAGATCTTATCAATCTTTTTCATATTTTACATTCCACATTGTCACACGTGGTCATAGGCCATGCTTGTAAGAGATAGATCATTACTTGGCACACAGGAAATTGGTTTCTGATGATGATGTAATGTTATTCCATTCAGCAAACAGTTACTTAATGAGAAAGCTAGATATTTCACCTTAAACAAGTCTTTTCACCTCCTCGGGTCTTCAGTTTCCTCATCTGTAAAATAAAAGTTTGTATTCAGGGCCTTTCCAGATCAAAAATTCCACAGTTCTAGAACTCACAAGATAAAATAGTCTTCATTATCACTTGTCTAGTACTTTTACTTTGAAGAAAACTACTATTTATTCAATACTGACCATATCTTGACACTGTGTTTGATATTTTACTTATATTACCTGTGGTACTACAAGGTAGGTACTGTAATCTCACTTAACAAATGAAGAAACAGGGTATATAATTTGAATCTAACTCAAATTTCATATACTTTGTATTACACCATGCACATTAGTGAAGGATCTTCAGCTATCTCTATGGATGGATGATATTTTTGTGATGATAAAAAAATGTAAAGTACGATTGTATAACATGTCAGAACTCTGAAAGCATTGATTTTTTTAATTATTAAAGAACTCTGAAATCAATGTGACAAAAGATTAAACTGAACTATCATGAAATAGGGACTTGCAGATTCTTCCAAAGGCAATGGGATGTAAGAAGTGGACACTACTTAGTGCAAGAACAATGCTAAAAATGGGACTTAGACATTCTCTTACTGTTTATTAGTACCCATTTTTGTCTAGTCATACTTAGGTGATTAATCATGGATCTAGGTCTGATGAATTGAATTTTATAAAAATTAAATGCTGGTAAAAATAACCATTGTAATGAGCACTTAAAATGACAGATATGACTTTCATTAACCTGAGTGTTTTTTCTACTACTCCTCAGAAAGCACTTTCTCTCCCCCTGTATTTGAAGATGAGGCTGATAATGAAGCGGCTATTCAGGTGTCCACATTTATTTGCAAAATCATCGTGTATTCCACAAACTCCCTCCATTACGTACATGGTCTTCTGTTCAGTAGTTTTACATACTTTTTACTGAATCAATACTGGCCCTTTCCTGTTCTGTCCAAAGAAGAGCCCCCCCCCGCCCACCAAATGCTTTATAACTCAATGAATGCAGTTCTGGCTCTTTATCTTGGAGACTTTTTTGCCTCAAGTCCCAATGTTATACCCCATCTTGTTTTCTGTTGTGTGAAAGAGGGGTCTGATGACAGATTTCATTTCCCAGAATTTATTACCTATTGTGTATATTGCGGTTCAGTCACAATGACCCCATCTGCATTTAGGTTGAATGGGGGGCCCCCACCCTGACCCAATTTAATAAAAAAATAATGAGGCCACTCAAAGCTCATAGATGTGTCAGCACTATGAAAAGGGTCTATAATCAATGCAAATGTGATGTTTTCCTGCTTTGTGGAGCACAGAGGTTTGACACCCATCTCTTTTACTGGATCAAATCAGACTCCCTCTTTGCTTTGAGAATCTAATGAAAGGTATGGACTTTCTTCTTCCCTCAAAAAAAAAAAAAATGCATGTGGCTGGATAATTTATTGAAATGTTAATTGGTGGGTTGTTTCATGCTCTATTTTTTCCTCCCTCCTGTTTCAGGAATGTGGTCAAGCCTCTTGAGATGCGAATTGTCCCCCTGAGGTTGTACAGAGCACAACCTGCCAATCCATTCATGGGAGGCCTCCCGGAAAGTTCAGGAAGCTTTGTATTGTCCAAGGATGGGGCTGGAAGAGTATCAGTAATGACTGAGCTCGGATTTCCTGCCATCCAAGGCAGAATGGGGGCTTGAGGTCAAGTTTAACTTGATTTAAAGTTTATTGCATAATATGATGTTTTTGCACACTTGTGTGTAGATATAGGTTCCCATCCTCTCTATAATTCTATGTACCCACACATAATTTTACACAATATTTCTGAGGGTTTGTGACCTCCATCCCCCAATTCATCCTACCCCACTCTCTGAGGTCAATAATAAGAATTTTAATGTTTATTAAGCGGTTACTATTGAGTTTTAACACAGAATGATTCATGTATTTTTAATGAAGAGGAGTAAGGGTTAAGAGGTTAAATAACTTTCTTAAGGTCACACAAGCCATATTGATGGAGGCAGGATTTGAATCCAGACACACATGGGGTAGTAGTAAGCTATACTGTTGCACAAAAGCCATTGCTCTAGGATGCTATCCTCAGGACTGACTTTTATTTCTTTTATCTTCCTTAGTTTCCTAAAGACACCCTTTAGTAATCCACGCCCCTGAACCTGGTCATAATGTAACAAATCCCCATACAGAGATTAGTCACCATTCACACTCTGACATATTAAATGAGGCCCCTGCTATATGCCATTACCTGTTGGACCCAGGTCCCCACTATGCCATCCCCACATCTTAGAAGAACTCTGTGGCTTTGACTGGCTATTTCACCTCTCCAAACTTCAGATTCCTTATCAACGAAATGGGGATGATAAAAATACCTATGACATGAGATTGTGTGAATTATATCAAAAGCAGGGCACATTAATTACTTGGCATAGGATAGGGTCTAGTACATAAGAGTTCAATAAACGGCAGCTCATTGTTATAATTAAACTGCATTATTCTAATCATGAAGAATTGCCCTCAGTTGATACTTCTTTGAAAGCAGACAAGGCCTGGGATCTGGAAGGTCTTCTGTGACTCCTTCAGGCTTATAAATTCTTCCTTTGCACTACCATAGTTTTTTTTTTTTTTTTTTTTTTTTTTGCAGTACGTGGGCCTCTCACCATTGTGGCCTCTCCCATTGCAGAGCACAGGCTCCGGACGCGCAGGCTCAGCGGCCATGGTTCACAGGCCCAGCCGCTCCGCGGCATGTGGGATCTTCCCGGACCGGGGCACGAACCCGCGTCCCCTGCATCGGCAGGCGGACTCTCAACCACTGTGCCACCAGGGAAGCCCTACCATAGTATTTTGAACATACTTCATTGTTGCTTTTTGGATTCCATAAAAATTATGTTTTCACATATCTGTTTTCCATCACTGGACTGATAGCATCATATTGATTGTTGACATCTCAGTATCTAGCACAGAATCAAGCACTTAGGCTAGGAACTCCAGGAGTCCACCCCAGTTGTGCCTGGCTGTGACCTGGGTATGGCCAGAATAAAATATATCTATAATAATAATGATTTTGTATGTAGGAATACTAGGTATGAAATAATATTTGAAATGGAACAGAAAAGAATGAAGTACTATAGTTTCACATATTTTACCATTAGCATTTCCCCCCAGCTTTATTAGATATATAATTGACACATACATATTACTATTTTTCTTATTCTTCTCAGGGACTGTTTAATTTTTTTACTGTAACAGAAAACATAGAATATAGCAATATTTTAAAGGTAACACACATCCAGCCTTCAAGTGAACTAAAGATTTTGTTAGATGTTCTTAATAGAATTTAAGTTAGAATTTAATATTGGAAAAAATAACTTATCATTGACAATAAATATACAACTTCTTACCTTTCCCTAGTTTGTGTAAATTGAGATCATTTTAAGTCAAGATTGGTAGCATAAAATGTCTTCAAAGCTGGTGCACAGAACTCCTGTACCAGTCATTTAAATGAGTTCTCAAAGAGTTGAAAAGAATCCTGATTTCATTCGATTTACTACTGATGTGTCTCATGGATAGAAAGGTTGACTATTAACAAAACAGTTAGACTTGAGGAAAGGTTTTGAAGAAAGAAAATGAAAAGCATTTAAAATTTAAAATGTAAATCAAGTTTCTAGCTTTAGAATAGAATATTAATTCAGGCCAGACTAATTTCAAATTTATGATAATTTCATTAGCTGCATTGAAGCTTTCCTTGATCCAATCTGTAAAAGAGTAGTTTGCTAATTAATAATTACAAAATATGGGAGATATTTAAGGCATTGTTTTCAAGCACTATTTGCATTTGTTGTTTTCAAGCACCATTTGCTCACAAGCTACTAATTATAATTTTAATTCATTTATTAACTTAGATCCAACAGAATCTTTGGTAATGTTTTACTATTCATTACTAATATTATTGTAATTACTTAAAAGTTATATAAATGCATTTATGTTCCAATAATATAATTCAGAATTTTAAAAGTAATTAAACTTCATTTTCTGGTATAGGCTACGTGTTAGCTTTTAATTTACTAAAAAAGACTTAATAGACAACCTCTAAATTAATACTTTCAACTATATAGTGAAGGACTGAACTGCTATGGAGAAGTAAATAAATAAAACATTCTTACAAGTATGGTGAAACCTGTCAATGTTTTTTTTTTTTAACTAAGCTACAAACTTTTTATCAATCTGTCTTAAACTCACACTAATCAGATAAAATAATTTGTATAAACTCTTTAATGCAATAGGGCATCTTTCCACTTTAATTAATATCCTTACATGCCCACAACGGTCATAGTTTACCTTTGTTTCTCAAATAGTCCATGTTAATTTCTGTGGTAAAATTGTAAGTAATATTATTATAATGGATGATTAAGTTGAAGACAAATATCAATCCATGGTTCTTTTCAAAATGGTACTATTTTTTTTTTTCCATCTCAGTAGTTATATAGAGCTCACTGATCCTCCAGTCTTCCTCTTAAACCTCTGACAAATCTTTTTAGAAGTCCCCCTGAGACCCTTCTTCTTTCTCTTTTCTCTGGGTTTTACTTGGGATTCTCACCTAAGTTCTTTCTCTTCCCCCTTTGTATTCACCTTTCATCTCAACTGTTGCCATGGAGTCAACCATAGCAACAATTGCCCAATCAATAGCTGTCTGATTTCTCAAAAGCAGCTCAATCCAATAGCTCATTTTGTCTCTGTGGTATTTCTTTATATATATAAAGCTAGAAAAAAATCCCAGTTTTAATCATTTAAATGCTTTATTAATTGATGCATATATTTTTGCTGAAATTAGTATTTCTTTGCATGTAATTTTGTTATTCTCAATAAGCAGGATTTATTAAGAGAGTTTTAAATAATTAAAATTTTATATTTTATAAGCCCTTTACATAAAATAAATTCACAGAAACAAATGTTCTTTATACTCTTGTTCTGGAGGACAAACTGATCCCATGTGGAAGCTCTCCCTTCCATAGTGATTAACTAAAAATAACAGAAAAGATGTGTGATTTTAAAATCCATTACCACAGAGGGAAACATAAATGGGTAACTTCAGGGGAATCCTAGAAAAATTTTTAAAATGGAATTAAATATGAGGAAAAAAACCAAAGGGTGCTGCTCTGGAGACTGCTGGTTCCAGACAAAATGGTGTAAACACATTCCATTTTATTTCTCCCACTAATCACAGCAACAACAACCACAAAAATCTTGGGGAAAAAATGTAAGACACTTATAGAAGACTCTAAAGGGAGGATAAAATAAAGTGGAATGGCTAGGGACCTTGGAACTTGAGGAACAACCTGGCAGTAAATTCTCTGAGTTTTTTCTTGCCTCATAAATACCTCAGCCTGAATGCTAGAGAACCTAGAAACATCAACAGTCACAGACAGAAAACAGCCCCAAGAAAAGTCTGCTTTCTCTAGCCAGAGGACCAGGAAAAGGTGATCCAACAAGACACAAACTCCTTAACCATACCTGCCTGTTCTGGGTGGGGGTGAACATTAGGAAAAGCACCACTCCTCTCCCCTACCACACTGGGCACTGCAGTGGCAGACCAAGGGGGCAGAGCTCTGTTTTCCACTCTGCCCACTGTAGTAACAAGGAGATGACCCTCGCCACATGAGTCAGAGGGTGAAACCCTGTCTTCCAAACTTGCCATGAAACAAAGAGGTGGTACCCTTCCATATACCCAGACAGTGCTGAGAGATTGTGGGATGCAGTACAGTCATCTGGGTAACCGAAGCAGAGCAGATCAGAATAGCATGGCAGAGTCTTGATAAACTAAACTGGTATTTGAACTATAGTACACCAAAAGAGTAACAGGATATGCATTCTGAACCTCAATAGGTTGCTAAAGAAGATGACTTAATAGGAACCAAAGTCTCATAACACAATACTCAAAATGTCCAGGGTACAGTACACAATTGTCATACCAAGAACCAGGAAAGTCTAAACCAAATGAGAAAAGACAATCAATAGATGACAACATCTACATAACACAGATGTTGGAATTGTCTGAGCAGGATTTGCAAAAAGCTGTCTAAAATGCTTTAACAAGCAATTGTGAACAATTTTGAAACAAATTTTAAAAAACAGAAAATATTGCAAAGAAATAGAAGATGTAAAGAAAAATTAAATGGAAATTCTTGAACTGAAAAATACAATAATCTAAATAAAAATCTCGCTGGACAGTCTCAATAACAGAATGGAGATACAAGATAAGAATCAGTGAACTTTAAGGTAGTTTAACAGAAATTATTTAATCAAAAATACATAGGGAAAATGTTTTTTGAATAAACTGAGCCCTAGGGACCTATAGGATAATAACAAGAGATCTTAGATTCATGTTATCAAAGTCCCAGAAAGAAAGAAAAAAAAATGCAGTATTGAAAACAATTCAAAGAAATAATGGCTAAAAACTTCACAACTTTGATGAAAGATATAAACCTACAGATTCAGGAAGCTGAGCAAATCACAAACAGAATAAACTCTCCAAAATCTATACCTAAATACATCACAGTCACAGACACGAGAAAAACTTTTGAAAGCAGTTAGGTAAAAATCAACACATTACCTACAGAGGAACAATGATTCAAATAACAGCTGGTTACTCATTAAAAATCATGAAGGTCAGAAGAAGTGATACAAAATTTTTCAAGTGCTGAAAGAAAAGAACTGTCAACCCAGAATTATATATCCAGTAAAAATATGCTTCAGGAGTAAGAAGAATTTTAGAGGATAAAGAAAAAATTAAGAGAAATTATCCCCAGCAGAATGAAAGAATAGCTAAAGCAAATTCTTCATACTGAAAGAAAATGATAACAGAAGGAAACAAAGAACATCAAAAATGAAGAAAGAACAACTTAAAGGATAAAATATATGGGCAAGTCCAATAGATTATTTTTCCTTGCAATTAAAAAAAATCATGTTTAACAGTTATAACAGTGTCTGATATGGTTCTCAGTGTATGTAGAAGTAATATTTTAAGACAACTATATTATAAAGAGGGAGAATAAAGTGACCTAAATAATGGTGATGCATCCACATTACACTTGAAGTGGTAAAATACTGATGATAATAGACTACAATAAGCTGTATATACTTATTGTAACACCTAGAACAACCACTTAAAAAAACTGAATGAAGAGACAGACTCAAGAGATAATACTGTAGATAAATCAAAATGGAATACAAAAAAAAAAAAAATGCTCAAGCAACACCGAGAAAGACAAGAAAGGAAAAATCAGAAGAATGAAAAATAAAGAGAATAAACAAAGCACATAATAAATGGCAGACATGAATTCTGAAATATCAATAATTACCTTAAGTATAAATAGCCTAAAACACATGAAAAAGGGAGCTGCAAAGCACATGAAGCAAAAACTTACAGAAATGAAAGAAGAAATAGAGAAATCCATAATCACAGTTGGGGACTTCAATATCCCTTTGTTAAAAGTTAGTAGAAATAGTAGAAAAAAATGTTAGGAAGGATTTAAGAGAATTAAACAATACCCAGCCAAAGAAATCTAATTGATATTTATAAGAACATTCTACCCAACAGCAGCAGAACACACATTCTTTTTAAGTGTGCTTGGGACATCCACAAAAGACTATTTCTTAGATCATAAAATGAACCTTAAGAAATTAAAAGAATTAAGATCACATAAAGTATGTTCTCTGATCATAATGGAGTCAAACTAGAATTCAATAACAGAAAGAAAGGAAAAAAAATCACTAAACACTTAGAAATCAAACAATCTACTTCTAAATAATCCATGTGTCAAATAAGTAGTCCCAAGGAAAAACTTTTTAAATCAACTGAATTAAAATGAAAATACAGCACATCAGAACTGTAGAAAACCACAATGAGATATCTATCACTACATATTTACCAGAATGGCTAAAATAAAAAAAAAAAAATAATGACAACACCATATCCTGGCGAGGATCTGGAGAAACTGGATTTTTTCATACATTTCTGGTAGGGATGTAAAATAGTACAGCTACTTCAAGAAGCAGTTTGGCAGTTTCTCAAAAAACTAAACATGCAACTATCACGTGACCCAGCAATTGCATTCCTGGGCATTTATCTTAGAGAAATGAAAACTTATGCTCACACAAAGACCTATAGATGAGTGTTCATGGAAGCTTTTTTGTTATAATCAAAAACTGAAATCAGTCCAGATGTTCTTGCAACAGGTGAATGGTTTAACAAACTTTTACACTGTTACAGTTACACTGACCATGGAAAACTACTCAGCAATTAATTTAAAATGAACTATTGATATATACAACAATTTGGATGAATCTCCAGGGAATTGTGCTAAAAATCCAATCCCCCAAAATTGCATACTGTGTGATTCCACTTATGTGACATTTTTGAAACTGCAAAATTTTAGAAAATGAAGACAGAATAGTGGTTGTGAGGAGGTGGGGAAAGGAAGGATGAGAAGGAGAGAGGTATGGCTGTAAAAGGGCAACATAAGGGACCCTTGTGGTGGTGGTAATGGAAGTGCTCAGTGGTGGAGGATACATGAACCTACAAAGGTGATAAAATTGTATAGTACTTAATACACACACACATACAAATGAGTACAAGTAAAATTGGGGAAACCTGAATAAAATCAATGGGTTTCATCAATGTCAATAACCTAGTTGTGATATTATACTATAATTTTTCAAAATATTACCATCGAGGGAAACTGGGCAAGGTGTATGAGGGATCTCTCTGTATTATCTCTTACCACTGCATGTGAGTCTATAATTATCTCAATAAAAATATCAATTAAAAAATCTGTGGTATGTAGCTCAAGCAGTGATACAGGGAAATTTATGGGAATAAAATGCTTAAACTTTAGCCTATGTTGCTAGTAATTTTTGCTCAGAAAGTCCTGATTATGCAGAAAGATGAAAATATTAGTTGCTTCTGGACAAATATATCACAGATTTAAATGTAAAATATAATACTATAAAACTTTTAGAAGAAAACATGAAGAAAATCTTTGTGACCTAGAGTTGGGTAAAGAGTTCTTAGATATGGGGCTTCCCTGGTGGCGCGGTGGCTGAGGGTCCGCCTGCTGATGCAGGGGACGCGAGTTCGTGCCCCGGTCTGGGGAGATCCCACATGCCGCGGAGCGGCTGGGCCCGTGAGCCATGGCCGCTGAGCCTGCGCGTCCGGAGCCTGTGCTCCGCGGCGGGAGAGGCCACAACAGTGAGAGACCCGCGTACTGCAAAAAAAAAAAAAAAAAAAAAAAAAGAGTTCTTAGATATGACTCCAAAGGCATGATTCATAAAAGAAATAATCACTGAATTGGAGCTCATCAAAATTTGAAATGCTTGCTCTGCAAAATACCCTATTAAGAATATAAAAACACAAAACAAAAACTGGGAGAAAATATTTGCAAATCATGTATTCAATGAAACATTCATATCCAGAACATGTAAAGAGTATTTTACCTCAACAGTAAAGCAAACAATCCAATTAGAAATGGGCAAAAGATTTGAACATACACTTTACCAAAGGGAATAGAAAATATGTACACTCAAAAATTTTCAATACCATTAATGTGGTAGGCAGAATAATGGCCTCCAAATGGTGTCCACCTTCTAATTTCTGGAACCTGTGAATATATGATCTTACTTGGTGGAAGGGACTTTGCAGATGTGATTAAAGTTAAGGGCCTTGGGACTGCCCTGGCAGTCCAGTGGTTAAGACTTTGCCTTCCAGTGAACGGGGTTCAGGTGCAATCCCTGGTTGGGGAGGTAAGATCCCACATGCCTCGGGGCCAAAAAACTAAAGCATGAAACAGAAGCAACATTGTAACAAACTCAATAAAGACTTTAAAAATTGTCCATGTCAAAAAAAAAAAAAAAAATCTAAAAAAAAAAAAGTTAAGGACCTTGAGATAGGGAGATTATCCTGGGTTATCCAGGTAGGCCCAGTTTTATCATATGAGTCCTTAAAAGGTGAAAATCTTTTCTGGCTATGGTCAGAGATACACAGCAACAGAAGGGTCAAAGATATGTGATATTGCTGGCTTTGAAGATGCAAGGAGGGCCAGGAGCCTCTGGTGGCCTCTAGAAGCTAGAAAAGTCAAGGAAATAAATCTTCCAAAAAGGAACGAAGCCCTGCCTACACCACAATTTTAGCCTCATGGGACCTGTGTCAGACTTATGAACTACAGAACTATAAAACAATAAACTTGTGCTGTTTTAAACTGCTAAAGTGGTGGTAAGTTGTTAGGGCAGCAATAGAAAACTAATACAATCAGTCATTACAGAAACGCAAATTAAAACCATGATGAGATACCAAAACATGTCCATTAAAACAGCTAAAATAAAAATTACTGACAGTAGCAAACACTGGAGAGGATGTGGAGAAACTGAATCCTCATTAATTGCTAGTGGGAATGTAAAATGATATAGCTACTCTGGGAAGCAGTTTGGAATTTTCCTTAAAACCTAAACATGCAACTATCACATGAGCCAGAAATTGTACTCCTGGACGTTTATCTTAGAGAAATGAAAACTAATGTTTACACAAAAACCTATAAAGTAATGTTCATAGAAGCTTTATTTGTAATAGCCCAAAACAGGAAACAATCCAAACGTCCTTCAATAGATGAATCAATAAACAAACAGTGATATACCCATACTATGAAATAATTCTCAGCAATAAATAGAAACAAACTACAGACACATGCAACAACTTGGATGGATCTCAAGAGTATTATCTGAGTGAAAAAAAAAAGTCAGTCTCAAGGAGTTGAATACTGTATGATTCCATTTGCACAACATTCTCAAAGTGACAAACTACAGTGATGGAGAACAGGTCAGTGGTAGCCAGGGGTTAGGGTTGGGGAAAGTGTGTGACAATTAAGAGATAAAATGAAGGACTTTATCTGCAATGATGGAACATTGCTGTATCCTGTTTGTGATGATAGTTATCTGAATCTATGTCATAAAATTTTATAGAACTACCTCCCCAAAAAACCCACAGTATACAACAGCATCATTCATAAAACCCAGAAAGTGGAAACAACCCAAATGTCCAACAACTGATGAATGGATACACAAAATGTGGTACATCAATATAATGAAATGGTTTTTGGCAATAAAAAAGAATAAAGTACTGATACATGCTACAAAATGGATGAAAACATTAGGCAAATATACAGAGACAGAAGGTAAATTAGTGATTGCCTAGGACTGGAGGATAGAGAATCAAGAGTGACTGCTAATGGGTATGGGTTTTCTTTTTGGATGTAATGAAAATGTTCTAAAATTAGATTATATTGATGGTTTTACAACTCTGAATTTACGACAAATCAGTGAATTGTACACTTTAAATGGGTGAAATTTGTGGTATATGAATTGTATGGCATATGGTATAAGAATCATAATTTCAGTAAAGCTGTTTTTTTAAAAAAAGGAGTGTATGTCAAAACTGATGAAATCTGAATGAGGCCTGCCCCTGAGCTAATGGTATTGTGCCAAAATGAGTTTCTTGGCTTTGACAACGTATTACATACACATTGTACTGAGTGAAGGGTACATGGGAATCCTCTGTACTATTTGGCAACTTCTTGTGAGTCATAAATTATTTCAAAATTAAAAAATTATTTTTAAGGAAAGTGTGCTGCTTCATGAACTTGGTTGAAAGACCTTTGAAGTAGGAGGGAGCCCTGGGGCAATGGACAGAAAGATGACAGGGTTACTACAGCGGGAGCAGTCAAGTATGTCAACCACTCCATGGTTCTTAAGAAACAAGCAAGAGTGGTGCCCACCTTCAGGCAGCAACAACACATGTAGAGGCCTCCACTGGAAAGGAAGGACTAGGATCTTCGAATAATGGTCACAAACAGGAGGAATGAAGAGTGTCCATCCCTCCTGTAGCTATAGGTACACCCCAATCAATAGTCTATTCTGCCTCTCCCACAAGTGACTGCAAGCAGTCTGCCAGTCCACTCCCAGCATCATTTCATGAATCTCCCCCATATGTAGGCTGGAGTAAATTGATGGAGCTTTCCCAGGATGGCCAAACAGGGCAACACAAATACAAAGATACACACACGACCACTTAACAGTTGAGATTAGCCAGCATCATGAGAAAGAGGTACCATGCATGAAAGAATGCACACGTGAAGAAATAGTTAATAGAGCTGGCAGCACTGGACTTTAGACACCATCACTACTTTATTTAACACATATTTCCCGAGCTTCCCTGTTATGTACCAGGTACTTTAACTTCTGGAGATACCACAGTAAACACAACAGGCAAGGTTGCTACCATCATGGACATTTCAATTTTTACTGGTCGAGACAGACAACAAAAAATATAAACAAAAGAAAATATCAGAGCACAAAACGTGTTTTGGACAAAAATAAAGCAGGGTGGACCTTCCCTGGTGGTGCATTTGTTAAGAATCTGCCTGCCAATGCAGGGGACATGGGTTCAAGCCCTGTTCCGGGAAGATCCCGCATGCCGCAGAGCAACTAAGCCCGTGCACCACAACTACTGAGCCTGTGCTCTAGAGCCCGCGTACCACAACTACTGAGCCCACGTGCCACAACTACTGAAGCCCGCGCACCTAGAGCCCGTGCTCTGCAACAAGAGAAGCCACCGCAATGAGAAGCCTGTGCACTGCACAAAGAGTAGCCCCACTCATTGCAAATAGAGGAAGGCTGCACGCATCAACAAAGACCCAATGCAGCCAAAACTAAATAAATAAATTAATTAATTAAAAAAAAAAGCAGAGTAAGAAAGGAGTGGGGGGGAGAGAGAATATGTCTTTGAAGGTATTAGGTGCTGCTTTGGATAAGGTAGTCAGGGATTATCTCTCTGATGGGGAGGTAACCTTTGAGTGGAGATCTGAATAGTGCTGGGAGCAAGTCTTATAACATCTGGCGGGGTGTAAATAGTGCTAGCAGGGGAGGGGAACAGGTATATGTGTGTGGAGGGTTTGAAATCTTGACAATAGCAGGGAAACCAAAGTGTTTGGAGCAGAATGGGCAAGGCGGGGGGAGTTCAGAGAATCCACAGGAACCTGATCATCTAGGACAATCTAGGCCATTTTAAGGACTTGTAATTTTATTCTAAGCTTAATTGATACAGTATATTCCAAGAGTATTTTAACCAGCAATTCTTTAAAAAGAATCAGCCAGCAATCGTGTAAATTAAAGGCTTCATCTTTGAAATGAATCATTCAATAGATGAGTAGAATAGCAGATGGGACACACAAAAAGAGCAAATTAGTGAGCTGGAGGAAAAACCCAAATATTTTTTTTCCAGAATATAGGACACACACACAATAAAAAGATGTAAAGTAAGAAGAGGAAGACAGAATCTCAAACAATCCATCCAGAAGATCCAAATTTTACCTAATAGAAGTTTTGGAAGATACTATTAGAAAAGTCCTTTTGGGAAAAATGGAGAAGAGACAATGTTCAGAGCAATACAAATGTAAATATATGCTTAAATAATACCATTAAGAAGTTTCAACTTATATGAAACAGAGCAAATTCTGCACCTAATAAAGACATAAATATTTATCAAAAATCCATGGATCATTACAAAATATGACCATATACTACACAACAAAAGAAGAAGACAGTTATTTTATAAGACTATTACAATCTCTAAATGTAAACAGGGCAAATCCTGCCCAAGAATAAAATTAGAGGTCAATTTCACTTAAGAACATAGAGGTAGAGTCCTAAATATATATTAGCAAATCAAATCTGGCATTTTTAAAAAATGATGAAGTAGAGTTCACTGTTTTTTAAAAAACTCTATATGTAATTTATTATGTTAACACATTAAAAGTTAAAGCAATATGATTATATCAAATGACATAAGTAAAACTTTAGGTAGATTTCAACATTCATTTAAACTTTAATTTTTATTTTTTCAGCTACAAGAGATTTATTAAAGAAAGGCTTCCTAGAGACATTAAGCGAATGGCAGAAGGACAGGGAAAGGGAAGAAGCCAAAAAAGGATGTGATTTCATGTGAAGTCCCAGCCTGATTCCAAGGGGAACTCTGGAGCATAAATTACTCCTTAGACCATGTCCTTCCTTGAAGCAGGGGAAGAGGGCTTGGTATTCTCTGCACTTCCTGCAACTGTGGTTTGGTGTCTGACATTAATTTGGGGTAAATCTTCAGTCATTATTACTTCAAATATTGCTTTTGTTCCTTTCTCTCTTTCTTCTCCTTCTGGTATTCCCATTATGCATGTTAGATCTCTTGTAGATGTCTCACAGTTTCTGGTTATTCTGTTGTTTTCTTCAGTCTTTTTATTCTTTTTTTTTTGCTTTGCTTCTCAGTTTTAGAAGTTTCCATTAAGATATCAAGTTCAGAGATTCTTCCCTGAGCTGTGTCTAGTCTACTAATGAGCCCATCAAAGCCATTCTTCATTTCTGTTATGGTGATTTTGATCACTAGCAATTCTTTTTGATTCTTTCTTAGGATTGCCATCCCTCTGCTTACATTATCTGTCTGTTCTTGCATGTTGTCTAGTTGTTCCATTAGATTCTTTAATATATTAGTCATAGTTGTTTTAAATTTCTGGTCTGATAATTCCAATACTCCTGCCATATCTGACTCTGGTTCTGATGCTTGTTCAGTCTCTTTAAACTGTGTTTTTGCCTTTTAGTGTGCCTTCCAGCCTCTCTGGGAACCAGTGAAATGGTAGGAAAATTTGAACTGTAATCATTAAAGACTTGCTAGAGGATTAGTATGGACAAGTATGAAAGTTAAAAACTCCAAGGGGACCCAGTCATGGGGGGCTGTCCCACACTTGTGAATTTTATCACTAGGAGCTCCAATAGGTCCTCACAGTGAATATCAGAGAAAAATCCCTTTGTGCTTCTAGCAGCGAGAGGGGAAAAGTAACCTTTTTGAAATGTGTCATTGCATTCTATTCTTCTTAACAAAGGCTGCCCTTGGAATAAACTATTTTACCAGAGAGTAACCTGGGGAAGGGAAACACTCAACTCCAGACTCCTGTAGCCATCCTCTCCCAGCTAAGAGCGGGGAGTGGGGGGGGGGGTACTTAGAAGCACTGGTGAGGTTCACAGTGCAGAGGCAGAGGCTCACCAAAAGACTGAGACCTAATCACAGGACTATAGAACACCTCCTTTCTTCCCACACCTCACCACCACATCACTAAAGGCCTACTTACAACTGTTCCTTTTACTCAGCATACCTAAATTAGTGGATAAATACCAAGTTCACGGAGGGTAAGATTTGCCATTTTAAAGATGTCAATTCTCCAAAAATGAATCTATAAATTCAGTATATCCCATATCTAAGGTCAATAGGATTTTTCATAAACTTTTACATGCTAACTATAAAATTTATATCTTTATTTTTGCTTTAAAAAGGTAACTGGGCTGGGGCAATAGAATTCATTCAATCTAATATGCAATTGTATTATAAATATATAGTGATTTATTAAATTTTTAAAAAATTAATTAATTTATTTTAGGCTGCATTGGGTCTTTGTTGCTGCACGCAGGCTTTCTCTAGTTGTGGCGAGCAGGGGTTACTCTTTGTTGCGGTGTGTGGGCTTCTCATTGCGGTGGCTTCTCCTGTTGCAGAGCACAGGCTCTAGGTGCGCAGGCTTCAGTAGTTGTGGCACACGGGCTCAGTAGTTGTGGCTTGTGGGCTCTAGAGCGCAGGCTCAGTAGTTGTGGTGCACGGGCTTAGTTGCTCCGCAGCACGTGGGATCTTCCCGGAACAGGGCTCAAACCCGTGTCCCCTGCATTGGCAGGCGGATTCTTAACCACTGCGCCACCAGGGAAGCCCCTATAGTGATTTAAATAGCATTACTGGCACAATAAGAAAAAGAGATCAATTTTTTTAAGAATAAAAATTCTGGAAACAGACCCATGAATACCTAAGAAAGTCAAATTGCAGAAGAATTACAAAGATAAATGAGTATCCAAAAAGATACTTGGTCTCACAAAGATTCAGAAGCATACAAATAAAAAGGAAAATGAAATACTTTTTTTTATGCAACAGTCAGGCAAAAAATAAAATGTCCAATAACATCAATTGATTGGTAAGGATTAGAGGGAAAGCTATTTTCATATTGCTATTGTGTTAACTTAGTATAGCCACTCTGGAGGACAATTAGGCAGTGTAGTAATTGATTAAAACTGAATAGATGCATACTCTAAGACTCAGCAAATCTATTTCTAGGCATTTACCTATAGAAACACTTATACTCATGCACAAGAAATCACATGCAAGACTATTCATTGCATAATTATTTGTGATAGCAAAAAATCTGAATATCTATCGATTAGAGTCAGTTAAATAAACTAAAGCACATTCGTGCAGAGGAATATTATGTATCAAAGAATAAAGTACTCCTGTGAGAACTAGTAACATGGAAAATATACGTAGGTGACCTCAAGTTCAGAGATATAATTTAAATACTTATAAGAGTTTTATGGGGCCTAATGATAAGCAATATTGATAGACAGCATATGAAAAGAATTCAGGTAGGATTCATGTAAGCTCAAAGATCTTTAGAGTTAAATGGAACTGCATTTACTTATTTTAGCCTTAGGAATGCAATCTTTAATCAAGTGATGTTGCCCCCTGTGTAGGATTTCACAGTCTAATCTGATTTAAATGATGAGTAATTAAAAGGTTAATTTTGTGTCAATTTGGCTGGCCCACAGTGCCCAAATATTTGGTCAAACATTATTCTGGATGTTTCTGTGAAGGTGCTTTTGTAGTTTTTTTTCTTTTCTTTAGTTAATTTTTATTGGAGTATAGTTGATTTACAACGCGTTAGTTTCTGCTGTACAGCAAAGTGAATCAGTTAAACATATACATATATCCACTCTTTTTTAGATTCTGTTCCCATATAGGTCATTATGGAGTATTGAGTAGAGTTCCCTGTGCTATACAGTAGGTTCTTATTAGTTATCTATTTTATATATAGTAGTGTGTATATGTCAATCCCAATTTCTCAATTTATCCCTCTCCACGTTTCCCCCTTGGTAACCGTAAGTTTGTTTTCTACATCTGTGACTCCATTTCTGTTTTGTAAATAGGTTCATTTGTACTAATTTTTTAGATTCCACATATAAGCGATATCATATGATATTTGTCTTTCTCTGTCTGACTTAACTTCACTCAGTATGACAATCTCTAGGTCCATCCATGTCACTGCAAACGGCATTATTTCTGTGAAGGTGTTTTTGAAATGAAACTAACTTGGTGGACTTTGAGTAAAGAAGATTACTCTCCATAATGTAGGTGGGCCTCATCCTATTAGTTTGAGGCCTTAATAAAACAAAGACTGACATCCCCTGAGCAAGAAGGAATTCTGTCTGCAAACTGCCTTTGCACTCAAACTGCCCCTCTTTCCTGGGTCTCCAGCCTGCTGGCCCACTCTGCAGATTTTTGGACTTACCAAGCCTCCACCATCACATGGGCCATTTCCTTAAAATAAATCTCTCTCTATGTAACTATGTATAGCCTATTGGCTCTGTTTCTCTGGAGAACCCTGACTAATCCAGTAATGAATGACAGGACTCAAATCCAGGCATGTAAGCTATGTCTGTGACCAGCTTACTCTTGAAGTTTTGGAGTCATTGGCTTTACAATTTTTCATACAAGTAAGGACCAATGCATATCATCATTGCCACAGTGATCCAATTATGCAAGTCTATAACCTCTGTTTGTTGCAAAACTCTATCAAGCAAAGAAAACAACCCCAAAATTATATAATAAAGTAACCCCCAAACTCATGTGAAATAACATAATTTTTCTTTAGTAGTAAGCATCTTTCAACCCTAAGAAAATTTGAAGGTAAATATATAAATGTCAAGATAAACAAATCTGTGTTTTCAATAATTTAGTGTTCAGAATTTTGCATAATTTTATATTTCATATACCTGTAATATTCAAAATTTGGTCTGATAGAATAATAGCTTATTAGAACAGCAATCTTGTGATTCTAATTTAAAATGTATTATATAATTTATTTAGGCTTGTGATTTTAATTTAATGTCTATGCTTCATAAATATTAATGGAACATTAAGAGAATTTAAGAATCATCTATTTATAAGTTTAATTTATTTCACATACGAGCTATTTAACTACTCGGGAAAATTTTGTTTGTTAAATCAGACAATGTAGAACTTTAAAAGGAAACAGAATATTAGTTTCATGAATACAGTTTGGATAAAGAAGTTTAAATACCTAACTCTATAAATTGGTCTTAATATTAATCAAAGACCTCTTAAAGGGATTGTTGAAATTTGCTATGAATAGAATAATAAGATTTGTAATCTCTTCTTCAAGCATAAGATATAGGTTTCATAATCTATAACTAATAAATTATCAATTTTTAAAAACAAACATCACCTCTGAAGAGTGTTTTCTGTGCTAAAAAAGTCATCCTCAAGGCACCAGAAAAACTAGTTGACAATATTGCTTCATGAACACACAACTCACACAATAATACCATATGTTTCTATAGGTACATATATAAGAAAATAATAGACAAAGAAAAGAATACATATGAAACTAAGAAAAGTATTTTTCCATGGACAAAGGGTAGGGAGATTTTAATTTTATCAATAACATCTGAATATTCTGCAGTGTGAAAGCATACATGTGTTGCTTGTGTAAGAAAAAATAAATTAAAGAAAATCCTTTGTCAGATCATGTGTACCCATTCCGGGTTCAATAATCAGGGGTCGATATACTTCTGACTCTCTCTGTTGTCTCAAAACGAGTCTGTGTCAGGAGTTAACCTTGCTCCTTCCATACTAACACAAAGCCATTCTCCTAACACCACCATTTCCAACCACCTTCCTATTTGAGGGGCTTTATATAATGGGTAAAACTAAAAAATACAAATAAGATTCTGAATGTAATTTTGGTACTAATGTTGAGAGTTTTGTTGGATTTGTCAGTATCACCATGGCAAGAGGTGAAACATAATAGTTTAGGGAATATCAATGAAAGTAGGAGGGCATGCTTGTAAAAAGGCTCCGGGGTGGGGAGCTCCTGACATACAAGACCATATTTTCCAAGTGTAGCCTGGAGAAGAAACTTGTTATTTTCAAAGAACTAAAGGTAGAATTCCTCTTGAGGTGCTAAGACTCTTGTTTATTTGCTAGAAAAGAACCTGCAGCCAGGCTGGATGTGAAATGACAGGCTTTGAGACATGGTCTGGAAGAGAAGGCAGAACAGAGGGAAAGTGAAAATCCTTGGCATAAAGATTTCATTCTAGAGCAAAACTGGGAGGGCCCTAATATTGAAGTAGAGTGTACTTGGGTGAGTGTCCTTTTAATATTACCATGTATGATCCTTTCTTGAAGAACAAATAGGCAAAATAAAGTGGCATTACTGGAGCTTGTATACAAAGGTTTTTGAAAGATGAGATATTTAATTAAAATTGCTGCTATCCATTAAAAACTTGTTCTTAGAAAAGTTCATTAGGTTGCAAAATTATAGGGTTTTAAATTTTATTTATTATTATTTTTCTTAAGAAATTGGTCAGTAATGCATATTGTCTTTCCTGGCTAAAGCTCTAGTAATATCTGACACGACCATAAAACTCCTTGCTGAAATTATGTGTAAAAATTTGCTCAGCACAGGAGATAGTTCCACCCTGACCTAGAAACCAGAGTCAGGAGCTGAATGATCTGATCCAACCTTCCTTTGCTCCTACATGTTAAGCCTTAGAAGAGGGAAAGTCCCCAGCTATCCAGGTGAGCTGCATGACTCCTGGGCAGAACTCAACTCTGAACTCTGCAGGACCCCCAGGTAAGCAGTGGCTCTCCTCTGCCACCCTGCTGGAGGACAGTGTCTAGGAATGGTGGCAATAAAGATCATTCCTATTCCCACATAGTCAGGATGTTAATCATCAAAAGACCAGTTGGGATTATTACAGAAAAACATCCTTCAGTGCTCTCCTGGAACAATAAGAACACAAGGAGAATTCTGGTTTTACCCTTGGAAACCTGAGAGGGAGAGAGATGCTTGAGAAATGGACTGATGGCCCAGCAAAATGGTGAGACAACTGGGTGGAAGGAAGAATGAGGACAAGAAAGAAATGTCCAGTGATGAAGGTGACTGGGAGTTAGAACAAGGAGAGGTAGAATAAGGCTACTTAATAATTACTTTTATACTGTTTATTTGGCTGTACTGTGAAGTGACTCTCCATCCCCCAGCTACCTGTATCTTCAGTGCCAAATGTATTAATTGTCTTAACGGTTCTTTGTAGATCATTAAAGGAAAGGGAAGGTAGCTGCATACTGTAGGGTGGAGGGAAGAGAAGAGACACAGGAAATAAGACACACAGCAAAGGTGGAGAATTTCAAGTAAGCAAGAAAGAAGGGTGATCCAAGCCCCTGAACTTCATGCCAAGGAATCTTTAGGGGGACTTAGAGCAACCCATTACATGAGATGGGGTTTGAGCAAGTTAAAAAACCTATTAAAGAGAAAGATAACTCCAAAGTTTGGAGGTGTGAGGACCACCCAGGAGGCTATCACACGTATTACACATCACTGACACCAGAAAGGGAGAAATGAAGAGGTCAAAGACTGGTTCTATGTATTCCAGTGGACTCTGAGATTCATTATCTACTTCTTTGTCCATGCATCTATCCACCCATCTATCTGTCACTGATTTTATCTATCAAGTTGCTCACTCCCAGTTTTCCTCAATATCACTATTTCCTTTAAGCTTTGAATGGTTTCTTCAGTATTGAAGGGAATTTCTTTTCTAGTTAATAACAGGGGTAGAATTAGCAAGCACTAATGCAGTCTGTGGCCCCAACCTAAAACCAACAAAACACAAAGAAAAAAGTGCTTTTTCTTGCTATTTCCCTCTTTGGTGGCAAGAGGTTGCTTACTAAAGCTTTAGGAGATGGCCTAAGTGAGTTTCTCTGTAGCCCCCTAGGGGTGGGGGTGATGGGGACAACTTCCGGTCCCAGGTCAGCTCCACAGCTGCCCTTGGACTAGAGGAGTTCAGCTGTCAGCACGCATGGATGATCACCAGCCTGGAGTCTAGCAGAGGCTGCTGCCCCACAAGCCCACTGTCCTCTTTCATCCCTTCCGCCTGTGTGCTCTTCACTGTTCAATTCTGTCCAATTTCCTCCACCAGGAATTTTCCATTATTCCAGTGGCCTGGACAAATTCCTGTGATTTCTCATGACCTATGGGCCTCTATGCAGTGCCTCATGTTGCTAGAATTGGCTTCATTTTCCACTTTTAAGATATTCAAGTAACTTCAATTTCTTCTCACTTAGAATAGTCACACGGCTTACTTTCTAAATTTTGGAATGTAGGAGAGGTTACTTGAAATGAAATATAAGGTTACAAAGAATACTGAGGACTTAATTTAGCATCCCCCCTCCATCTCTGCAATTTAATCATATTTCATGTAAACAGTCATTATGTTTTCAAGTCATAAAATATTAAGTAAACATGGATGATAACCACTATCTGTGTTTGAAATAAGAAAGAGCCCTGCCCCTAACTCCCACACCAGAAGTGAGCTCATCTTCCCCCAAGGCAGCCAGGCAAATTCAAGCTCCAGAGCTTCTGTGAAATATAAAATAATGAAAAGAAAATGCACAGGCTTAAAAGAAATAATGATAATAATAATAAAACACTGCTTGCAGGAAAAATAAATGAAAGGCAGAAAATGAAATAGGTCTCCAAAAGTAATTCCTTAAGACTCTTATGTCAATTCTCCTAAAATAAAACATACCAAATAAAATCTAAATTCCTCCTGCTTGTCTGTGCTGTACACACATAGTCCATTAGCAAAGGGGATGGGGTCCCTGGAAATGGAAGCATGAACCGAGTGAGCAGTGCCTTGGTCTTTCTAGCGTTGCCTCTAGGGAGAAGGTTCTTGACCTCTCCCACCACCGATCACTGTCCCTTCTCTGACCCTAGAAATGGGTGCTTTCAACTTCCACTTGTTAAAATGCTGGCCTGTCTTCCCAAGCTGCAGTTAGGTTCATGATGTCCCCTACAATGTCAAGGGCTGGCCCCAGAATCTCAGTATCTGCTAATCTTTACTTCTGTTTCTCAGATGTCTCCTTGAATGGGCTTTGAGTCTCTCGCCTAAAACTGTGACGCTCTTCCTGTGTCCTGTGGCAGGCCCAGTTCTATCACTTGCACCCCTTTTTGTCAGCCTGCATGACAAAGCTGTTCACCAGAACAAAGAATAAATTGCCATTTGAAAACGTACTCAAAGGAAGAAATCATGAATTTTTCAGAAAACTTACCAACTTGACGAAATTATCAAAATTGTTTTTCAGTAGTTCTTACTAGATACAAGTTTATGGTAGCCCTCAGAACTTAGGAAAAACATATATACTTACAGTCTACTGCACTGGATTTATATATAGTTATTTCAGTGAAAAAGCACACTGTACAGAATCAGCACTGTGCAAAGTGGAGTGTTTGGGGTGAAAGGCAACCATTTTTAAAAACAGTCAGATATCAAACAAGGTCAAAGAATTTTTCAAAAAGTGGAGTACCAGAAGGAATGAGCTAAAAGATAAAAGATGGTAGCTGGAAAATGAGATCTTAAAAGTAAGATTTTAGAATTGTTGTGATTAGTGGTAATAGCAAAATCTTAAAGTATAACCATAGAAGCAGGCAGCGAAGTAGCGTAGAGACAAGGTCACTGGAGGAAAGGCAATTGTGGAACTGAAAATGTAAGTGTGGAACGGTTACACACAAGGATGTTAAAATCATCGAGCATTTTGGCAGTATAGTATAAAAGGGAGTGATTGTGAGCGGGGGCAGAACCATCGAGGACAGATGGGGAAGTATCCTGGGGTTGGGGGGTCAGTAGATAACACAGAAAGTTGAAAAGAGTATTTAGAGACGATGTTTCAGAACAGAGGGGATTTTGTTAATGACTGACTATGGGTTTCAGAGGACACAACAAAAGTGTTTTGGAAGTTGGGGGTGGGGGAGGATAGGGAGATGGGAGAAAGTACCCTGCCATATGGGAAGAGTCTGCAGGATGAAGGCTGACTAGGAAGCCTGGGCTTCTCCACGTGACCACATAACATAGGGATAAAGGGCCTAATGAGATGAAACAGATATTGGAGGTGAGGAGGTGAGTTGTTCCAGGGCTCTCTTGTCACTTTTGTCCATGGAGGTACAGAGGCCAGGAGAGGGGCCATATTATGCCAAGCACAGATAACTCTGGAGATTTCTTTCCAATCCTCTATCACCTCCACCGTCCACATTGTTCCCAGTCCATATAAAGGGACAGATAGCAAATAGGTTGCATTCTCTATGGTCAGGGAAGGACTGCCTGGAGCACTGTGGTATAAAGAACTTCAAGGCCACATTCAGGTTCAGGAGAAAAGGAAAATGATCACCTCTATGCCAGTATCTGCCTTCCCTAGCTTAAGGTGATCCCTAAAGCTCAGTTCAATGTCTAATTCTCCATCCTACTTCCTACTTTTCAACCTGCCTCCTAGCCACTTAGGACTTTTACATATGTCACTTTGCTTCAGGCTACAACCTCAACCCTTCCTGAAGATCCTCTACACAACTTGCTGTGCTCTCTGCTAACGAACCCCACGTTTCCATGTCCAGACAAGACCTCATTCCTAAGCACTAAAAACTTGTCCTGCAATCTTCTCCTGGGCTTGGAGCACATCAAAGGTGCTCATCAATCTTCCCCCGTCCATGCCACCCCAACCTGTTCCTCTCCCATCCCAGTTAGTGTATCCCCATTTACACATCTGAACAACCCAAGTCACCTTCAATTCCTCCTTCTCCCCCACGTCTTATCAGTCACCTATTTCCGCCCCTTCAATTTCTGAAATTCCTTAAATCTGCTCCTTGTGCTCCCTCCCCACGGCCTCAGCCTTGTTCACATCTTCTCTCAAGGAGACTTAGGAAGGAGACTCTACCCAACTCACCTTCCAACAGCCATCAGAGTGACCTCTGTGAAACACTGTTTCTCCCTTCCTTAAAAGGCTTTTGTAGTGTGCTCCAAAGACAAAGAAGAAGATAAACTCAAAGGGCCAATATTGCCAGAACAAAGAGTTACAGGACTCCTACCACTCTGTCACAATGTGACCACTGCAGTGTCCCAGGGCCCTCGCAAGCAGCGTGCCCGGTCCCTTTCCCATCCCATTATAAGGAAAGACATTTGCCCCGTTTTTCTCCCTCTCAGCACACTGAATGTATACATACTCTGCCCAGTCAGCTAATGACTTGCACATTCCCTGGCTATAAAAACAGACAAGCAATCCATGCTCATTGTCGACTTTCCCTGGCTTCCAGGAAGTCGGCCTGCTATTCTTGCAGCGACCCTTCTCTTTAATAAACTCTGTTTTCCTTACATTCTGCCTTGTGTCTGGAAATTCTTTTCCAACCTGCGCTCCAACCATGACAGCTTTAGTGGCTTTGCAGCATATACAGGATAAAAATCAAAGTTCTTAGCCCTTGACAGATAACATTGTACATGTTTGTTCAGGTGCCTCCTCTCCCACTAGATTATGATCTCCACCAAGGCAGGAAGGTATGCCTCCTTTATTTTGAGTTCCCAGTAACTGCTTAGAGATGCAGAACATACTCAATAAATGTGAAGTGAAGTAGTGCAAGCAGGCAGAGGAAAAGTATAAAAAGTAACCCAATTTTAAACATGCTCTTTCATGAGAGTTGACACAAGCACATTTTCTATAACTCTCGCTATAGCTAATTCACCTCTGCTTACCATAAATAGCAAAGGAATAAAAATCTTTTAATTTGACAATTAACAAAAAATATAACAGGGTGGAAATGAGGGGGTTTTTTTCTTGTGTGTTTTGGAAATGAGGGGGTTTTTATTCATTTGTTTTTGTTTAACTTTTTGTTTTATATTGGAGTATAGCCAATTAACAATGTTGTGACAGCTTCAGAGGCACAGCACAGCGACTCAGCCATACATACACACGTATCCGTTCTCCTGCAGACTCCCCTCCCATCTAGCCTGCCGCATAACATTGAGCAGAGTTCCCTGTGCTATAAAGCAAGTCCTTGTTGGTTATAATTTTTATTATTGTTTTTATTTTTTAAAACATCTTTATTGGAGTATAATTGCTTTACATTGTTGTGTTAGTTGCTGCTATATAAAAAAGTGAATCAGCTATACGTATACATATATCCCCGTATCCCCTCCCTCTTGCATCTCCCTCCCAATCTCCCTATCCCACCCCCCTAGGTGGTCACAAAGCACCGAGCTGATCTCCCTGTGCTATGCGGCTGCTTCCCACTAGCTATCTATTTTACATTTGGTAGTGTATATATGTCAAGGCCACTCTCTCACTTCGTCTCAGCTTATCATTCCACCCCCGGGGCCCTCAACTCCATTCTCTACGTCTATGTTTTTATTCCTGTCCTGCCCCTAGGTTCTTCAGAAACTTTTTTTTCTTTTTTTAGATTCCATATATGTGTGTTAGCATATGGTATTTGTTTTCCTCTTTCTGACTTACTTCATTCTGTATGACAGACTCTAGGGTCCATCCACCTCACTACAAATAACTCAATTTTGCTTCTTTTTATGGTTGAGTAATATTCCATTGTATATATGTGCCACATCTTCTTTATCCATTCATCTGTTGATGGACACTTAGGTTGCTTCCATGTCCTGCCTATTGTAAGTAGTGCTGCAATGAACATCGTGGTACATGACTCTTTTTGAATTATGGTTTACTCAGGGTATATGCCCAGTAGTGGGACTGCTCGGTCATAGGGCAGTTCTATTTTTAGTTTTTTAAGGAACCTCCATACTGTTCTCCATAGTGGCTGTATCAATTTACGTTCCTACCAACAGTGCAAGAGGGTTCCCTTTTCTCCACACCCTCTCCAGCATTTATTGTTTCTAGATTTTTTGATGAGGCTATTCTGACCGGTATGAGGTGATACCTCATTGGAGTTTTGATTTGCATTTCTCTAATGATCAGTGATGTTGAGTATCCTTTCATGTGTTTGTTGGCAATCTGTATATCTTCTTTGGAGAAATGTCTATTTAGGTCTTCTGCCCATTTTTGGACTGGGTTGTTTGCGTTTTTGATATTGAACTGCATGAGCTGCTTGTATATTTTGGAGATTAATCCTTTGTCAGTAGCTTTGTTTGCAAATATTTTCTCCCATTCTGAGGGTTGTTTTTTCATCTTGTTTATGGTTTCCTTTGCTGTGCAAAAGCTTTTAAGTTTCATTAGGTCCCATTGGTTTACTTTTCTTTTTATTTCCATTTCTCTAAGAGGTTGGTCAAAAAGGATCTTGCTGTGATTTATGTCATAGAGTGTCTGCCTATGTTTTCCTCTAAGAGTTTTATAGTGTCTGGTCTTATATTAAGGTCTTTAAGCCACTTTGAGTTTACTTTTGTGTATGGTGTTAGGGAGTGTTCTAATTTCATTCATTTGCATGTAGCTGTCCAGTTTTACCAGCACCACTTATTGAAGAGGCTGTCTTTTCTCCATTGTATATTCTTGCCTCCTTTATCAAAGATAAGGTGACCATATGTACATGGGTTTATCTCTGGGCTTTCTATCCTGTTCCATTTACCTATATTTCTGTTTTTGTGCCAGTACTATACTGTCTTGATTACTGTAGCTTTGTAGTATAGTCTGAAGTCAGGGAGCCTGATTCCTCCAGCTTCATTTTTGTTTCTCAAGATTCCTTTGACTAAAAGCTGGTTCTTTGAGAAGATAAACAAAATTGATAAACCATTAGCCAGACTCATCAAGAAAAAAAGGGAGAAGACTCAAATCAACAGAATTAGAACTGAAAAAGGAGAAGTAACAACTGACACTGCAGAAATACAAAAGATCATGAGAGATTACTACAAGCAACTCTATGCCAATAAAATGGACAACCAGGAAGAAATGGACAAACTCTTAGAAATGCACAACCTGCCAAGACTGAATCAGGAAGAAATAGAAAATATGAACAGACCAATCACAAGCACTGAAATTGAAACTGTGATTAAAAATCTTCCAATAAACAAAAGCCCAGGACCAGATGGCTTCACAGGCGAATTCTGTCAAACATTTAGAGAAGAGCTAATACCTATCCTTCTCAAACTCTTCCAAAATATAGCAGAGGGAGGAACACTCCCAAACTCTTCCTAAAAGGCCACCATCACCCTGATACCAAAACCAGACAAGGATGTCACAAAGAAAAAAAATTACAGGCCAATATCACTGATGAACACAGATGCAACAATCCTCAACAAAATAATAGCAAACAGAATCCAACAGCACATTAAAAGGATCATACACCATGATCAAGTGGGGTTTATCCCAAGAATGCAAGGATTCTTCAATATATGCAAATCAATCAACGTGATACACCATATTAACAAATTGAAGGAGGAAAACCATATGATCATCTCAATAGATGCAGAGAAAGCTTTTGACAAAATTCAACACCCATTTATGATAAAAACCCTGCAGAAAGTAGGCATAGAGGGAACTTTCCTCAACATAATAAAGGCCATATATGACAAACCCACAGCCAACATCGTCCTCAATGGTGACAAACTGACAGCATTTCCACCAAGATCAGGAACAAGACAAGGTTGCCCACCCTCACCACTCTTTTTTTTTTCGGTACATGGGCCTCTCACTGTGGTGGCTTCTCCCACTGCGGAGCACAGGCTCCAGACGCGCAGGCTCAGCGGCCATGTGTCACGGGCCCAGCTGCTCCGTGGCATGTGGGATCCTCCCAGACCGGGGCACGAACCCGTGTCCCCTGCATCGGCAGGTGGACTCTCAACCACCGCACCACGAGGGAAGCCCTCACCACTCTTATTCAACATAGTTTTGGAAGTTTTAGCCACAGCAACCAGAGAAGAAAAGGAAATAAAAGGAATCCAAATTGGAAAAGATGAAGTAAAGCTGTCACTATTTGCAGATGACATGATACTATACATAGAGAATCCTAAAGATGCTACCAGAAAACTACTAGAGCTAATCAATGAATTTGGTAAAGTAGCAGGATACAAAATTAATGCACAGAAATCTCTGGCATTCCTATACACTAATGATGAAAAATCTGAAAGTGAAATCAAGAAAACACTGCCATTTACCATTGCAATAAAAAGAATAAAATATCTAGGAATAAACCTACTTAAGGAGACAAAAGACCTGTATGCAGAAAATTAGAAGACACTGATGAAAGAAATTAAAGATGACACAAATAGATGGAGAGATATACCATGTTCTTGGAAGAATCAACATTGTGAAAATGACTATACTACCCAAAGCAATCTACAGATTCAATGCAATCCCTATCAAACTACCACTGGCATTTTTCACAGAACTAGAACAAAAAATGTCACAATTTGTATGGAAACACAAAATACCCCGAATAGCCAAAGCAATCTTGAGAACGAAAAGCGGAGTTGGAGGAATCAGGCTCCCTGACTTCAGACTATACTACAAAGCTACAGTAATCAAGACAGTATGGTATTGGCAAAAAACAGAAAGCTAGATCAATGGGACAGGATAGAAAGCCCAGAGATAAACCCACGCACATATGGTCACCTTATCTTTGTTAAAGGAGGCAGGAATGTACAGTGGAGAAAGGACAGCCTCTTCAATAAGTGGTGCTGGGAAAGCTGGACAGGTACATGTAAAAGTATGAGATTAGAGCACTCCCTAACACCATACACAAAAATAAGCTCAAAATGGATTGAAGACCTAAACGTAAGGCCAGAAACTATCAAACTCTTAGAGGAAAACATAGGCAGAACACTCTATGACATAAATCACAGCAAGATCCTTTTTGACCCACCTCCTAGAGAAATGGAAATAAAAACAAATGGGACCTAATGAAAGTTCAAAGCTTTTGCACAGCAAATGAAACCATAAACAAGACCAAAAGACAACCCTCAGAATGGGAGAAAATATTTGCAAGTGAAGCAACTGACAGAGGATTAATCTCCAAAATTTATAAGCAGCTCATGCAGCTCAATAACAAAAAAACAAACAACCCAATCCAGAAATGGACAGAAGACCTAAATAGACATTTCTCCAAAGAAGATATACAGACTGCCAACAAACACATGAAAGAATGCTCAGCATCATTAATCATTAGAGAAATGCAAATCAAAACTACAATGAGATATCATCTCACACTGGTCAGAATGGCCATCATCAAAAAATCTAGAAACAATAAATGCTGGAGAGGGTGTGGAGAAAAGGGAACACTCTTGCACTGCTGGTGCGAATGTGAGTAGGTACAGCCACTATGGAGAACAGTATGGAGGTTCCTTAAAAAACTACACATAGAACTACCATATGACCCAGCAATCCCACTACTGGGCATATACCCTGAGAAAACCATAATTCAAAAAGAGTCATGTACTAAAATGTTCATTGCAGCTCTATTTACAATAGCTAGAAGATGCAAACTACCTAAGTGTCCATCATCGGATGAATGGATAAAGAAGATGTGGCACATATATACAATGGAATATTACTCAGCCATAAAAAGAAATGAAATTGAGCTATTTGTAATGAGGTGGATGGACCTAGAGTCTGTCATACAGTGAAGTAAGTCAGAAAGAGAAAGACAAATACTGTATGCTAACACATATATATGGAATTTAAGAAAAAAAAATGTCATGAAGAACCTAGGGGTAAGACAGGAATAAAGACACAGATGTACTAGAGAATGGACTTGAGGATATGGGGAAGGGGAAGGGGAAGCTGTGACAAAGCAAGAGAGTGGCATGGACATACATACACTATCAAACGTAAAATAGATAGCTAGTGGGAAGCAGCCGCATAGCACAGGGAGATCAGTTCGGTGCTTTGTGACCACCTAGAGGGGTGGGATAGGGAGGGTGGGAGGGAGGGAGATGCAAGAGTGAAGAGATATGGGAACATATGTGTATGTATAACTGATTCACTTCATTATAAAGCAGAAACTAACACACGATTGTAAAGCAATTATACTCCAATAAAGAGGTAAAAAAAAAAAGATTCCTTTGGCTATTCGGGGTCTTTTGTGTTTCCATACAAATTGTGAAATTTTTTGTTCTAGTTCTGTGAAAAATGCCATTGGTAGTTTGATAGGGATTGCATTGAATCTGCAGATTGCTTTGGGGAGTATAGTCATTTTCACAATGTTAATTCTTCCAATCCAAGAACGTGGTATATCTCTCCATGTGTTTGTATCATCTTTAATTTCTTCCTCAGGGTCTTACAGTTTTCTGCATACAGGCCTTTTGTCTCCTTAGGTAAGTTTATCCCTAGGTATTTTATCCTTTTTTGCAATGGTAAATGGGAGTGTTCCCTTAATTCCTCTTTCAGATTTTCCATCATTAGCGTATAGGAATGCAAGAGATTTCTGTGCATTAACTTTGTATCCTGCTACTTTACCAAATTCATTTATTTGGATGGAATAAATTCCATTTGCATGGAATATCTTTTTCTATCCCCTCACTTTCAGTCTGTATGTGTCCCTAGGTCTGAAGTGGGTCTGTTGTAGACAGCATATATATGGGTCTTGTTTTTGTATCCATTCAGCCAGGCTATGTCTTTTGGTTGGAGCATTTAATCCATTTACATTTAAGGTAATTATAGATATGTATGTTCCTATTACCATTTTCTTAATTGTTTTTGGTTTGTTAATGTAGGTCTTTTCCTTCTCTTGTGTTTCCTGGCTAGAGAAGTTCCTTTAGCATTTGTTGTAAAGCTGGTTTGGTGGTGCTGAATTTTCTTAGCTTTTGCTTCTCTGTAAAGGTTTTAATTTCTCCATCGAATCTGAATGAGATCGTTGGTTGGTTGTAGGTTTTTCCCTTTCATCACTTTAAATATGTCCTGCCATTCCCTTCTGGCTTGTAGAGTTTCTGCTGAAAGATCTGCTGTTAACCTTATGGGGATTCGCTTGTATGTTATTTTTTGCTTTTCCTTTGCTGCTTTTAATATTTTTTCTTTGTATTTAATTTTTGATAGTTTGAGTTATATGTGTCTTGGCGTGTTTCTCCTTGGATTTATCCTCTATGAGACTCTCTGCACTTCCTGGACTTGATTGACTATTTCCTTCCCCATATTAGGGAAGTTTTCAACTATAATCTCTTCAAATAGATTTTCAGTCCCTCTCTTTTTCTCTTCTTCTTCTGGGACCCCTATAGTTCGAATGTTGGTGCATTTAATGTTGTCCCAGAGGTCTCTGAGACTGTCCTCAATTCTTTTCATTCTTTTTTCTTTATTCTGCTCTGCAGTAGTTATTTCCTCTATTTTATCTTCCAGGTCACTTATCCATTCTTCTGCTTCAGTTATTCTGTTGTTGATTCCTTCTAGAGAATTTTTAATTTCATTTATTGTGTTGTTCATCATTGTTTGCTTGCTCTTTAGTTCTTCTGGGTCCTTGTTAAACGTTTCTTGTATTTTCTCCATTCTATTTCCACAATTTGGGATCATCTTTACTATCATTACTCTGAACTGTTTTTCAGGTGGACTGCCTATTTCCTCTTCATCTGTTTCATCTGGTGGGTTTTTACCTTGTTCCTTCATCTGATGTGTATTTCTTTGTCTTCTCATTTTGCTTAACTTATTGTGTTTGGGGTCTCCTTTTTGCAGGCTGCAGGTTCGTAGTTCCTGTTTTTTTTGCTGTCTGCCTCCAGTGGGTAAGGTTGGTTCTGTAGGTTGTGTAGGCTTCCTGGTGGAGTGGACTGGTGCCTGTTTTCTGGTGGATGAGGCTGGATCTTGTCTTTCTGGTGGGCAGGACCACATCCGGTGGTGTGTTTTAGTGTGTCTGTGAACTTAGTATGATTTTAGGCAGCCTCTCTGCTAATGGGTGGGGTTGTGTTCCTGTCTTGCTAGTTGTTTGGCATAGGATGTCCAACCCTGGAGCTTGCTGGTCGTTGAGTGGAGCTGGGTCTTAGTGTTGAGATGGAGATCTCTGGGAGAGCTCTCGATGATTGATATTATGTGGGGCTGGGAAATCTCTGGCAGACCAATGTCCTGAACTTGGCTCGCCCACCTATGAGACTCAAGCCTGACACACAGCTGGAGCACCAAGACCATTTCAGCCCCACGGCAGTGAATGTGGCAGTCTCCATTATGAAGTCAGACTATGAGGGTCTACAATAGCTGTTCAGCTAGAACAGGCTGACTTGGGAGCAATTTGTCTATGAGGCTGTCTCCAGCAGCTCGTGTCTGAAAGAGTAGGACTCCGCATGTGCTGCGAGAATCTTAAACGTTTTTATAGAGGTCTTCACTGGGTTCAGTCTCGGATTCAGTACAGATGGTCTCTGAAGAACACCTTACTCTCTCAAGGTCGTGTGCTTGAAACAGCTCCTAAGCCTCAGGGTCTACAAGCTGCAGGAAGACGAGACTGCCCGGGGTGGCCTGCAAGCCATTCTTGCCACGAGCCCCGCTGCTGCTGTCGTGGAATCCGGCTTCCCCCACCACTCACCCTGTAGTGAGTTTTCAGTGAAGCTTTCTCTCTGTGCTAGTGAGATTCATGCTACTTGAGTTGCGCAAAGCCCCAGAGCGCGTAAATGTTGGGGTGGGGGTACAAACCCAGCAAATCTGGCCCCAAGGTCTGTGTTATGTCACCCAACGAGAGTGGGGAGGCCACACTCCTAAACACCTCACTCCCACGAGCCAGCTCCTCAAACCCGCAACGCCACAGGTGGTTATCCTTTTTAAATATGGCAGCGTGTACATGTCAATCCCAAGCTCCCTAACTATCCCTTCCCTCCACCCTTCCCCCCGCCCCGGTAACCATAAGTACATTTTCTAAGTCTGTGAGTCCGTTTCTGTTTGTAAGTACGTTCATTTGTATCATTTCTTTTTAGATTCCACACATAAGCGATATCAAACAATATTTCTCTTTCTCTGACTTACTTCACTCAGTATGACAATCTCTAGGTCCATCTATGTCACTGCAAATGGCATTATTTCTGTGAAGATTACTCTCCATAATGTGGGTGGGCCTCATCCTATTAGTTTGAAGCCCTTAATAAAACGAAGACTGATGTCCCCTGAGAAAGAAGGAATTTTTAATATGTATTTTCTTATATTGGATTCTGGTTCCACCATTTTCTAGGTGTGTAACCCTGGGCAAGATACTTAACCCCTGGCCTCAGTTTCATAACTCACAAATTGGAGATAATAACAGTAACTAATCCAAATGGTTGTTATAGGAATTAAATGAGGTAGTGTATGAAAAGCCTGTTGGAATGGGAAATGTTCAATAAGTAACAGCTGTGGTAGTTACTCTGAAAGAGGTTGCACATATGGTTTATTTACAGATAACTAGAAACATTATTGCTATTAGACAATGGGAAACATGCATGTATTTCCTAGAATGAACAGAACATATCTTAACTTTTTCCATAGAGTTCAGGCCATACTGAGTCAGCCTCTGAAGGAGATTGGGAGTTTTTGTTTCTGGTCTCCCCAGCTTTTCTCTCTCCCAACATTTTCTACCCTCTGACCTCTCCATCTGGGGTCCAACTGCTCCTGGAAGAGAGGCAGCACATCTGACAGCCCTCTGTAGAAAGAGGCTTGGGTCTAGTGGACCATCTGGTTAACTTTCAACTTTAACTCAAAATGGTTTATTCATCTGTTCTAGAGATACATTGACACAATTGAAAAAACTCATTCTTTTTTTTTTTGCTTTTGAACTTACACACTGCTCTTTTCCTTTTAGCATCTTACCTTAAGAAAGTTTAAAGTTATCCAGTATCTCTGCTCTCTTCCCACACATACAAGAACATTAGGATGATTTAACACAGGTTCCACTTCCTCTTTCTTGTTCTTATCCAGAATTTTAAAAACTCATTCATTTTACTGGGCCACTCCTCCTGTAATAAATCAGGCATATTTTTTTACAAAATGCATAATTATCTTGTGACTAGCACATAAAATTTTATTTTACGTTTGTGTGTTTTTGACCTCTAGAAACAGCAAGTTCATATTGTTCAACCTAATATTTGAAGAATGTTAATTTCTTGACTATAAATATTTTAAAATATATACAACAATTTTCTGTTTCTGTTATGGCATTTCTTCACTTTTTAGTATATTGGAATTCTCAGAAAATGACTTGGTGGTGGGGAAGTCTCCTTTACCCTCCAAGAAGCCCTAGCGTGAAGCCTCTACAAAGTAAATCTTTCTTTTACTGATAATAATTATCTTTTATAACACCTTTTCCATGTATTTTTGTGTTAAAAGATCTAAAGATATGACTCCTTAAAAAAAAAAAAGAGGTAAGGAGAGGAAGGAAATAAAAAGGATGTGGAGGGACCAACACCCCATCATATATTATATAAAATGACAATAATCACAAGAAACCTATTTCACAAATTGCTGGGAATATTACACGTGATAATATACCGCGAAGAACTTTGAAGAGTTAAAAATACAATCATGAAAGGCAGTCCACTTATGTGTTTGAAGAAACATTTTTGGTCTGTGAATGCTTTATTTCTGGTCCATGGTGACGTAAGTATGAAAATTTGAGAGTAAGCATTTAGAAACTGTTATATGAATTTGACAAAGTCATTTTACATCTGTTGAATCAATAATAAAAGATTTGGGCTTGTATTTTGTATGCCTGAATTTTTACTTCATTTTCTAGTAATTCACTTTCATTTTACTTTACAAAGGCAAAGAAACCCTGTCCTTCACCACACATAGTTTGAGAAGCATCGATAAAAGCTATTATTATTTCTGAAATTTTGCTTAACAACCATTAATTTCTAATTACAAACTAGTTATATGTCATTATTTGAGAAATACTCTCTCAAACCAAGTGTAAGGAGTTGCCAGCATACAAACAAGTTCCAAAACAAGTTTGTTTTGTATTGGGTAACATGGTTATTTGGGAGTCAGACACCATTTTTCCCATGAAATAACATTAGCCGAGGGTTAGGTTCTTAGTGTAGCCTATCAATCCCAGTTATCTCAAAAGATGGGTAAGCTATACAATAAAGTGTGATCACCCGTATATACTGTAAATTTTTTTTTTTCGCGGTACTCAGGCCTTTCACTGTTGTGGCCTCTCCCGTTGCGGAGCAACAGGCTCCGGACACACAGGCTCAGCGGCCATGGCTCACGGGCCCAGCCGCTCCGCGGCATGTGGGATCTTCACAGACCGGGGCACGAACCCGTGTTCCCTGCATCGGCAGGTGGACTCTCAACCACTGCGCCACCAGGGAAGCCCTATACTATAAAATTTAATGACCAGGCTTCTCCACCCTCTTACGATGAAGAAATTAGGCTACTGATTTCCAAATCAGAAAACATCCCTCTTCCCCACCCAGCCATGAGAAAAGGTGATTCTTAGCTCTGGCAGGGTGGTAGGGATAGGGATAAGGATGGGGTTACTTTTGCAGAAGTTGCTTCAAGAGCAACTCAGAAAGAGGAAGAGTAATGGAGCTATAGTACTCTTCACACAGAGAATGGAGGAATTAGGAGATCAAGTTTGAGGGAACTCACTGGTCTCGAGTTAATAAAATTAAACTGAGGATTCCCTAAGATTCTCTGAGAATGAGGTTTGGCAGGTTTTGCTGGACTTGAAAGCCTGGTTCTTTACCACAAATGCCTCTATCCTAAACCCCAGGGCACTGTGGTGTCCCAAGACGGTGAGTAGGCTTCATCCTGAATTGAAATCTGTTAGCGGCTACCTCAGAGATTTTAATTTTTCTTCTGTCGTTGTTTGAAAAGATGTGAGGACAAGTCTAGGCTTAGTGAGAAACATTGGTAGAATCAATTAGTGATGTCTGCCACGGGCAAGAAGGGAAAGTAAGCATAAAAGCTGTATTTTGCTACCCTGAGTATACCCTGAAAGAAACAGACCTTTGGCCCTTTAATTTCAGCTGAAACCAGGATGAATTATTAAGCACATGACTTTTTTAAAAGCCTGGGAATAGCAAAAGGGGAACAGCACACAACAAGATAATCTTATTTACAATTTATGGTTTCCTCATTTTGTGATATATTTGAAAGACACAGGAGCCTAGCTCTTGACCCAGAGTCCAAGAGGAATAGTTTTATATACTAGTCACTAACCAGAAACCTTGGAACAAGACTCTCAGAACTAATACAGAAGCCCTGGCCACAGTCCCAGGCCTTCTTCTTTAGGTCCTCATTCTAAATTCTGATTTCATATATGAGATTCTTCTCTGTCCCCAAAGATTGACATTAAAAACGTCCCTAGAGAAGAGATCCCACCCACACGTATCCAGTCATAGGGTAACTATGGTGAAATTCTTAACCAAAATGGTCCATGGATAGAATCTGGGGGCTTCATGACCTTGAATGAAGGGGAAAAAATCTTGATTTCTAAAGGAATTTAACATTTCCTTCAACTATGAAAGTAGAAAACAAATCAAATCTCAGAAGCATTAGCAATACTTGTGACTTCGTTACTAATGTAAATGAGAGTTATGTTCATTATTTCATTATAGTGCTGCAGACATCTTGAAATAACATTTATACTCATCGCTATTTGAAAGAATGTTGCTAGATCTTGTTATTTAACGTGTTAATAATGTAGCACACATTACACTATTATATTACTATAGCACAAACTTTTAAAAGACTACTTTGATAATTGCATTTGAATGTAATTGGTCTCCTTTGCAATCTGCACCTTTTTAAAATAATTTTTAAAATTATTTATTTATTTTTGGCTGCATTGGGTCTTCGTTGCTGCATGTGGTCTTTCTCTAGTTGCGGCAAGGGGGAGTTACTCTTTGTTGTGGTGCGTGGGCTTCTCATTGCGGTGGCTTCTCTTGCTGCAGAACGCGGACTCTAGGGCGTGTGGGCTTCAGTAGCTGCGGCTCGCGGGCTCTAGAGTGCAGGCTCAGTAATTGCGGCACAGGGGCTTAGTTGCTCCGCGGCATGTGGGATCTTCCTGGACTAGGGCTCAAACCCGTGTCCCCTGCACCGGCAGGCGGATTCTTAACCACTGCACCACTAGGGAAGCCCCACACCCTTTATGGTATGCATTTATGTTATTCTGCGAAGGTATCTATAATTTCACTACTGCCAGAGGGGTTCATGACATAAAAAAAGGTAAGCCTCCAGGACTTTCAAAGTACAACTATGTTGCTATCTACCATGCAATATAACCTAATATCCTTTAGGACTGAATCAGAGACATACAGAAACTGAGGGGTCTCTTTTTTTTCTTGGTGCAGAACAGGTGAGAAACTGGCATTTGCTTTTATTTACTGGTTGTTAATAAAACCGATGTTTGTTGAAAATTGGCAATTGTGACCATTTCTGCCTACATACTACAGGGTGGCAATTAAGTACTGGCAACCATCAGAAGCTTGTTTCAGCCATACTCACTTATTATAACTGTCTCAATCTTAATGGGGAAGGTTCTCTTTTATACTTTTTTCTTTCTTTATTCACGTTTTGATTGTTAAGTTTTAAAATGGGGTTTGTTTTTGGTGGGTTTTTTTTTTTTCTTGTCTTATTCCCATAAACTGAGTTTGGAGCAAAAATAGTGTCCAGGCGAACTTCCCTGGTGCTCCCAATGCAGGGGGCACGGGTTCAATCCCCGGTCAGGATTCCGCATGCCGCAGGGCACTGACAAAAAAATAATAATAAAATAAAATAAATAAAATAGTGTCCAGGTTTTGAGGTCTCTAGTCTAGATGAAGCATTACGTAATAGAATGTTTCCTTCCTCCCATCTACATCCTGTTATAAAAAGTAGTGATTCCAACATGACGTATTTACAAGACATGGCCCAGTATCTTTTCCTGTAATTAAAAAATATATATATTTAAAACTGTCCTCCAGAAGTTTCTTACCGGACTAGGACGGAAGGAATGTCTTCGAAGATTAATCGAGAACTGAGAAAGGCCTGTAGCCTGCTTGAGATTCCCGTGGGGTTGTCTGTTAGTGAAGGGAGGTGAAGGAATTCAAAGTGTCACGCCCTTGGCCTAACCAGGGGCGGGATAGGACGGTTCCCACTGCCGGGAAGGTGTCTCAAGAGGCAGGTTTGCGGCGACAAAAGCCAAGGGCCGCGCCGAGGGCGGAGCCGCCGCGGCCTGTGAGCAGGAACCGGGCTCGCCGACTTCGGGGCGGAGCGCGGCCCGCGCGCAAGAGCCGGACCGCGGGCACCGCCCACAGTGCTCCCGGGCCCGGCCGAACTAGGCGGCGCGGCTTCCGCGCCATGGGACGGTTGCTGGCTCTGAGCTTGCTGGGGATAGCGCTGGCGCTCCTGGGCGAGAGGCTCCTGGCGCTCAGGTAGGTGGGGGCCTCTCGGGTCCCCAGGCTCAGGGTGGCACGGGCTGCGCGCGAGCGGGGACCCCGGAGCCGGCGGCCACGTAGGACCTCTGCATCGCTCTGCTCCTCGGCCGGCAGAGCTCCTCCACCCCAACCCCCAGCCGCCACCAAAACCCGGCACAGTTTGGGCTGAATCGCGAGACTTCATAGCGAGTTTGTAAGCTTTTGCTGCGCACCCAGGTCTTTCTTACCTAAGTTGACAAGCGAGTCCTTTGCGATTTACCCAGGGGCGAGCCTAGTGCTTTAACTTGAAAACAAAACTATTACTCATTCACTGAAACTTTAATTATAAAGATTTATTTCAGGTCATTGGTGCTGCTTCCCTTTGTTGCCCGAACCAGCCTCCGTCTTTAATAAAGTTGTTTTCCGTCTCTTCCCTTCAGAGTTTGAGAAACTCTTCCTCTGCTCTCTAATCTTGGCATGGTTGATCAAAGATACTTGAGATATTCAGCTATTGTTCTTACATCACTTCCTTATTTATCTCTTCGTCTGGGAACACCGAAGCCAGAATGCCAAACAGGACACGCCTAGTCTATCTCATGTTTTAGTTATAAGGAAAAAACGTGGGTGATCAGACGTCATAGTCTCTAAATTATCAACTCAAATTATGTTAAGCCTCATGCGAAAGAATTCCAGAAATGTTGAGCACCTTCTCTGTACGCTATGCACTCTTAGCCTCCTGTAATAGAGTAAGGCACCGTCCTTACCTTTAAGGAGTTTACCCTATTAAAGGGAAGGAGAGAAATAAATCAAATAGATAAATTAGGATGTTCAGGACAGGTACAAACCAACCCCTGTTGGTTTAAGGAGGAGAAGTTACAACGCCTGAAGGTGGAGTTCAGGAGGAAGAGACATCTGACACTAGCCTTGAGGGATGGGTGAAACACAAGTGGGGATGAAGGAGGCAGTCCCAGATGGAGAGTGCAGCGTGAAGAAAGGGAATGGCGGGGGAAGTTTAGATTTGAGTGGAGCATAAAGTTAAGGGATGAGAACAGTAGGAGGAGGGTTTTGAGATGGTTAGACCTACGTTGAAAAATTGGGGCCTGCATAGATAGGCCAAGGGAAACTAGCAATGTTTGTTGTATGTGTTTTATTTTTTAAAACAGGAACCTGTTTAAACCATCTAAAGCATAACCGGTTGGGCTGTGTAGAGATGACCTGGGAGGCTGGATTGGAGTAGAGCAGTGGTTCTCAGTCCTGGCTGAGCCGTAGGGATCTACTGGACGCCTGCTGTCTGGGCTGTACCCCCAGCAGTTCCAATTCTGTTGCTCTGGGTGGGGCCCAAGCATGAGTATTTTTTATTTAAAAAAATTCTCCTGAGAATTCTAACATGCAGATAGAGTTGACAAGTACCAGAATAGAGAGCAAATAGACCTGGGGAAACTAGTTAAAGTCTTGCAGTAGTTTGGCCCAAACTCTGGAACCCCAGGGATGAGGGGTAAGGCCAAGGTGATACTACAGTTTCCAGCTCTGCTGTCTTAGCTGCAGCTTCATCTGCTCATAAAGGGATGCCAGGAGGAGGAACAGTGTCTATGCAACAGGAAGCACCAGAGTTGGAGGAGGAACATTTACTTGTAAGAAATGGACATGTTGAGCTTAATTTTCACATTATATAAATGACCATCCTGCTCTGCAGAACGTTATTGAGTTGGGTGATTTTGTATGATCTGTCCAGCTCTTGGTTTCAAAGGCAGGACCACTAAAGTTCTCAAGCTCATTAAATTATCCCTAAACTTCAAACCACCAGTGTTTCCACAAGTTGAAGTTTTCTCAATTAGTCAATTTTTTCTTCTTACTAATCTTAAGGTTTTAAATTTAAATCCCTTTAAATGATAAATGTAGATGCAAACCTAAGAAAAAGTAAATAAAGCGTATTTAATTTACATAGAACGCACCTGCTAGATGATTTAAATTTGAATGTATCTTTTCTTTACAAAGACTTGACTATAATAAACTTTACTGAGCAGTGACTTCATAGGGTTGTAACCTCATTGGACAGTTGAAGCCTTATAGTGGCTGATGTGAGAATGTTGGGGTGAATGATGGGTGGCTAGATCTAGCAAATAAAAATGGACACCCAGTTAAATTTGTATGTCAGATAAACAACAAATCATTTTTTAGTATATGCCTATCCCATGCAATATTTGGGATATAATTAGACTAAAATAGTATTCGTTATTTATCTGAAATTCAAATTTAACTGGGCATCTTGCATTTTATCTGGCAACCCTATGAGTGCAGAACATCAAGTGCCTGCTACTTACAAAGTTCGGTGGAGTGCTTAAGTGCATAATATTTCTCCTTTCAGACCCTTAGAGTAGTTTGAAAAGCAGCATGTTCCCACCTCCACATAAAGAAAGGCTCTTCAAAAACAGGTTTTTGGTTTGTTTTTTTCCTCTCATCTGCTGCCTTCTATTTCATTATTCTATTTTTAGAGATGGCACTTTGGCACTCAGGTTATTTCTCTCCCCCAGGGTGCCCACTTAAATTTCAACTTGGATTTCAGATAAACAGTGAATGATTTTTAGTATAAGTATGTCCTGCATGGATAAATGGAATCAAGGTTGTCTCTTTCCTTCTGAACTATAACTGGCTAAGGTTCCCAGGGGAGGATGGCATGTCATACCCAACTTTTCCACTCCTCCCTCGAGGAGCAATAAAGGAAAAAGTAGGAATACAAACATGTCCCCAGGCAAGTGCTCCCTGTTGCAAAGCACACACCCTTGAATGAATCATGAGACTTGAGTATATCAGAGACCTATGCCTGAGCAGGAACTCCAAATACAAGCATCTGAACTTTTGCTTGTTGCTTGACACCTTTTATGACAGCTCCACCAAGAAGCTAGCTATCCAGTTAGCTTTTGAACACTTCTGAAGGGGCAGACTTGTTTTCAGCCACCATCCTCCTTATTTATTGTGTGACTACTGTGTGCTGGTCTTTGTATTGAAACTGTCAGCAGTTCATTATATTAAACTAAAACTTACATTTACTGAAATTTGGAAAGAAAGCCCTTTTACCTTCCTGCTTCTTCCAGTTTTCATATATGTCTTCCTTCCTATATTATACATAATATTAACTGAGGCTTGGAGAGGCTGCCTAGTTAGTTCAGAAGTTAGTGCCAAACCTGTGCTCTAAGCCAGGTCTTCTGTTTCCAAATACAGTTTGTCCCAGCTCCACCATGGCCTCCTCTCTTCTCTGCCATTGGAGCAAACTTTCCCCAGCTTTACAAGCCTAAGCACAAATTCCTAATTAAGTAAGAGCATTACAGGGGACCAAGGGGTGAATTTCAAGGGGTTTTACAAGTCTGTTTGTGAAAGATAAAGCCCCAGTTTGTCTGAATATAAGTCTGTACGTAAAAGATAAAGCCCCATCAGTGGTTTGTAAGTTCAAAGGCACTGAGATATGGAACAAACCTGGTAGTAACACTGTGTTCCCAGTTTGCTCAAAGCATATTGGCACACCAAACTGGTGCATCCTTACTGCTACCACATGATGAGGCAAGATAATCAGTAACCGCCCGTGACCCATTCCACTTTGGATGGGTAATGCCTTTTCCTGAGTGAAGGAAATAGAGATTCATTTCATGGTAATGACTGTTGGTTAAGGGTTCATGCTTTGTAGCCAGGTCGCCTGAATTCTCCACTATTTACATGAGACCTTGGCTTTTATTTCACCTTTCTGTGCCTCAGTGTCTTAATCTGTAGGATGGGGATAATAGTACTATATGCTCCATATAGGGGCTGTAAAAAATAAATGAGTTCATTCTTGTAAAGTGCTAGAACAATGTCAGACATGTAGTAAGTGCTCAATAAAGTTACCTATGATGACAATGATGTTGGAGCAGGGGTTCTTAGATTTTTTTGTGCCATAGATCCCTTTGGTAGCTTGGTGAAGCTTTGACTTCTTCTCAGCAAGCATCATGTTTCTAAATGCATAAAATAAAATACATAGGATTACAAACCAAACTGAAATACTATCTAAGTTAATACTAATTTAAATACTTAAATTCTATTGCCAAACTATTTAAAAGATCTAATGTAGGATATAATAACATGGCCTTCTTTATTAAAGCCTTAAGTAGATCTAGAAGTAGTTGAATACCTAACAGTAGATACTGTGAAGCAGAGATGAGTATAAATGGTATTTTGAGATCTCTACAACTAAAATGTGATGAAACAATGTAATTTCTGTTAGTGACAGAGTCACAGGTACTGCTAGTAGAAAGCTCAGGGCTTTGTTGCCTACACTCATCATCAAAAGAAATACTCAGTTTCAGTCAGAGGTTTAACTAAAGATGTGTTTTCTCCCCCCATCAGAATTCAGAAACCCCTGAATTTTACCCATGGACTCTTTGAGGGTCACTGGACCCCAGATTAAGAATCATGATGTACATGTTTCTGATGGGGGTCATTGGAGGAATGATTACTGGCTCAGTTGAAGGAAGGCAGTATGCATTCTTTCCTGTATTATACCTATCATATACTCGTAACTAAAAGGAAAATAACCAAGTTCTAATGAAAAGGAAAAGGAAAGTGAGAAAAACAAAAGGAACCTAGAACAAAGAAAGCAAATAGCTTTCATCTAGAGTGTCCATTTTAATAGACTAGTAGTGGTGGCCTGGAACATTGTGTCTAAGCTGGAGCTGAGTTAAAGAGAAAGAGTGCTGTAATTGATTAGCAATGTCTGCATGACAACAGAGTGGCAACTGCCACACCATCTCTGATCTAGTACGTTCATAAGCATGCTGTGGACATAAAGTGTTAGGGAGCAAATAGGCTGCTGCAAAAATATGACTTATTTGTGTTTGTATCTCTTATTTATTTATCTGTTTTTGGCATTAATATATGTAGGCTTATTGATCTGCTAGTCCAAAGAGTTTGTATAGCTTTCATTTGTATATTCTCCAAACTTCTTAAATCTGTTATCATTTAGGAGTGCTTTCAGCTGCAAGTAGCATACATCAAATTAATGGTAGCTTATACGTATTGAAGCTTGCTTTTCTCACTTGATACAAACTCTGTGAGTCATTCATCCTAGAGCTTGTCCACTGAGTCAGTGATCACATCAAGAAATTAGGTTCTGATGTTTTTGTTCTTTGATCCTCCGCTGTTGGCTTTGTGTCCTCATACTTGTGTTAAGGATGCTGAATGATTGCTGTAGTCCCAAGTACCACATATATGGTCAAATCGTGAAGAATGGAGGAGTGTTGCCAGTTAGCTCTCTTCCTATGTCTGCCTTTTCTACCAGTAATAAATTTATCTTTCCCAAAAGGCTGGGTCATATGATTACCCCTAAAGTACAAAGGGGGCTGGAAGCAAATATTTGGCTTGCCTGCTTCTGCAGTGAGAAAGAGCAAGGAAGAAAGGGGTGTGAATGGCTTTAGGTTTGTTAGCTAATAGGATCTCACACTCTGGAGTACAGAAGTCCACTAATGAGTAGGGAACTGATAGTTCTGCCAGGCAAAAAGCCTAGCAGTTTTCTACTGAAAGTCTTGATGGGCCACAAAGGATGGAAGCAAAATCCTCTCTCTTTAATCATAAAGGAAACACAAGAAAAAATGACTTGATTAACTAGTAACAGTCCTTGTGTTACTCTTCAGTTTTAATAGCGGGCAGTCTGCATATCTAGAGATGATATTGTACAACTAAACTAGCTGATGAAGATCGCCCTGTTAACAAAGTATAATCATCAGTCATTGATGCAAACCTAAGTTGACTCTGAAAAATACCCCACACCAAAGTGTCCAAACACATATGAATTTTATTTTATCCATAGAATTTTTTGAGAAGGTTAGATGGTAATCAACATTACCCCATCTTTGTTTAGTCAAATGGGCATAAAAGTAAGTTGTATAAAATTGACACCCAAACCAGCACATGATACAGAAACTTGATGAAACTTCAGCTATGACCTAATGACTTAAATTTACATCTGTTTCTGGAATCACACAATGTCAATAAACCTTGGAGGTCATTTAGTCTCATCCTTATTTTTATACATAAAGAAGACTAAGGCCTGCAGAGATTAATTGACCTGCCGAAGGTCATGCAGTCTTGCTGTTATGACAGAAACATGGTCTCTTCTCCCCTTTCTGAGAAAAATACAACAGCAGATTAGAGCCTCTGGGTGGAACTTCCTGGCTGGGTGCTGAACTTCAGGGAAGTCATTTTCCTCATCTCTAAAATAGGGATAATGGTACCTACTTCTTCGGGTTGTTTTAAGAATTAAATGAATTCATTCAGGTAAATCACATAGAACAGTGGTAGGCTCAATACATGTTCTCCCTTCTTAGTATTTATTTCCTTTTACCACCCATGATTATCAGCAGCATCCTCCTCACTAGTATTACTGCTACAACTTATGTTAGGCTAAGTGTACTTGTTCTCGCCTTTAAATCACTGCTGGGACTCGCAGACTTGAGATTTTTTTGTATTTTTTTTTTTACTGCTTTATTTAAATTTTTTATATGTTATTTGCTTTATTTTTTCTATTACATTAATATATTTTATATCTTTTTTTTTTTTTTTCGGTACGCGGGCCTCTCACTGTTGTGGCCTCTCCCATGGCGGAGCACAGGCTCCGGACGCGCAGGCTCAGCGGCCATGGCTCACGGGCCCAGCCGCTCCGTGGCACGTGGGATCTTCCCAGACTGGGGCACAAACCCGTGTTCCCTGCATCGGCAGGCGGACTCTCAACCACTACGCCACCAGGGAAGCCCTATATCTTTATTTTATTCATTTATTTTTATTTTATTGCTTTATTGCTATGTTGTTTCAAGAAGTTTAACAGTATTTGAGTTATATGATTCCAAATACATACTGATTAAAAGTTTAATTGGAAACTTTCATATATATATATATGGATATATATATATATATGAATCGCCAAAATATATAGTTGCCACCACCTGTTGGTAATTCTGGGTTGTCCAGGCCTCGGCTTCTTCCATCTCGCCAAGAAACCAGTAGCCTTCCCCAATTTCCGTGTCTAAAAGTCCAAAGCTGGCAAGGATATGAATAGGAGAGAGACAACTGGCAAATTGTCATGTCTCTTAAACGTGTGGTACCTGTGAACCACTTTGAAACATGTAAGCTACTCTGCAGGCATTCTTGTCAATCTTTGTGGATGTGGAGAACAGAAAGAGAAGGTGAGCCAGTGAGAGGAGGGAAAGCCTTCAAACAATAGAGCCCAGATCTGTTTGCCCACCCTGCTTGGTGGCCCTGTACTCCAGGGTGGGAAGGAGGAGGGAAGATGCTTTATTAGAATTCAACATTTTCTCTTTATTCCTTCACTTCTGTTTTTATGAAATTACAACAGCAAGTAGTTTGGCTACAGTAGTTGGTGCTCTCCAACCTTCTCACCCCAATAAACAGTCATGGGGATGGGACTTTCTCCACTTGTTTCTTAATAACTATTTATGAGGTGTCTTCTGTGAGCCAGGCTCTGAACAATGCCATTTTCTCTCGGCCTGCTTTCAGTCACTGTGTCATTTTGCAGAGGGTCTGGGCATTTTATAGCCCCTCTGGGTCCTCAGAAGGAAGACAGGGCTTCTGGTTCTACATCTGAAGCTCTTCCCACAACACAAGAGCTGTGAGAAATGGGACCTGGTGCCGTGTTTACGTTTGTATAGGAACTTGCATTCCAAGTTGTATTTGTTGAATTATTGGCTTCCTTTTACGACCCATGTTCACATATAGAACTTTGTGATATGCATTTTTATTTTAACTTCATTTCTGGTGCTATTTTATGTTCCTACCCTTGTTTTCTGTCTTCTCTTTTATCTGCTTTAGATTTATGCTGTGTTTTATGTATTGCTGTAAGCCTCTTTAAACCCTTTCTGCTACAAAGCAGGGAATATGTAAACAGATAGATTTTTTTTTTAACAGGAATCGACTTAAAGCCTCCCGAGAAGTAGAATCTGTAGACCTTCCAAACTGCCACCTGATTAAAGGAATTGGTAAGTCTGAGAAAATGCTTGTTACACAGCTTACATTCCTTGGCCCACAACACTAGAAAACTCATTAACAGTATTTTGGCACATAATTACTGTTTATCAGAGGAAAAGTCACATTAAATCAGCAAAAACCTTTTCAGTCAATCTCTTTTGATCTCATGCACCCTGTATTTCTTCTTCTCTCTTACTCTCACTGTGATTTATTAATTATTTGTACAATCCTATGTTTTAGACTTCTTGCTTGCTTAGTGACTTTGCTGAATTCGTTTTGTCATCTGTGTTCTGTATTTTGTCAAGTCTGTATTTTTGTCAAGTCTGGATTATGTGTGGCCACTGAATTCTGTGTACCATTAGCCCAGGAGTCAGCTGGTGAAGGTAAGTCAGAAGGAAGAGAAGTTATAAAACAGAAAATAAAAATCTCCCAACAGGGCTTCCCTGGTGGCGCAGTGGTTGAGAGTCCGCCTGCCGATGCAGGGGACACAGGTTCGTGCCCCAGTCCGGGAAGATCCCACATGCCGTGGAGCGGCTGGGCCCGTGAGCCATGGCCGCTGAGCCTGCATGTCCAGAGCCTGTGCTCCGCAACGGGAGAGGCTATAACAGTGAGAGGCCCGCGTACCACACACACACAAAAAAATCTCCCAACATAATCTCCACCCACCACAAATAATACTGAGCCATGAAAAAGAATGAAATAATGCCATTTACAGCAACATAGATGGACCTAGAGATTATCATACTAAGTGAAGTAAGCCAGACAGAGAAAGACAAATATCATATGATATCACTTATATGTGGAATCTAAAAAAATTATACAAGTGAACTTATGTACAAAACAGAAATAGACCCACAGATATAGAAAACAAACTTATGGTTACCAAAGGGGAAAGGGAGGGAGGGATAAATTAGGAGTTTGGGATTAACATATATACACTACTATATATAAAATAGATAGGGGCTTCCCTGGTGGCGCAGTGGTTAAGAATACGCCTGCCAATGCAGGGTACACGGGTTAGAGCCCTGGTCCAGGAAGATCCCACATGCCGCGGAACAACTAAGCCCATGCGTCACAACAGTTGAGCCTGCAAGCCACAACTACTGAAGCCCGCACATCTAGAGCCTGTGCTCTGCAATAAGAGAAGCCATGACAATGAGAAGCCTGCACACCACAATGAAGAGTAGCCCCCACTCACCACATCAAGAGAAAGCCCGTGCGCAGCAATGAAGACCCAATACAGCCAAAAATAAATTAATTAGTTAAAATAAATTTTTAAAAAATAAACAACAAGGTCCTACTGTATAGCACAGGGAACTATAGTCAATATTTTCTAATAACTTATAATGGAAAAGAATCTGGAAAAGAACACATATATAACTGAATCACTATGCTGTACACCTGAAACTAACACAACATTGTCAACTATACTTCAATAAAATATAAATAAATAAAAAAATAAAAATCTCTACCTCCCACAAAAATAACCTCAAAGATAGAGTTTCTGTTTTATCCTTTCTGGTATTTCCAGTGCAAATACAAACAAATATATGCATATACATTTATATCTACTGTTTTCACAAATGGCATCTTAGTATAAGGTTATATTCTGTAACTTGCTTTATTCTGAACACAGTGTGAACAGATTTCCTCATCAGCACATGTAGATCTACCTCATTCTTTTTAATATTTGCACGTACCATGATTATTTACCCAGTTCCTTAATGCACATTTGAGTGGGTATAGTTTTTTGCAACTACAAGCAAGTCAGTGAACTTCATTGTACATATAGCTCTTGCATTTGTTTATCTGAAGGATAAATCTTTAATAGCGGGATTATTGTTCAGTTAGCACATATGTTTAAAGTTTTGATAGTCTTTGCTAAATTGCTCTCACATTGGCAACGCTAATAAACTCAGTACCCCATGTTTATAACCACATTCACTCCAGACAGGATTCATAATGCTCTTTTATCAAAAACAAAGTAGTGAGCCTTTTCTGGATCACACAAAGAAGGCTTCCATTTCATGGAAACTATTTGTTTTCAGAGAAGCCTTTTCTACTTCAGAGCTTCTTTCTGCGCACGGCGCCTCCTGTACACATCTGTTTCCTCTGTGCTCTTGTCCCCTTTTCCCATTGCTACTTCTGTACTTTTTCCCAGTCCTGTCTCCCTTCACAAGACTCCTTGACTTCTTTCTCCTGGGGTTTCCCCTCTTTGTTTATTGCCCAAACACTTAGCAGGAGGATACAAACTCAGTGTCAAATACCAGATTGTCCAGATTGGAAAGGTCTGTGCTGGATAATGCAGAGCGTCCTAGAATTAAGGTTGTCTGGAGTCCCAAAAAAACCCAGCAACTGCATCCTGCCTTCTGGCTGCAATCACGAAGAGCCCCCTTGGAACTGGTCACTAAGCAGAAGCCAGATGGCGTCTGGGACGGATGTTGTACAGGTTGGGAGGCTGAGTCAGTGATCTCGGAGGTTACTTTTGCTACTGAGTTAATAAATGTCAAATTATTAAACAGCCCTTGGCCCTGTGAAGTCCACCTTCTGCGAATTCAAGTCTCAGAGTAGACAATAGGGCACAGCCAGACACATTACTGGACAAACTGCCAAGTGTATTGCTGCTACAACTCACTGGAATGGAGGGCACCTCAGAGAAAAACAAGTCCAACAACATTTGTATTCTGAACAGGCATCTGTCTGTGTTTGTGACCTTTATGTTGTGATGTGTGTGAGCTGCTGTCTGGAATTGGGAAGAATGAGGAAATATGTCACCTATGGCCCCTCTTGTGAAGTGTTTAATGCCTCTGAGGCACTTCAAAAGGCAACAGAGCGAAGACGATGAGTGATTAGAAGCACATTTGGGATACATTTTTAGATCTCATTAGAACTGTGCTTTTTCTCTCCCCCTTCTTTGCTTTTGCTCTGTGGTTAGCATACACTATATGAACATTCGTTGAATGCTATGTCAGTGATGCATAATGGTTAATAATAGCTTGTGGTTATATGTTTTTAACAACAGTTGCTTATTCAGTGGTCTTTGACTACAAAGGAATAACAGGGCATACTTTCCCATAGGCAAAAGCAGTGTCTCTTGGTAGGCAGCAGGAGTAGAGGGGTTCTCTTTTTTAGTTTCCACTTTGGAAGCAGTAGCAGCCATGCAGTTGAGGCCAGCTAATCCCTCCAAGAGGTAAGGGGACAGGTACATCCCCTGTCCCCCGAGTCCCCATCAAGACATACACACACACACACACACACACACACACACACACATAAAATAAGGCTGCATTCACCATGACTAGAAATGAACTCTTTGCAATTCTTAGGTGCTTTATAAATATCATATCATCTCATGTCTTTCTGTTTTAATAAGTAATAATCACTACCACATATCATACAGGATATGTGCCTTCAGGGGGTCAGAAAGTAAGCTCACTATTTATTCCATTTTTTTGTATTCCTTTCCAATGTATCTAACAGACAGAAACTAACATTTGGTATAATATCAACATCTAAATAATAAAAATTATAATTAAAGAGCTATTTAACTCTATTTGAGGCTTAAAAGTTTAAAACATTTTAAAATGTCTTTGAAAATGCTGGCATTCAGAGTCCTGGACTAAAACAAAATTTTGAATGGATTATTTCTCTTGAGTTAATAAATGATTTTATACACTTGGCAGCCAAGATCTTTATAATAACTGCTGCTTGAGAGGTTTTTTTTTAAAAAGCATTAAAGTTTATAGCCCTTGTTGTCAAGTACTTTACAATCTACCTATGAAAAGGAAAACAGAAAAACCCACTATGTGAGATATAGACATATTTTTTCTTTTTATAGCAGATAAGGACCTAAGGCTCAGAGAGGTTAAATAACTTTTGCAATTTTTTTCCCAATATAGTATTCTCTCCCAGAGTGATTAATACACACATCTGATTAATGAACCAAAAACGTGGAAAATAATAGGCTACATTACATTTTGGATACTCTGTTGGGTATGGCAACGGCTGATTTGCTGTTATAAAGTTACAATAAGTAACTTAGAGAAGAGAGAAATTGGTTCTCTTTTATGTGACAGTCCAAAGATAAGCAAATGACCTAGGGTGATTAGATGATTCTACTCCATGTGGTCATTCTGGAACAAAGGCTGATGAAGCAACACAGCTATCTTCAACATATTGTTTCCATCTTGGTACAAGACTAGAGCTCCAGTTGTTGCCACTTCCCAGCAGGAAGGGGTAGAAAGAAAATTTACATGGATATTTTTATTTTATTTTACCCAGTAGTTGCAAGTAGTTTACCTTGTACTCTCATGTCCCATTAACCTGAACTCAGATAAATGGCCACCTCTATCAGCAAGAAGGGGTAGAAAATGTCTGTAGCTATGTTGCCGTGTACCTGTAGCTGAAAAAAAAGAAGGGGAGTATGGATACTGGGGAGCAGTTGGCCATCTCTGACACAGATAGATAATTGCTAAAGGAATAAGAAGGGATCAAAATCAGATATGCTAAGTTAGAAGACTTTCCAGAGAAAGAGTGTTTGAAAGAAAAGTACAGGATATGAATTGATGAAGATCTTGGTGAAAGGCATGGAAGCAAACATTTTGGGGAAAAGCCAACATATGTAATTGACCACAGTTGGATTTACAAAGTAAAGTATCTTCAGAGAGGAATCAGGGGATGGTTCTGACAGAGAAATTTCATTAAATGCTAGGTTGTATTTTTTCTATGCATTTTTAAGTCAGAACAAAAGACTTGAATCCCAGCTTCCCAGTTTGTGACCTTGAACAATTTACTTAACCTTTCAACGGCTCCATAGTCTCTAGTCTAAAATTAGAGATAATAATATTGCTTCTTAGAGTTACAAAAATTATATGAATTAACATATGTAAAGTACTTATAAGGAGCCTGGTTCTTGGTAAACAATATATGTTAGTAGTTATTACTGTTACTACTCACACTACTACTATTTCTATTATTGAATTAGAGGAGAAAAAATTAGGTGTTATGAGATGATAAAAGCCTACTGTTATAACGGCTATAGAAATAAAGATCGGGGAGTAGATCTGGAAAATATTCTAAAGAAAGCTACAGATGACTTTTTTCCTTGGAATTAGGCAACGGAATTAAACAGAAAGAAGCAGCAATGTGGTTGACATGAATATATCTTTTAAAAAACATTGTTCTTTTCTTGCTTATTAAAAGAATATGATTATTTGTAGAAATTTTTAAAACAAAGAAAAGTATAAAGAAGAAAATGAAAATCACTCATAATCCCACCACCCAAAAAAAATTGTTATTTTTTTCTACATATCTTTTCTTTGTCTATGTGTGTAAGCGTGCGCACGTTGAAGTTAAATTGTCTTAAATGATTTTTCAGGAACAACAAATTTTAATTAACTGAGCTACTCAATGGATCTAGAAAGCAGAACTTAGACTAGAATTCTGTGTACAGGTGTGTGTGTGTGTTCGTGTGTTTGTGTATGTATACATGGTGAAGCGTTCCTTGGTCCTTGCTCTTTATCAGTTAAGAAACACTATGGCACTAGAATCTAGAGGTTTTTAACTTTTGGGAGGTATCACAGACCCTTTTTTTGAATCTGCTGAAAGCCAACAACCTTTTTCACAGAAAATGTCTTATCTGTACATACACAAGACATTTTGCATTGTATAGAATTTCAGAGGGTTCATAAACTCTTTGAAACCCATGTGTGGTTACTTAGGGATCCACAGACCTCAGGTTAAGAACTCAAGCATACAATACTTAAACTTTTATCTCTCTTCTTTCTGAGAAGCAAGCATATGGGTCATCTTTATGAAGTGAAGTTTTGGGCTTTTTTTTTTTTTTTTTTTTTTTGCTTTTCTCCACTATGATGGAGCCAGCAACACTGGAGGCGGCCAGCCAAATGCAAACTCAGGAATCAAAGTCCATATAGCTGGATAGATGCTGTTTGTTTTTGACAACCTAGAAATAATCGTGGAGAAATCCTTTGGAGAGGGCTTAAAGTGGAAGGTTGGATTTTGTGGACTCAGAGCATGTGTCATGATTTGGCTTAATCTAAGCCATTTTTATTCCTCTTTTCTTGTGTTTGGGTCTATTATCTGTCTGTGGAATTTACACAGTGAGACCACTGGCAAGGTCTTATGTCTAATTATTTGCTGTGCTGTGTGGAGTGTACTGCAGACAATCGATAAACAATCAATAGTAATTGTAGCCTGTTTCAGAGACACTGTTAGGAGTTTCACCTGGCTTAGGTGCATGGTATTTTCCATTAATCTTCTTTTGCTAGTTTTTTTCCTGTAATTTAAAGCCTAAATTTAAAGATTAAACAGAAAGCTTTCTTTGCTTATGAGAACAAGCAGGCATTGTTTTTTAAAGAGGGACTATATAATCCCAGGTGTTTTATCTCTGTTAATGAGAGAAAGTCTGTGTTTGCTTCCGATTGAGTGAGCCGAGAAAGGGACAAGAATATTTGCATGGTTAAATGAAGATGAGCCCTTCATTCTGAAAGTAATATTCCCCTGATGTCAATTACTTTTGTACAGACATCTGGATGTTTATCATAAGAGTGTACAGATGTCAACTTTTTCGGTATTATAGCTGGAAATGTGGTGATTACTTGACTTTGATTTGAGTAGACATAAAATCTCTAACATTTAAAGTCAGAAGTTCACTGCAGGAAAGGATTTAGACTGACGTTTATTAAAGAGAGTGGTTCCTTGGAAGAAAAAATCAGAACCATTCCGAAAGATACAGATACTGATAAAGTAAACAACGCTCTACCTAACAAGTCACAGAATTCGAACATGACATTTATCTATTTCTTGAACTTAACAGAAGCCGGCTCTGAAGATATTGACATACTTCCCAATGGTCTGGCTTTCTTTAGCGTGGTAAGTATCTTCCTTCCCCAGTCTCAGTGGAGGAGGTACAAGGGAGTTTGATGAGGCCTTCAGAGCAGTAACTTGTTTTTAAAGTTCCTCAGTTTCAAAAAAAAAAAAGACAGGTCAAACAGGATCTTGGAAATTTTCCTCCAGCTCCTCTGAATGTAGGGATGAAAAAGTCTTTGCCAATTGATTTATTGCTCTTTATGTTCACACTGGCTTGCACTAAAATATTCCAATGCAATCTGTGTTCTAAAAGTTTGTTATTAAAAAGGATATTTGGGGCATTATTGTGGATATTTGATACTACATTATGCTATTTTAAATACAGCGTCTACCTCTCCATTAGATATTCAATTTGAAACTAGTATTCTTGATGTTATTATTTATTTTCAAACAATATACCAACTTTCCTAGACAAAGGCCAGTGCTTTTGCTTTCTTTCTTTTTCCCCAAATAGCCTAACGTAAGTGGAATGTCATTGACTGAGCTTATTTATACCCTTCACTTTTGCCTTAATTTTTATAAGCTGAAAAATAACAACCTTTTCAGGCATACATTACAAAGACTTTAAAATTGATTGGCCTGAGTGATGCTAGGCTACACCAATATGCATTCTAATTAGAAAATTGTATATGTGGGCCAAGGAGGAAGTTCTGACCACCTCTCTCTCCTCCCTGGCATGGGCCAAGGTGAGGGACCTTGGCATCTTCATGGATTCAGTTTTTCTTGAGAAAGAAGTATCCAACTTTGAAGGCAGCCTGTAGTTATTCTGTTCCCTCTCAGCAGCCATTATTTTCAGGCACTGAGACTCAGGAAAGATGTGAATAACTTGGAGATGCTTCAGAAGAGAGTCACAACACTAATAAAATAGTTGTCAGACTTATGAGAAAGGTGAGAGAACTCAGCTGAGATGAGAATGAGGGTTAGAACACTCTTCAGGTTCCTGATGGTTTTTATATGAAAGGCTGTGAGTGGCTGGTTATTTACCACAGAGGGAGAAAAGAAATACTGTAGACTTTAGCAGAAACATTGATATTTATATGGATTGGCCAAAAAGTTTGTTCGAGTTTTTATCTCATCTTACGGGAAAACCCGAACGAACTTTTTGGCCAGCCCAATATTAAAACTATGGCTTTAAAAGTTTTAGTTAAGGGGCTTCCCTGGTGGCACAGTGGTTGAGAGTCCGCCTGCCGATGCAGGGGACACGGGTTCGTGCCCCGGTCCGGGAGGATCCCACATGCCGCAGAGCATCTGGGCCCGTGAGCAATGGCCGCTGAGCCTGCGCGTCCGGAGCCTGTGCTCCGCAGCGGGAGAGGCCACAGCAGTGAGAGGTCCGCGTAAAGCAAAAAAAAAAAAAAAAAAGTCTTAGTTAATTACCTACACACAATGAGTAAAATGACATTTCTAGGAGGACTCTGAGTTTGTGTAGAAGCACATGCTTGCACACATATCTTATATTCTTAGGAAAAAACACTGAGACTCCTAGTCAACATTATTCATAACTAAAATGCAAATATCCAGAGTAGAGTAGAAGGCAGTTGTTGCTTTTTTTTTTTTTGCAAAGAAGCTGTTTTCAGAGATTTGCGTAATCCAGAAGTCACCTATTTCAAGATTTTCTCCCCACAGGAATAAATCTGATTTAGGAGGGGTGAGGTCTCCAAGCACAATACATCTACAGCCATTTTAGCTGAGAGGCTTAATATAGTCACAGTGATCTTGTAGCCAAGTCAACAGAATTTCTTCTGCTTGTTTTTCTCTTATCCTTCCTTGGTTATATGACTTTTCTTTTCTTTTTTTCAAATTTAGAAACAATCTCATTTTACTGATTTTTTTTTTAATTTACTCAGCATTGTCTCTAATATTTCCCAGAATGCACTCCTTTCTAAATGAATAACTCCTACATCATAGCATTTGTTTATTCTTCCAAGCATTGTAGCCAATTAGCCCATCCTATTCCACAGTTACAGGCTTGAGGGGCATCTCAAAACTAACATCACACTTAATGAGGAATTAGATGACATAGAATAGAAAAAAGATTTAAATGACAGTGTGAATGTACTTAACACTACTGAACTGTACACTTAAATAGTGAAAATGGTAAATTCTCTGTTATGTATATTTTACCACAGGTGGAAATAAAATAAAATTTGAAAAAGAGGTTAAAATGATAGGGAGTATTACAATAACTCTGGAGAGTTATTACATCCCTGGTAGAGCTTCCTGAGCATTGAAACCCTATCATTTATGGGACATTAATAAACAATAGAGATTATTAACCACTGAATTGGCACTGCCATGTAGCAATAGCATAATTGCAGTTTATTCTACTTGTTGGGCCTTGAAGTTGTGTAATTTTGATAGATATTTTTTAATTGGAGAAAATTTCTATTAAATACAATTTGTGCATAAAGTGAGATTTTTTGGGTACTCTTTTAAATTTGCATAAAGTATGACTTGAAAGATTTAAAAGAGAAAAGACCTCGATTATTTTAGTGAGGGCTGAAAAAGCATTAAATGAAATTCAACTCTCATTCCTGATTAAAAGCTCCAAAAAAACTAGAAGTAGAAGGAAACCTTCCAGAAACCTACAGCAAATACCATTCTTAGTGGTGCAGCATTAACTGCCTTCTCATTAATGTTTAGAAAAGGAAGAAAATACCCTAAAATACTGTAACCATCAGTAATCTACTAGAGTTCTTAATAACCCAAGAAAACAAGAAAAAGAAATTTGAGGTAGAAAAAAAGACAAAACTGACATTATTTTCAGATAGTGTGATTACCTGTTTTTTAAACAGTCTAAGAGATTCACCTAACATACTCTTAGACCTAATAGGAGAGTTGAGTGATAGGGTTGTATTCAAAATGAACATATAAAATTCAATGGCTTTCCCATGCACTAGGAAAAAACAAATAGAAAATGTAATACTACTACTACTACCAGTAATAATAAGGTTCCATTTGAACAGCAACTTAATTTCCGAAATTTATACAGAAAAATAAATGAGCAGAAATATTTAAGACTATTTTGGAAAGGTAAAGCAATGTGGTGTGGGATGTGAGGACTTGCCATATATATATACATATTGTATCTTATAAGTAAAGCTATAGTAATTAAAAAGTGGCATATTATCACAGGATTTAGACATGAGTCCAAACAGACCAATATGTAAACAGGGATCTAGTACATGATAAAAGCAACATTTGGAATCAGTAGGAAAAGGACAGACTGACTACACGCCAAGCACTGATCCAGGCCTTGGGGTCTAGCAGTGAACAAATGAGACAAAGTCCCACCTCATGTTACAATGGGGAGAGAATGAATGTGTGTCAGATAGTGGCTTATCCCCGCCCTCAACTCTGCGTTATCTCCCAGTCCACCAACCTTCTGGTTACCCTCTGAAGAGACTAAACCCTTAGTCTTCTGCCTCAACTCAGAAATATCAGTTATTGTTCAGCTTTTAGCCTCCCAGCTTCCAATTATTATTTTTTTATATTGTTTCCTCTCTGCTCTCTTTGTGTTTGCAGGTTTATGCCACCACCTTTAGCCAAAGTCTCTATCATTTATTTATAGTTGCCACTTTAGTCTATAAAAATACTTAAGCCTTTATATTTAACTTTTTCCTCTGTTTTAAAAAGGGTCTAAAATGTCCAGGCCTCCACAGTTTTGCACCAGATAAGCCTGGAGGAATACTAATGATGGATCTAAAAGAAGAAAACCCAAGGGCACTGGAATTAAGAATCAGCCGTGGATTTAATTTGGCTTCATTTAATCCACATGGTATCAGCACTTTCATAGACAGTGGTAAGAGCTGATGAGCTACCAACATTAAAAAAACTTACAATGGCTTGCAAATGACTGTGGAAAATAGATTTGGATCATATCTGTAGTAAGAGAACAATTAACTCATGAATTACTTCTGTATTCTTCATACAAATAAGTCCATTATTTGCCTCTTCAGCTGGCAGTAAGTTATACTACATTTAGAAATTTCTAACAGTTAACACCTGAAAGAATGTTTAGATTTCATAACCTTTTCAAATATCTATTATCATTACATTGAAAAAGAGCTATATTTGTGAATTAAACTATTAACAGATTATTCATGAATTCTGTATATGGAGTGGGAAACACTCTTTCTTAAAGGTCAGGGGACCAATGAGCAGAAATAACACCAGACAGACAGTGATGGGAAAGACGGGAAAGAAGAATGATCTGTTAGGTCGTCTAACAGCTTATACATTCAACCTTTCCTTGCTCGTGGTATTTAAATGTCAGTGTCTGCCCAGAGGTCCTATGGTTATGTCTTGTAAATTAACTCTGTTCTTTCAATTCTTTAGATAACACAGTTTATCTCTTTGTTGTAAACCACCCAGAATTCAAGAATACAGTAGAAATTTTTAAATTTGAGGAGGAAGAAAATTCTCTTTTGCATCTAAAAACAATCAAACATGAGCTTCTTCCAAGGTATTTAGTCCTTTTGTTCATTCTCTGATTTATCTGTAGCATTTTCAAATATTCCCTATGATGGTCCTTTCACCTTTTGTAAGAGCTGAAATACACATAAACAAATACATGTATTTATATGTGTATGTGTGTATACATAGTTTCCTTGCAGAGCAGGGAAAGTCGATATCAGTGTTCTGTGTGGGCTCCCTTGAGAAATAAGGAAATGCTGGACTACCGAGGATTTGCTCTTCAGGGACATCTTGAGAGTAGAAGACAAACCTCACCATTTTTCCTTCTGTCACCTCCCATTTCAGATGACTCATCATCCAAATAGTAATAACACCTGTCCTGCCAAGGAAGCGTAGTCTGCTTTATATGGAGTTTGTATGCTTAGTATGGGACTGACAAGAACTGTTTTCACAAGGTAGCTGTGGGCCAATGGTCCTGCAGAATTGGAAGTGGGTCACTGCTATTTCAAGAACATAGAGCTGGTTGATAATGTGACTAAAAAAGAATTATGTGCCCCGCCCCGGCTCAGCTGCATCTTTTAAGTTTGAACTTGATGAATATTTTTAATTTCTGTTACTTCCCTATCTAGGACTTAAGTGTGTAACTGCCAACCATTCTTCCAAAAATTCAATTCATAATAAACAGGAGCATAAGTACCATCCAGGCAGCCTTTGCGTTAGGGTGCTGTTTCAGAGAGGGGACCCACCTTCCCTGTAGCTCCGTTTTTCCTTTAACAAAGGAGAAAGCTACTCTTTCAGACATTTTTGCATAGGGTAATTGGAATTTAAATTTAATAACACCCTTACCTAATTGGTTTTAAAAATGTAATTGTTTTTAGCATATAAATCTCTCACCTGAAGCATTTCACTATGGCAATTTCATCATTCTTCTCTCCGTGTTTATTGAGCGCCTGTTCGTTCTTAGCAGGTCGGCTTTGTGAGTCAGGTAGAAATTGAACAGTCAACCTTAGTTTGACTAATAACTAAGCAAAGGAACTCAGGAAAATCCAGCAACTGAGAATATGGAAGCTACGTAAATGTTATTGACAGCCCAATCAGCTCACCAGCCAATGAGGCTCCACCGAGCTCTCTCCCTTGGACAGCTCTGTCTTTTCGTATTGTTATTAAACCCTACATTTCTTGCTGTCAAAAAACACACTCTGTTGGCACCAAGTTCTTTTTCCTTTTATAATAACCTGCCATAATTACTAAATGACCTGTCTTCAAATTACCTGGTACCATAAAAAATTGTTCCCCAGCAAATGATATTATAGTAGATTACATATGACTATAGCCATGTGATTTTAGCTGAGTTTTTCCTGGGAAACCTCACCAAAAATTTAAAGCACATATTATGTAAACCTTCTGGAGACTTAATCTTTAATACTGAGACCAACTGGCTTTTTATATTCTCTCACATGTTATTTTTCTCTTCCAGTGTGAATGATATCATAGCTGTTGGACCAGCACATTTCTATGCTACCAATGACCACTATTTCTCTGATCCTTTCTTAAAGTATTTGGAAACATATTTGAACTTACACTGGACAAATGTCGTTTACTACAGTCCAGATGAAGTTAAAGTGGTAGCGGAAGGATTTGATTCAGCAAATGGGATCAATATTTCACCTGATAAAAAGTATGGTCTCTTATAGAAGTATTTTCATTTCTTCTCAGTCATGGTGCTGGGCCAAATTCTTTACTTTGCTTTTTTTTTTTTTTCAATGTAGAAATAGCTTACTTGATATTTTTGGTCTATGATAAATATACTATATATAATATTTACAAATATTACTATAATACTACAATATAGAATACATATATGTAATATATTATTAAATAGATGTTTTATATAAAATATATACATATATGTACTATATATTTACATGTAATATATAAATATATATTTATATACAGTATATAAATTTGGTATATATCCTTGTAGAGTTTAATTTTATAAATGTAAATTTTTATAAAATGGGTTCATATTTATATATACATATTAAAGTATTAGGTAGGTGTTTTCCTTTTAAATAAATATATCATTGTTTTATTGGCTGCATATTATTCCATTTTCAGGATGATTGTAAACTAATTTAACCAATTCTCTATAAATGGATATGTAGGGTTTTTTTTTTCTGTATAAAAACCATTTTTTATTTCTCATTTACCACTGAAACTTATCCAAATATTTTTAAGGAAAAACCCCCCAAGGGAGAATTACATACAGCATAGTGGTTAAATCTTCAGATTTTGGAGTCATATAGACCTAGGTTCAGATGCCCACTGGGCACTGGCTAAATGTGGGGCTATGAGCGCCTCCTCTTTGCACATTTGTGCAAGTGTTTCTGTAGAACAAACCCCTCAAAATAGAACTACTCACTTAGAGGGTGCTCCTTTTAAATGTTAACTTTAATAGATACTGCCAAATTGCCCCCCCAAATTATCTCACTATTTTTATATGTCCAACTGTAACCTAGAGGAAAAACTCTTTATTAACTTTCCCTTTTACTACCTTAGCACACTGAACAATTTAAACTACTACAAATATAACATGAAATAAATCTGGCATTCTGTGACAACTAAATGTCTATTTTCATGACAATTTCTTCTTTCTTGTTGATTACAGAAAAATGAATAGAGAATCATTTAATTTAAATTGTCTATAACTGACCCAATCCAACCTCTCCCACCAAATCTGTTTTTCTCCTCAACTCTCATCTTTCAGTTATGACAGTCAAACTTTCCAGTCACCCAAGCTAAAAATAATAACAAGAGGGCATCCAGCTTTAACTCCATCTCTCTCACCATTCCTATTCAGCCATTGAGCAGGTCACACTGGTTCTATCTGTGCTTCCGTCCCTGACCCTCACCCCCTCTTACTTCCCATTGACACCTGCTTGGTTCAGGTTCTCACCCTCTCTGGCTGGAGTATTACACTTTCTTCCCACTTGTTTTCAGTCCACTTCCATTTTTCGCACTGTTGCCAACTTTGTCTTTTATATTCCCCTGCCCTTTCAAGATCTCCAAAAGAGGGACCTCAGTCTGCTTCATCTTTGTATCCTCATACTGAGCACAGCCAATCACAAAGCACATGGTTAGTCATTGTTGAACTGACCATTTGTTATCATGCCATTCTGTTATTCCAGAAATTCAGTGGACCCCAGTTGCTTATCAAATCAAGGCAGGCGAATGGGTTGGACTTTCTTTAATAAGCTAGTTCCAACCTCCCTCTTCTACTGTTTCCACACTTACTATGCTTTAGACAAGAACTCATTATTTTGCAAAACTGCCTCTCTTATTCTTGCCCCTGTGCCTTTGTTCACATGTTTTCTTTTGCCTAAAAGGTGCTTTGTCCTCATATCCTCAAATCCAGTCTCTCTTTCCATGTCCACTGCAGATGCCCCCTTCCTTTGTAAGCCCTTCTGTTTTTTTAGGAGTTAGAGATTTCTTCAGTTTCTAGACCTGAAATATGTCTTATGGTACCAATCATGCTGTATTATTTGTTTTATATGTCTAAACCATCTGATCACCCCCAACACACTACAAACTTTTCAGGAGAAAAGGCTGTGTCTTCTTCATGTTTATATCTGTCACAATGCTGAGTTCGTGGCTTTACACACTATAATTGCTCAATAGAACAGTTGCCATGGAACAGGCAATTCAATGAGAAAAATTACCGTGAAGCAGTCCATTAATTCACCCTCCTTAGATACAGACAGATTGTTCTGAATAGATACTTATTTCTAACTCTTACATTTCTCGATATGTTAATAAATATTTATTAAATATTAAGTATTAATATTCTAATAAAATGTGTTGTTTTATACCATATGTTTCTACATGTAAATGATCCCTTGAAATATCAAATTATATTGTAGAATGTGAAAGCTTTTTTTTTGAAACCAAATATTTGTTTTACTGTCCTTTCAGTGGCAAATATCACAGACTTTATATTTTAAATGATGTCCTATATTATTTTTCCTTACAAACTTTTTGAAAAATAATTTAACAGTTCCATGATTGTTGTAGTAACACTGAATTGATTTTGAAAGCTTACTTTTTAAATAAAAATTGACCTTTATCAAGCATTCCTTGAGAGCCCATCATTGATTAACTTCTTGGCAGGTTATTAAGACTTATTCGTCATACTGTATTAATGAAGCTTTATATTAGCCTGGGGCTCTAACCAATATATCCTTCCTGCAAAGGTACATCTATGTTGCTGATATATTGGCTCATGAAATTCACGTTTTGGAAAAACACCCTAATATGAATTTAACTCAATTCAAGGTAAAATATTTCTTTCTATATCTAAAGTAGACATTAATCTTGAAATTACATAGTTATACTATAACAATTCCTCACTTAGAACAGAATAGCCAGTGTTGCTATTCTGGGTTTTTCACTGCTTCCTCTCGGTAACTGGCCAAGTCTCTTGTTTCCCCACAATCACAAGAACTGACTGATTACAAGCAGCAGTGTTTTGGGAGGGATATTTGCATCAGATTTAGAGCCCATTCCATGAAGTACTGACGGCACCTGATGAATTCCAATAAGAATTTTCACAATTGAAAAGACTAATAGATGAATTCTGAAATGAAGATTTATACAAGTTGTCAGTTCTTTCAATAATAAATGAAGGTAGAAATTGGGTTCCACACCATTATTATTTTCTTCCTGCTTGACAACACATATTTTAGATTGATTAAGAATTTCCTATTTTGCTTTGAATGAATTCCTTGAGCTAACTGATCACTGTGCATCTTTTAAGGGGAAAGGAATTCATTTTTTAGAGAGATTGATTATTGCCCCAGCTTTCTTAATTTTAGGAGAAATGAAAAGTGACTCTAAACCAGTGTATTAAATTTATTTTAAGCAATATTGGTGTTAAAGGGTGGAAGCAGGAGATGGGTGAAAGTTCCCCATATGCATAGGGGCAAGAAAGTTTAGCCCTAAATTATTTAATCAAATTTCTCATGGCATTTAGATATTGACATTTTTTCATTTGGAAGGTACTCAAGTTGGATACACTGGTGGATAATTTATCTATTGATCCTTCCTCGGGGGACATCTTGGTAGGCTGTCATCCTAATGGCCAGAAGCTCTTCGTTTATGACCCGAACAATCCTCCCTCATCAGAGGTGTTTATATTTTTTAGTTTTTCAACCTTAATTATTCAAGTCCTTTTAAACTAATAATACCATAAACTTATGTGGTGGTTGGTTTTGTAATTGCTTTAAGCCAATAATTGGCAGAATTTCACATTGTTCAAATACTTTTAGAAAGGTAGTCTTTTGATGTATTAAATTATGGTGGAAACTAGTCAAAAGACCTTTTTATAAAGACACGTGCCCTCCTTGTGTGGTATACTGGCAATTTTTTAAATACCTGGCTTATTGTCAGCTCTCCACATGTCATTACTTTTGTTCGTGCTAAAGCAGTGAGAAAGTAGGCACGTTCGTGTGCAAGTATTTCTGTTAATGCTCAGTTACTATAATAACACTCAATCCTGTGTTGGCATGCAATAACTAGATGGTTTAAGAAAGTACTTTCTTTGAAGGTTTAACAAAGTAATTGAAACATTAAAAAAATTGGCAACTGCTATTTTCAACAGCATGTCCTCTTAATCATTG